>NC_142888.1:108774354-109079112 GCF_051225735.1 Oryctolagus cuniculus
ATTAAAGGTTTGTGGGAAGGAGGGAAGTGTGGTTATCTTCTTAGAACTGTATCTAAAAAAAAGAATTGTGTTTATGAAATATGTGAAATCTGTTCTCTTTATATTAATAATTTTTTAAAGATTCATGAGAATTAGACCCACCTAGTCTTATTTATAGATTTCTGTCCTGAATTCAAACTTCTTTTTTTTATTTAGTAAATATAAATTTCCAAAGTACAGTTTATGGATTACAATGGCTTCCCCCCCATAACTTCCCTCCCACTCGCACCCCTCCCGAATTCAAACTTCTATGTTATTATGAAGATCCTCCCTTTTAAATTTACATTTGACTACTGTATTTTAGATCATCACTTTTAGTTTCTTTGTCATTTCTATCAGCTGTATTGAGGAATAATTGACATACTATAAACTGAATGTATTGAAGGAATTTAGGACATAATTTACTACACTAGTCCAGATATCCATTTATCCAACCATTCCACCACAAATGTGCTGTTCTTTGTTTAAAAAGTAAGTATAGTGCTTTGATCATTTCTTTGAACTTCACCCTGTGAGGATTTCTATGTATGTGTAAATTTAATAAAATCTGTGTGCTTTTCTCTAATTATTCAGATCACACATTAATTGAGTTCTCTGATCCAACCAAACACCCAAATATCAAGTAAGGAATGTAAGAGTTGAAATTTCTATCCCCTATAGTATTTCAAGTGTATCATTTCATAGTTTTGAAATAAATTTAAATGTGTATAAATGTATTTTTTACTGTCTGTGAAACCAGACAGGCAATGAAGATAATGCACATACCCATCATCCACAAAAGTTTTCTCACTTTAAGACATTTCCTCTCAACAGCTTATGCACAGGAATAATTTTATGCAAATTGCAATGCAAATAATCACACATTAAATTTTTTGTACTCTATTGGTTAACACAGATCAGGGAAAACATGGTATTTCTCTTTTAGAGATTGCTTTATTTCACAAAGTATAATAGTTTATCTTATAACCACACAGAAAATATATAGATGTTACAATGTCTTTGGTTCTACTTCATTGAAAGAAATTATGAATGACTAATTGACCAAAAAACTGTATATGGGTGAAATGGTTATTTTTCCATTCAAATATTGTTTATAGCCATAGTGTTAAATAGGGTCCTATTCCTTTTTACCTGTTAAACTTCTACCCTTGATCTTAGCCAGAAGACCGAGAAGCAATTTCTTGTTAAATTTCTTATTTGGTGAAGTATTAAGCTTTTTTACTGTAATATAAATTTAAAATACATTGTTTCAAAATCCAAAAAAAAGGTAGAAGGAAGTAGGGCGTAAGGGAGGGAAAGAGGAATGGAGTATCATTATGTTCTTAGACTTGTATCCATATAGCATATTGAATCTGGTAAAATTTAATTAAAATTCGGGCCAGCCCTGAGGCATAGTAGGAAAAGTTGCCACCTGCAAAGCCACCATCCCATATAGGTGCTGGTTCATACCCCAGTTGTTCCATTTCTGATCCAGTTCCCTGCTAATGCACCTGGAAAAACAGCAGAGGCTAGCCCAAACATGTGGGCCCCGATACCCACGTAGGAGACCCAGAAGAAACTCCTGGCTCCTGGCTGCAGTTGTGGCCATTTGGGAAGTGAACCAGAGGATGGAGAACCTTTCTCTCTTGTCTCTCTGCCTCTGCTTCTCTGTAACTCTGCCTTTCAAATAAATAAATCAATTTTTTTAGAAAAGAAGTTTGTCTTGTAAAAATGAATTAAAATAAAAATAAAAATGAAAATGAAATAAAAAAGTTTTCTTCTACCCATTCACAATCTCTCCCTCTATTCTTAAGCCTTCCCTGACCTGTTTATTATTTCAGTAAAGAATAATATTTTGTAGAATTTTATGTAAATAGAATCATACACTATAGTTGACCCTCCATACCCATGTGCATGCTGATTTAACCAACTGTAAATCAAACCACTGGAAAAGAATTGCGTCAGTACTGAACACGTGCAGACTTTTACTTTTCCGTAAACAATACAATGTGACAGCTATTTACATAGCACTTACATTGTGTTAGATGTTATACTTAACCTAAAGTTGATTTAAAATATACCAAAGAATGTGTATGATACATGCAAATAAATACTATACTATTTTATATAAGGAAAATGAGCACCCACACTTTCCGTGTCCCCGAGGTCCTGGAACCAGCCCTCATGGATACCTAGGACAACTGTGTGAATTCCTGGTTGTCTGGCTTCTTTCATTTAGTGTAATTATTGAGATTCATCCATGGTATTGCAAGCATCATTAGCTGCTTCCTTCATTCCTTTTGTATCGTTGAGTAACATTCCATTATGTAAATCCAACATATTTTCTCCATGGATTCACTTGTTTATTGGACATTTATGTGTCTCTACCTTTTGTCCATTACAAAGGTGCTATATTAGTGTATGAGTATTCATATAGATATATGTTGTCATCCTTTCAGATAAATGTCTAGCAGTGAACAAATTTGCCAAAAGGAGTGCATTTACCTTAAAAAAAAAAAAAAAAAAAAAAAAACACAAAAATCTGCCGAAGGTGACATTGTAGTGTAGTGGGTAAAGCCACTGCCTGCAGTGCCAGCATCCTATATGGGTGTGGGTTCAAGACCTAGCTGCTCCACTTCTGATTCAGCTCCCAGCTAATGAGCCTGGGAACACAATGATTGATGGCCCAAGTGCTTGAGCCCCTGCATCCACGTAGGAGACCAGGAAGAAGCACCTGGCTCCTGGCTTCGGATCAGTGCAGCGCTGGCTGCAGCAGCCATTTGGGGAGTGAACCAACTGAAGGAAGACTTTTCTCTCTCTCTGTCTCTCTCTCTCACTGTCTAACTCTGTCAAATAAATTTTAAAAAAAAAGATCAAGTGTAAAAAAACTGCCAAATTCTTTTTCCAAATTTGCAAAGCATTGTACATCCCCAGCAGCAGTGGATATTACATTGCTTGAGGGGGGTGAATACTCTTGTACTCCTGTAAATATTGTTTTGTACAGCTCAATATTTTATTTGCTATTTTTGAGATAATATATTTTTTTAAATTTTTATTACAATCAAACGCTCCACTAAATGAAGAGTTCAACAAATAAAAAGTAATATTTTGGGATATGGATAAGTTGCTTGGAAAGCTTAATCCTTTTCAGTCTTGCTTGTAAGTTTTGTAAGGCAAGGCAAGGACTGTAATTATGCTAGGTATTTATGCTAGGGCTAATTTTGCCACATGACGGAAGCAATTCCATTCTGAGTGCTCTACTCAAGGTCCTGTGAAATATGAGATTTTCCACTTTGGGCAAAGGGAACAGGAGTGGTTCCCAGCTCTGTCTGAACTCCAGATGTGATTTTCCCTTTCAGATGATTCTTTGCCTCCACCTGAGGACTTTCTTTATGGTCATGTGCCAATTAGTTCTCTTCTGAATATTCGAGAAAGACCTTGTGCGGTTCTCTGGAGTTCTCTCTGGGCAGCTAGCTCTCTCTTCTGTACTCTGTCCTCACTGTGGCTGTTTGGGTCTCCTAGGAGTACCAAGTCTATTCCCAGGGCAAGCATCTGCAAGGTTCTGACTGAGTTCTACCCTCAAGGCAGAAAGCTAGGACAATTAGAGTTTATCTCATTTGTTTCTCATTTTTCAGAGATCACTGTCATTTGTGACCTGCTTTGGTCTGAGAAGTCGAATGTTTGTGATTCCCGCTGAATTCACATGATGAAACCTAATCCTCAATGTGAAGGTTTTTGGAAGTGACATCTTTAGGAAGGGATTTTTGTTGCGAGGGCAGAGCCTTCAAGAATGTAATTAGTGCCATCATAAAATGGTCTGAGTGATTGTTTGTTCTTA
Source organism: Oryctolagus cuniculus (assembly GCF_051225735.1). NCBI lineage: Eukaryota > Metazoa > Chordata > Mammalia > Lagomorpha > Leporidae > Oryctolagus > Oryctolagus cuniculus. Next base: position 108,778,211 of record NC_142888.1, read on the forward strand.
TGAGAGAGACCCATAGGCTGCCTTGCACCTTCCACAACATGAGGACTCAGAGAGGGGGGGTGCTGTTTATGAACCACAATGGGCCCTCACCATACACTGAATGTGCTCCTGCCTTCATTTTGGACTTTCTAGCTTCCAGAACAACTGTGAAAAATAATTTTCTATTGTTTAACTATCATCCAAAATAAACTAAGACACTGCCCAAGATCCAATTCTAAAGAATCTTTAGAATCTAAAGATCTTTCTTTCCTTGGGAAAATTCTTATTCCCATTTATTGATATGCTAATTTTAGCTTTATTTCCTTGATTTCAAGTTATGTTTTGTTCATAATGGTTACTTTGTATTTTGTCTTTTCCTCTTTTATCCACTTTTTCTTTGTTTTAGCTCAATTGTGCTCTGCGAAGTTTATACAGGTTTAATTCCAAATATTACTCTAATAACTTGCTTTATACAGTAAATTTAAATCATGATTTTTTAAATTATCAACTATAATAACACATTAGTGACTACCCACTATGGTAGATGAGAAAACTACTACATAATACTTTTTCCCACTTTAAAACCACACTCAGTTTCTGATTTTAGGGCTTATGTTCATATTCTTAGCCATTCTAATGGTTGCTTTTGTGTATATAAATATACAAAATAAAGTTACTTATGCAGCTTTTTAAGTAGCTCCTATGAAAGGTAAGAGAATCATATGCTTAAATATTGTCCCCACTTCTCTCCCTGTTTACACCCGCTGATTTAGATCAGAAAGAGTATCAACATTATTATTTCTGTATTTTGTGGCAGAAAGTGAATATGCATCAAATTCTTGCCCTCTCCTAGACAAATAGAAAGTGTACAGTGATTAAGTTACCTCTTGTGAGCAATTAAGCTAAAGGATTATGAACAGAAATGATGCATACAACTTCAAGATCTGGCCCTTGTGAAAGTTTCTCTCTCTCTCTCTCTCTCTCTCTCTCTCTCTCTCCCTCCCACTTCCCTCCATGCTTATTTGAAAATGAAGGATTCCAAGACCATGCAAGCACACACTGGACAGAGCCCTGCATTCTTGAGGCACTATGTGGATGTGGAGAGTATACAGACAGAGCAGCCACTTAAGGCAAGCATTTCACCTGCAGCAGACAGTGAGATGAGAAAGAAACAACGCTTTGGTTAGTTGAACTTCTGACTTTCTGATGTTGCCCCTTGTAGAAACAACTATTCTTCTAAATGACATAACTGTTTTTATATTTCGGTATGTAACCACATTCTATTTCTTTTTTTTTTTTATTTGACAGGCAGAGTGGACAGTGAGAGAAAGAGAGACAGAGAGAAAGGTCTTCTTTACCCCTCAATGGCTGCTAAGGCCGGCGTGCTGCCGCTGGCAGGCTGCGCCAATCTGAAGCCAGGAGCCAGGTGCTTCTCCTGGTCTCCCATGAGGGTGAAGGGCCCAAGCACTTGGGCCATCCTCCACTGCACTCCCGGGCCACAGCAGAGAGCTGGACTGGAAGAGGGGCAACTGGAACAGAATCCAGCGCCCCAACCGGGACTAGAACCCGGGGTGCTAGTGCCGCAGGCAGAGGATTAGCCAAGTGAGCCACGGCGCTGGCCCACCACATTCTATTTCAAAATGTATTCCATGTTTTTCACCCATATTTCTATTGATTTCTTCATGTGTATCTGAGTTTTCATAAAGAACACCTTGGAGATTTTTACTGCATACTTTAATAATGCAAACAATGTCCATTCCCAAAAAGTGTCCACCACCTAAGCCTGTTGTCCTTAGAATATGCTATATGAAATTGCAGGAGACACTCTCCTAATGAAGTTAAGGTTATTAATCAGCTGACATTAAGATAAGTAAGTTATCCTAGGTTATCCAGGAATGTCAAATGTAATCACATGAGTCTTGTGAGACTCTAAGTGAAAAACCAAGCCAAGATATGCTGCATCTAGACTTTGGCAGTATAGAAACTGGGATCATATATGTATTTGTTTCAAGGCTTAGAGTGTGTGGTAATTTGTTACAACAACAACAACAAAAAAAAACAACTGTCATGCCTACACTCTCACACATACCTGTGATCATCATACTTGAATGAAAGTTTGGCTATTTTCAATTTCTATTTGGTCTCATTTTCTCTCTCTCTTAAGACATTTAAGACATTCAATCACTGTTTCCTAGCTTTTGCTATTATAGTGTAGAAGTCTGATGCTAGGTTGATATATTTGTCTTTATAATTAATTTGATGGGAGTAGGAGTCAAGAAGGATGGTCTAGGAACTCATGACAACTTTTAAGTCTATAATTGAAAAGCAGTAGCTAGTAGACTATGCCTTGGTACGTATACATTATATGACACAAAAGCCCAAACCAAAGGGAAGATGAGGTTTTGTATGACTAAGAAACAATGAGCAGTTTGTACTCCATCCCAGGTGTATGTTATGAATTTGTGAAAGAAAGAGTGGAATTTGCAGACAGCATTTTTGCTGGACCTTAATTTTCAAGAAGCCTTCTGAAAATTCTCAGCCAAGACAGGCTTTTTACCTCATACACACAGGTTTTTATCTTCCTTTATTACTACTTTTTTTGTTTTTTTTTTTCTATTCTCTTCTTCAGAAGAGAATATTGATATTCAGAAATATCAATTAATCATGAGTTTCATGTCTATTTTCCATATTTATGACTTGCTGCCAAGGGTTTTTCAGTTTGCTGCTCTTTCATTTCTTTTTTTCTTTTTTTTTTTTTTTTTTTTTTGCCAGAGTGTCTTGGCTTTCCATGCCTAAAATACTCTCATGGGCTTTTCAGCCAGATCCGTGTGCCTTAAGGGCTGATTCCGAGGCCACTGATGTGCATGAGTATACCATGACTCTTATGATATTGTCAGCAGTGCCTAGCTGCTCATTTCTGTTCTTCTTGTACTTTTGATTTCTTCCATATATTTTTATAATTCTCTCTTCTTCAATATCTTTCCAGAGCTCTACCAGTTCATTGGCTATTTCTGGTGTTTTTATTGGAATTTCTTCTTTGAATTTGTATAGGTCATCTTTGAAGTTCTATTTGAGAAATCTCATATTTTCTTTTAATTTATTTAATTTTATGGAAAAGTCTGTGTTCAATATTTTCTTCTGATTCATGCAATAGTACTTGTTAAAAATTCTCCACCTATCTCTCATTTATTATATTTCATTCCTCATATCCATTGTACTATCTTGACATACGTTACCTGCCTATTACTTTTTGCTTGTTATGCATCTGTTAATTGGGACCGATCTTTGGTTAAGAAAATACTTTGAAGACAGGTGCTTGAATAATGAACTTTGACAACTGGAAACTTGTTTATTTTTGAAGGAGAATGTTAATTTTATTTTAACAACCATTTATTGCAAACCCTATTTTGCATTACTTTGCCAGGGAACCAGTTGTTAAGAGGAATTGTTATATAAAATCAAATATTTATTCCCTGCTGATGATGGGCAGGTAATAGATGATGGCACAAGTGCTTGAGCCCTTGCCCCCACATGGGTGAACAGGTTGGTGTTTCTGGCTCTTGCCTTTGGTTTGGCTCAGACCTAGCTGTTGTGGCCATTCAGGGAGAGAACCAGTAGATGGAAGTTTCTCTCTCTCTCTCTCTCTCTCTCTCTCTCTACCTTTCAGGTAAAAAAAAGTTTATGGAAAAAGAATGAAATATTTGTACATGAGTTTTCCCTGTGATACACTGTGTCTTCTATTAAATTGCCTTAGAATTATGCAATCATGTGCCTAGACATGAGGGCAAGGGTTGTCTCTTCACATTAGACATGAGGATCCCAAAGCCCAAACATGTTACATGTTGTGTTCAGAATCAGTTTTAATGGCATGATTTGAATCAAATATCAAGACGCTTATTCTTTTTTCCATTCTCAACCCATTATATTCTTTATAAATCCAAGGGATTTTCAAAAAATTCATGGAAAGTGCATATTATGAAAAGATTTCATGGATTTCAAAGATTTTTGTACCAAAATAAACTTATCATTTGATTCTATTTGCTTATAAATTTTTTAAAAAATTATTTGTTTATTCTATCTTACTGTATGATTATTTTAAGGAATTTATTAATACATAAAGAAGAACATAGAAAGAAAGGAAGAAAGAAGAAAAGTGAGAAAGAGAAGTATCATTACATTATTAGAATTGTATCCATGAACTACACTGAATCTGTTCTTTTTGTGTTACTATCACATTTACATGAGAATTGTGTTGTAGTAATTATGGATTCACTGAGACTTTGGGAATCTAATATATGGACTATGTTTTCTAAGAAATCTTTCTAATAGTCTGTATTGATGGGAAAATACCTGTTCTGAGGAAGCAGTGAATCTCCATAGTTCACATATTCTACATGTGATGATTTCATATACACTTTGTTTTCCATTGGCTTAGATGAAAAGCAACAGGGTAGATTGCAAACAAATCAATAAATGTATGCCATGTCCATCCTCTGCCCTGTGGTCCTTTCTGAATCCAAGGCTCTGGTAGTTCTGAGCATGAAGTTTTTCCAGGAATTTGCGAAAATACTTTTTTTCAATTTCCTTGTCCTTTCATTTTTGTTTTAAAAGATTTTATGTATTTGAATGGCAGCATGACAGAGAGTGAGAGGGAGAGACAAAGAGAAGGAGATCTTCCTTCTAATGGTTCACTCCCCAAAATGGCCACAATAGGAGGAGTTTGTCCAGGGTGAAGCCAGGAACCTGGAAATCCATCCAAGCCTCCCACATAGATGGCAGAAGCTCAAGTATTTGGGCTATCTTCTGCTGTTTTCCCAGGTGTATTATCAAGGAGCTGAATGAAAAGTAGAACAGCTGGAATTCCAAATCTGCACTCATGTGGGATACAGACATCAGAGGCAGGAACTTAACCTTCTGCGCCACAATGCCGCCCCTCAAATCTCTAAATAATACACGAAGATCCTTACCTCTTTTCACTTTCTTCATTAACACCAGCCCAGATATGGTATTTTCTGAAATGATCTTGAAATCATTTATTCTCTTAACACGTTCACTTCTAAAAAGCTTTATTCTCTTTTCCCTTTGGTTAATGCAGATTTATTTCATTTATACAATTATGACTTTTGGACAGTATTTTTAAAATATAGTGAGGTTGGGGCCGGTGCTGTGGCACAGCAGGTTAATGTCCTGGCCTGAAGTGCCGGCATCCCATATGGGCTCTGGGTTCTAGTCCCGGATGCTCCTGTAACAATCCAGCTCTCTGCTATGGCCTGGGAAAGCAGTAGAAGATGGCCCAAGTCTTTAGGCCCCTGCACCCACGTGGGAGACCTGGAAGAAGCTCCTGGCCCCTGGCTTTGGATCGGCCTGGCTCTGGCCATTGTGGCCTTCTGGGGAATCAACCATCAGATGGAAGACCTCTCTCTCGCCTCTCCTCTCTCTATGTGACTCTGAATTTCAAATAAATAAACAAATCTTAAAAAATATATAGTGATGTATCATCAAGGACTCTATTTGGCTTTCTAATACCAAAGATTCTTTATACATTTTTAAATAGATTCATTTATTTACTTGAAAGTAAGAGTTGCACAGAAAAAGAGACAGAGAGCTAGATCTTTCATCTGCTGCAATGGCTGGGACTGGGCCAATCTGAAGTCAGGAGCCAGGAGCTTCTTCTGGGTCTCCATGCGGGTGCAGGGACCCAAGCACTTGGGCCATCTTCCACTGCTTTCCCAGGCACGTTAGTAGGGAGCTGGATCAGAAATGGAGCAGCTGGGCCTCAAATCGGCACCCATACAGGATGCCAGCATCACAGGTGGTGATTTTACCCATGACGCCACAACACTGGCCCCTGTTCCTACATTTTTGAAATCATTTAGCTTACCTGACCCAGAGAAGTCTGTTAATACAGAGACAGAACTTTTTAATGGGATGGAAAGAGACATGACCACTCACAACTCCTCAGGAAACATAGATTTTCTCTGAACCAAAAAGTTGTCTTCTCTGCTTTCCAAAAAAAAAGGGACAACAAAACAGCCCAAACACCTGCTGCGGCAAAGTCTTTTTCATCGGCCTCTGAAATCTCTGCTTCACGCTGACTTTCATACGAAGTATCAAATCTTCCCTACTCCGTTGCCTGGGCAGTTAACATCGTAACTGCCCAGCACCCGCGTGACAAAAAAGCTGAAATCCAAGGACAAGAAGAGGCTGCATGTGGATAAGCCAGCAAGGGCAGTGGCAGCCTCATCGCAGGCATGCATTGTGAGTTCGCAAGAAGAGTGCAGGGACTGGCAGGTGGCATTTCTCCTGGCCCTTAGTTTGCAGAAGGCTCCCTGCAAACTCACAGCAGAGAAAATGGCAGCAGTGATGAGCCAATTTCCAAAGCCCTTTCCAGCAACCCTCCAATTTCACGCATTCAGATTGCACTTAAAAATATCAGTCAACTCACCAGTCTTTTCAGGAGCCTTCCAAATGGGTCACCTTTCAAAGACATAATTGGGGGCAGGCTGAGAAAACAGCAGGCCCTTGACAATGTTTCTATGAATGAATGAGTGAGGTGAATGAACGTGTGAGGAGGTGAATGAAAAACCTACAAACTTCTAGAGTCTAAATCTGGAAATGACCAGAAAAGTGCATTTCCTGAGGGACCCATTTCATCTCAGTTTGGGAATACTAATTTCTGTTTTTAAGATTTATTTATTTGAGGGGCCGGCATTGTTGGCACAGCAGATAAACCCATCTCCTGCAACACCAGCACCCCATATGGCTGCTGGTTGCAGTTCCTGCTGCTCAACTTCTTATTTCGCTCCCTGTTCATGTCCTGGGAAAGCAGCAGATGATGGCCCATGTGCTTGGACACGTGATACCCACGTGGAAGACCCAGAGGAAGGTCCTGGCTCCTGGCTCCTGGCTTCAGCCTGGCCTAGCGCTGGCCATTGCGGCCATTTGGGGAATGAACATCAAATGGAAGATCTCTCTGTCTCCCCTTCTTTCCTTGTCACTCTGCCTTTCAAATAAATGAATATATCTTTTAAAAAAAAAGTCTTATTTTTTTGAAAGCCAGCATGTTAGAGAGAGAGAGAGAGAGAGAGAGAGAGAGAGAAATGAATTCATCTGCTCAGTACCCAAATGGCCTCAATTGCCAGGATTGAAGCCACGAGCGTGGAATCCCATCCAGATCTCCCACATGAGTTACAGGAGCCCATGACTTGGGTTATCTTTTTCTGCATTCCCAAGCACATGAGCAGGGAGTTGTATTTGAAATGGGCAGCCAGGACTCAAACTAGTGTACCTATATGAAATGCTGGCAATTACAGGCACTGGCTTAGCCTACTGGACCAAAATGTTGGCCCCAGGACACACTAATTGTGGACCTCAGAGCGTCTATGTAGTATATTGTCCCATCTCATCAGCTTATATTCTTTTTTTTTAAGATTTCTTTATTTGAAAGTCAGATACACAGAGAAGGAGAGGCAGAGAGAGAGAGAGGTCTTCCAAACACTGGTTCACTCCCCAGATGACCGCAACAGCCAGAACTGCGCCGATCTGAAGCCAGGAGCCAGGAGCTTCTTCCCAGTCTCCCACATGGGTGCAGGGGTCCGAGGACTTGGGCCATCTTCTCCTGCTTTCGCAGGAGAGCTGGATTGGAAGTGGAGAAGCCAGGACTAGAACCAGTGTCCATATGGGATGCCAGCACTGCAGGTTGCAGCTTTACCCTCTATGCCACAGTGCCGGCCCCATAAGCTTATATTCTTAAAAATATCTTTACAGATAAAACTCATTATTGGAAAAGGTAAGAATTTGTAACTTTCCATGTTTGTGCCATATTGATGTTCAGTCTTTTGGGTAGAGCTTATATTCTTTTGTTTGTCTAGAAGAATTGTTTATACTGTTTCATAAGTTCCAAGTAGTGTTCTAGCCTGTTTAATCCTCACAAAAGCCTATGAACTACTATTTTTCCCTTTAACTTACAATGACACGACTGAAGCATAGAGAAGTTAAGGAGTATGTCCAAGATCACAAAGCTAATTCTCTCCTGATGATCTCATCTATCTCATTGCTTCAGTTAGCTTTTATGTAGCAATGGACCCTGCATTCATATAATCAGACCACCACTTGCTTTTGTACTCAAAATGTATGTATCTGAATCAGAGTTTCTATTAGACATGTTCACCCAACTATCTCTCAAAGTGAATACCTGCAAAACTGAAACATTATCTCTTCCTCCAAACTCCTTTTCCACTTACATTGTCTACTTTAGTGAACATAACCAGTCCCTTTCTCCTTCTATTTCACACTCCTTCCTCTATCTTTCTACCACTATTGTCACTCAAATCCATTGAATGACAAAGTTTGCCAGTTTTGTCTGGAAATATTTTTATCTGCTTCCTCATTTCTATCTTTACTGATATGTCTCGATTCAAGCCTCCTCTGAACTCCCTCAGAAGCTTTCCAATGAACCTCACTGTCTCCAAACGTAGCCCTCCCATTCCACCTTCCATATGCTTCCAGGGTGACCATTCTAAAACAAAAACTAACCTAATTAGTCTTCATCTTTAAACTGTGCCATGGTTTTTCATTACTTTTAAAACCATGTCCAAATAATCCTTAGTCTGGGAAACAAGGCTTTTCAATTCCTGACCCCTGCCTAACTCTGCAACCTAAGAACTTAAGTCAGTTTCTCTTACAGGGTAGGCTTAAGCTACACTGAGCTGCTTATGGTTTTCCAAACTAGGAACGAAGTCTCATATCTCTGGGCCTTAATACTCATTTCTCTGTAATATTCTTTTCTACTTCCCAAAATTCTTGCTGCTGAGCACCCTCTTACCTTAAAGACTGAACTCAAGTATTGCCTCCTCTATTACACTTGCCTGGCATCTTCTCAACCCCAGTAGAACTGACTGGTTCCCTTGTGTCTCTCACTATAGCTCATATTCCTATAAAAGCATCTCTTATACTTTTTTGCATTAACTTTTAAAAATGCCTGTATCTTCTTACTAAATGATAAGAACATTGATGTTAGGGATCTGGACTTGTTTATTTCTGAACATTGAACTCCTGTTATATTTCTGAAATCATAGTAGAGTCTATATCTGCTTGTGTATTTATTAACTGAACATATGACCAAATTAATAAATCAGTGTATCAAGTAATTTGAGTATTCATGAATAAATCAGTTGACAAATTAATCAACAGATTTAGTAACTTGAATTTTCTAAAAAGTTGACTTCTGCATGAAGTTCAATATCCCACCTTTCTACTAATTTTACTGAGTCCATAGGCTTTCCTCCTCAAGAGATTTTATTCTTAATTACCTGAATATATAAATTGCAATATAAAAAAGAATGTGCACAATATTAGCTATCATTTGTTGAATGTTCATTAAGCTACAGGCACATTGCCTATGACTTGCATATAAGTTACTTCCTTTCTTAAACCTGCTTCTTAATGTATAAAAGATGTTATTATCTATTCTATAGGTCCATTGTGAAATGAAGTTAGTTGGTGTACATAGATGCTATCCCCTACCCCAAGTCAGAGCAGGCACAGTGGGTCATATGTTCAACCCAAAATTTAGGCCTAATCCTAACTTCTATTGACCTTCTTTGTTTCCATCCGGACCCTGAGTTTAAAATAATCCCACGAACTGTATGAGAGTACTTCAAAAAGTTCAAGGGAAATGAAATTGAAAGATGAATAAAATTTTGAAATTCATGCACACAGAGGATGCTCAAAAAGTTCATGAAAATATATATTATGAAAAACTATGCTTGGATTTCAAAAATTTTGACCAAAATACATTTATCTTTTAATTACATTGTCCACTAAATTTATGTAGTACCCTCATCTCTTCAAGTGTCTCTTGCACTAAGTCTGTGACTGACTCCTCACAACAGCCATGTGCAGTATCTAAAACAAAGGTCCCTGCTACCTGCTTCTCAAATAGGAAGATGACTACTATAGGCACTCATATATTTGTGACAGAGTCCAAGACTAGAACTCCCCATAGGCCATATGTATTTTTATGTTTGAGGTCATCTGTGATAGACCCATATTCTAAATATGTATCATTTAGATGAGCACATGTGTTGCAATTCCCTTGTGTCAAACTCATACAAAGTTTTTGAAGTTAATTCCCACAGCTTGGCTTCTGTTTGCTTAAAACAATTTTTTTTTCATTGTTTTCGAGTCTTCAACGTTTATGTACTCTAACCTTAAGGAAGCATTCTACATTTCCCCTACTGTTTATAATTAGTGTGTCATTATGGGACTGGAAGTTTCAGGTAAAGTTCACTGCCAAGTTTGCCAACTTCTTAACAATGCCCAGTGTGGTATCTTTGGAGGTTTGCAAGAAATAGTTTTTAATTGCTCAACTTTGAGCACTACACTGAGGCTAATCATGTCCCTAGAGCCTAGAAGAATCTCTGAGATACAAAGCTATTAGAAGTATTCTGTTTATCTGAGACCCACCCAAAAGAACACAAGCAAGAAGAATGTTTATTCCAGCTCAGGCTGGGAACATCATTTTTGAATGTTGAGACAAAGTGCCTTAGACCTCTGTTTAAAGGCTAACAGGACATGTTTGACTGGTCATTCCTGTCTAGTACCTGATTTTCTTTTTTTTCATCTGGTCCATGCCTCCTAATCCATGGCTCAGGCCTATTTCATAACATAAGAGAGAGATGTCAGAGTCGCCACTTTCTATATTAGAATTAAGAATTCATACGTAACTCCAGACAAATACTCAAAGACAATGACAATGAATTGCCCCAGCTACAGTTAGACTTTTGGAATAGACTTCACATTGTTTCTTTTGCACATCTCTTTTGACTAAGCATTTTTGAGTGCATCAGAAACAGAGTTGATGAAGGGGGAGAGGACTTTCATTGGTCACAGTTTTTCCTAAGAAGCTAAAGATATTTCCATACACTTGGTCCCCAACTCCTACTTCTTTCCCTTTGCTCTCAATAACTCTTGTAATTCAGTGTCCTAAGGCATTTGCTTGACTTTTAGGATACCTCCCTACACCAAGCTACAGAACTCATTAGTATTCACTCCTCCTTTTATCTTAAGCCAGATCTTCCCTGGCACCTTTTTACTAGGCCTTAATGATAACTTCCTTAGTTGTCTTCCGTATGTAAGAAAAAATATTTATGACCTAATCTCAAAAGGAGTGCTTTGAATTGGAACCGGTTTTTTAGAACCAAGAATGTCATAAATGAAATCAGGTTCAAAGACAGTCTGTATAGTGAAACAAGCTAAGGCCCAGAAATTTGAAGTCACTCACCCAAAGCCAGATAGTTTGTGAGCTCTTCATTCTCCTTAGGTCTTTCCTTCTGGCCAACTTGAGAAATTACATATTAGGGATTCATTCAATAGCCACAAGGCTGACCAAAGATGAATTATTCTCAAAGGAACTCATGTGTTAATCTAAATATTACCATGCTATGATTGGCAATGAAACTAACCTCAGCTAAAGACGTATGTATTAACATGGTATACATTTGGTGTCACACTGTGTTATCCAAGGATCCAGACAAAATCTTGCTGAATACAAAGTCTGAGACATTTCTCTCAAAGCACACATCAAGCAAAAGACCACATGAGTAATTTCTCAAAAGGCACTGGTTTGAAAGTAAGAAAACCTGAGTTTTCTATCTCTTTTCTAATTGTGTGACCTTTCACCAAAAACTTGATTGCTCTAAGCCTCAGTTGTATCATCTACAAATTGAAAGTATCAATTTATATGAATCCATATGGAAAAGTAAATGCAGCTAACATGTTGGCACTGTTGACACCTATATGTGCTGGGCACTGTTCTAAACATTTTACATTCATAATTTACATACATATATATGGATATTTACTCATTACATAAACAAGCAAAATTAGGCTCAAATTCTTTGGATTACTTGGAAAAGTTCAAAACACAGCTAATAAAACCTGAGTACATAGCCTTAACCACCACCCCAACTACCTCCCACTGCCTTATATTGTAGCTTCTACCAGAATCATCTGTCTTCAGGTGAAGAATCACATAACACAGAAACACACACACACACACACACACACACAAACTGGTTGAGCCTTGAAACATACATTAAATAGATTTTGGATTTCCAAAATTAGCACTGTTGAAGGAGTGGGAGAAGACATGAGGGTATTTGTGGAGCAACAGGGAAACTAACCTGGGTGGAGAGGTTATTATTGTTATTGAGAAGGCATGGGGCACACAGGTGGCTGTGGCATCAATATCACATCCTATATTGAGGTCTATTCTGCTTGTATAGAACCTATCATAGGCCCACACTTATCTTTGGTTAGTATCAGTTTTCCACACAAAACTGCAAGATCCCTGAAAGTAGGAACACTATGTCTGGAGTTTTCGTGTGTGCCATTGTATCCTCAGTGCCACACATGTTGCCTGATGCACTGTGGACATTCATTAAATATTTGTGGAATCGATGTAGTCATGTATGAATAAATGAATGAGAAATAACTCAGTGGTTGACCTTTCATGTCAGATGAGGGCATACAGGCTTGAAAAGTTGAAAAAGGAGCCCACGGAGGCTGTTTGAACAGGCTGCAGTGCCAGCAGTGGGACTGGAAAAGCAAGCACAAGGGCTATTTCAACGTGCGGATCAATAACACACACATTGTCTGTTGTGCACTCTCCATCCCAGGTGTCCCCTAATAGACATTTCTCTACTAGCTGAAGGCTCGGTCAGGACACCAATTTTATACAGAAAAAATGTGAGGAAACTATGGACCAAACTAAAGAAAAATTATTTGTTAGTTCTCCGTAACCCAGCAGTGGTACACGAAAGTCCCATGGTCCCAGATGTCTCCTTTCGTTTTTCTTTCTTTGTTTTCCCTACACAAAATGCCACTTTGTTTTTTTTTTTCTTTCATCAAACAGCTCTGGTTTGGCAATATTTAATTGCATGTTTTGGATGAGGTCCCTGAAGCTCTTAGAAGTTAATTATTTCTTTCTGGTGAAGATCAGAAACTTTGAACTCTACTCGTGAGACAAATGGTCTGGTAGCACTTGGAACTTCAACTTATTTAAATTACTGAACAGCTCATCAGCTTACTCCCTGCATTTGCAATTGAATCTGGAAGAGAATCGGACCCCAGACACCATGTACAGGCCAAGGATGTGGGATTTATAGATTAAGTTCAGAGTAAAGCAATCTCCCAGAGATAGAGACTTGGTGATAGCTTCCAGATAAACTTGTAGATCAGTGGGGTTAAGCTTAGATGGAGAAGTGATATGGCACATTTACTGTAAACCAAACTGCTCAGTGAAAGGCAGATTCTGGTTAGTCATATTTTCTCCATTTTCTGGTTCTGGCAGGTACAATCAATACCATTAGACATTTTTGCTAACCAAGGCATGCGCAGGACCTTGGAGGTATCGGATTGTATGGCATTATTCTCCAGCAGTGAGAACAGATGATAGAGAAAGAGCCAGAAACCAAGTAAGCTATGTAGAGAGCACCTCTCCTGAAAGTCATTCAGTTTAATTTAGAATTCAGGATGAAGAATATTTTGTTAGTGTGTTATCATTTCCTGTTTTTAAAAATTAAGTGACACTTTGGTTTAGCAGGATTCTAGTTCATTGAGATAAGATAATAGATGGATAAATATTAACAGGCAAAAGATGGCTAAACCAGCAGGTTGCACATTGAAATAACCTAAAGGGAAGGTCTTGATGCAGAGCATTCAAATGACTCTTCTACATGTTGTAGCTTTTGCAGAGGAGACTGAATGAGGACATATGTGCATCAAACGTCAGTGCAAAAAATGTTTGCCTAAAAATATGAAAGGCTTTAATTAGCTCTCATCACCCAGGGTTGTAGATCAAAGGGTTTGTCAATTGAGATTTGACCTAACCTAAAATAATTTTCTTTCTTCAGAGATTTCCAGGATTTGGGGAGTTTGCTAAGCTGTAAAGGTTTTTGAAATCCTGTCAGGAGAGTTTGCAAGAAGATCACAGTTCTAAACCTGGAAATACTTGGAGACTTGTTCTTTTGGACAGTCCCATTCTGCTCCATCTACTAGTACTTGGAAAGGACTTCCAATGGTAAGTAGGTAACAAGAAAAAGCTCTAATTTATTTTCTTTTCCCCTGTTCTCCATTTTTGTGGGGGGGCGGGGTCGCTCTGCAGTCATCTAGTTGGCATGGAAAATCTCCAGAAAGGTGAGGGGGCAGCCATTAGGTAAAAGAAAGTTAGGCTTTGTCAGGATACTTCCAAAAGTTTGTGGGAAAAATGAATGAAAGTGTGAGTTTATTTTGGTGCAAATTTTTTGATAATGTGAAGAAAATATGTATTATGCAAAAGCCATGCATGGATTTCCAAAAAAAAAAAAAGATGCACCAAAATAAACTCACATTTGTACTTCTGTTTTTCAGCCAACTTTTTGAAGTGCCCTTGTATAAATAATTTCAGGTAACAGGACTGAGATGGAAAACATGCTGGACACAGTTTGCCAGGAATCTCTTAATGGTAATTCTGGGATGACACAATCAGCACTGTCGTTGGAGGGCGGGGCCCAGGCTAAATGCAAAACAAGTCTCTCAGTTTAAAAGCTCAGTAGCCTTTAAATGTGAGAAGGAAAATGTCATCAATTTTAGTTCTATGGAACCCAACAGTACTAATGGAAGCAAGGTCATGGGTTCAATCCCAATCTCTACCAGTGAACTTAACATAACTTCAAAACAAGTCTGTCTTATGGCCATAAACTGGTCACCAATTATTAGTCAAATGGCACAGCAATTTATTTTTCTAGGCTTGTGAGGGACTGAGTGATAGACTATAAACTTTCCCTCAGTACTGGAGGAACAAAATAGTTTGGGGCTCATTATGGAGAATATCCTAGAAGGAGGAGAAACATCTATTTATCGATACTGAATATTTAACATCAGAAACAGTGTGTTTCATAGAGTACTAGGAGCAACATAGACATTTAAATGGTGCATTAATCATCTACCCACTTCTTTGCATAACCAGTTTATCCTCTCATCTAAAGTTTGTCCATCACAGTTTTAGATAAGGTGCGTGCGTAGGTAATTGGCAACTAAGCATACTTTCAATTAGTCAAAATATTTTAAGGTATGACTATGATAATTTCAAATATAACAGGTTTTTTTTTCATGCAGCCATTTGACTCTTCTCTTTGTCCATTATCTCTCTGTGGGGATGATTGTCTCAATTTTCACTGGAAAAGGTGCAGGCAGACCAAGGCAAAACCTCTTTTTCAGGGTCTCAAGATAATTGAAAGCAGAAGCAGCATTAAGCCTCTCCAGCTCTGAGGACACTCTTATGAAGGCAAGTCACCACCTTTACATCCCTTATATTTGTCTGCCTCATCACAAATGACAAATACTTTCAGCTCCAAGGACTTACCTTTTTTTGTGTACTTTGCCTGTTTTAGAGGCTGAGAAAAGCAGAGAGTGACACACAGGGACAGGACACAGGAGGCCAGGGCAGGGAAGGGGAAAGTAATGAAACCTTCTTTAGTGCAAACTTGTAAAGACAAGTGAGTATCCGATCTCAGAGGTGGTTAGAGAAATGTCATGCCTTAGCCAGACCCCTTCTCTCACCCAGATACTTTCCAACAAAAGAGCAAAATGTAATCGAATCCCTATCCTCGGAGTAGTAGGGTTGCTTTCTTTTCATTTTATCTGAAGGAAATCAGAGAATCCTAGGATGTTAGAACTAGATGGGCTCTAAAATATTATTTGGTTTAACGAGATTGCAAAGGAAAATTCAGGGCAATTGAAGGGAAGAAGGCTGTCTAAGAGAACTATCCAACAAGTGACAGAAGCTTTGAAGAAGAGATTACAGAAGAAGTGTGAGAATTAGTTTCCTGAAGGAGCACCTATAGATTAAAAAGTATTTGACCTATGAAGAACCAGGTTTGGGGAAGAGGCAGATGGGAACAACAAAAAAGTTGCTTTTCAATATGGAGCAGCTAGAATGGTTCATTCACACCTTCACTCAACAAATAATTGTTGAGCACTTATACCAGACACTCTTCTAGGTTTGGGGTATACAACAAGGAACAAAAAAGATAAAACTCCCTGACTTGATTGAGTGTACATTCTAGTTGAGAGAGACAATGAATAAGCTGCATTAATAGAAAAGGTAAACAGTATGCTAAAAATGGTTCTAAGAAGAAAGCACGCAGAAAAAGAGGATATCTAATGTCAGGGGATAGAAATGAACTTCTAGACAGGGTGACCATGGAAGGACTCACTGAACAAACACCCTGTGAATGAAGACCTGAAGGAACTGAGAAGGTAAACTAGGCAAGGGTGTGGGTCCTGTAACTATGGAGCAACAGGATCAAAGGCTCTGACACAAGGTTGTGGTTTGTGTGTTTGGGGAATAATTAGGAGGTTAGTGTGACCAGAGTGGAGTGAGCAAGGGAATGGGTAGTACGGAGTAAACAGAGAAACAAGCTATGCAGGACCTTAAAAGGCATAGTAAGAAGACTGGTGCTTAATGAGGCTGAAATGAGAAGCTATAGTTAGCCAATGTGGTATTATATACCTAAAAATATGAGGGTAGATATGATGTTAAATTTTCTTTTGTAAAATTTTTAGTTAGATAAGATGAACAAATTTCATGTATTTCATACATACAGATTTGGTGTTAAACTTTATCATAAAATAAAAGAAGGAGGGAGAAAACTTTTGGACAAAACAGTTGTATTTGTGACTGTTTTGTGGATGTATGCTTACCTTCAAACTCATCAAGATTTATCCATTAAGTACATATACATTTGGTATGTCAATTACCTTAATGAAAGAAAGAAAATTTTTAATTGAAGATTTGTGACCCGATCTAACTTAAAATTTAACGGGATCATTTGAAATGAATGAGGACAAGCCCAAACACAAAGAAACCAATTAAGATACTACAAAATCTAGATGAGTAATGACTGTCTTGGATTAAAAAAAATAGAAGTTCAAGTGGCAAAAGGAATATTTAGATTCAGGATAACACCTATGAATGCTTCAAACTTGATATATTCATTTAATAGCTATTGGTTCCTATGATGCTCCAGGCACTAGGTGCTAGGAATACACCTGGAAACAAAGAAGACAAGTCCCTGTCCTCAATAAATTTACATTTGATCGGGAGACCAAAAATAAATGAGGAATCAAGTTGTTGATCTAGTTTCAGGTATTGAAATGTGCTGTAAAAAATAAAGCAAGGTGAGGGAAAAGAGTGATGAGGGTGGGAAGAGAAAGCCTTTTCAGATAAGCTGTTCACTCATGTCCTCCCCTAACCAGTGACACATTCAGAAGCATCAGATTGGGTTGACACACTCCTAACTGGGGCTCAGCAACCACAGCACAGCAAACACAGGAGAAACTAGAAATGTTAATTCTACTGGGGACATTGGCAGAGGGTTCTCATAGACTTCAAGGGCTTCACCTACTACTCCATTCACATATTGGGTCAGGTTGAAGAGGTGCTATGGGCACAGTGTCAGACACAGTGATAAATCCTGGCATTATGGAAAGATAAAAGCATTCACAGATTAGGAGTGAGTCACAGCCACAAAAGTAGACAGTATTTTATCCAAGACAACTCATCTGTCACAAAATATCCTCTTGATGAAGAATGGTAACTCATGTTACACACACCAGATAGGTCTTGAAAAAAAAAGCAGAACAAGTGAGAGTCAGGAAGATGATCTCCCTTTCTTCTCTTAGTTGGGAAAAAATAATCTAAGAAGGAACTTGGTGGGATAAGGCTAAAGAGCTTTTCATGTCACTATTTTCAAAAGGGTGGGGAATTTTCCATTTTTTCAGTCAAAAAACAGGGTTTTTTTTTTAGGTTTGTCTCTGACCCCATGACAGATATCCCCTTTGTGTTCAGGGTCTTTTGGAAGGGATAAAAATAATGATCGTGCATGCTAATTCTTTCCAATTTTTTCACACCCTCCATCTCTACTTCTACTCTTTCAGATAGAATTTGAAAGTTGCAGTGGCACACATTCCATCAATAGTGACAAGAGGGAAGGGTTGTCATGGGCAATGCCACAGCAGTGCTTGAGTTTCTCCTTATTGGCATCTCTAACTACCCTGAGTTGAGAGGTACATTTTTCACATTGGTTCTGATAACTTACCTCAGCACGTTGTTGGGAAATGGACTTATCATCTTTCTGATACACTTTGACCACCACCTCCACACGCCAATGTACTTCTTCCTCAGTCACCTGTCTTTCTTAGACCTTTGCTATGGAACAGCTTCCATGCCCCAGGCCTTGGTGCATTGTTTTTCCACCCATCCCTACCTATCTTATTCACAATGTTTGATCCAAATGAGTGTCTCCCTGGCTTTGGCTACAGCAGAGTGTTTCCTGCTGGCCATCATGGCCTATGATCGTGTGGTTGCTATCAGCAATCCTCTGCGCTATACTGTAGTCATGAATGGACCAATGTGTGTCTGGTTGGCAGCTGCGTCCTGGGGGGCAGCACTTGTGCTCACTGCCATGCTTGTTTTATCTCTAAGGCTTCATTTCTGTGGAGCTAATGTCATCAACCATTTTGTCTGTGAAATTCTCTCCCTCATTAAGCTGGCCTGTTCTGACACCCGCCTCAATGAACTCATGATCTACATCACTGGCATCTTCACCCTGCTCCTACCCTTTGGGTTTGTTCTCCTCTCCTATATCCAGATTGCTGCTGCTGTCCTTAGGATTCGCTCAGCCCAGGGCAGGTTCAAGGCCTTTTCCACTTGTGGTTCTCATCTGATGGTGGTGACAATCTTTTATGGAGCAGCCATATCCATGTACATGAAACCTCAGTCCAAGTCCTCCCCTGACCAGGACAAGTTTGTCTCAGTGTTTTATGGAGCCTTGACACCCATGCTGAACCCCCTGATATATAGCCTAAGAAACAAAGATGTTAAAGGGGCAATGAGGAAAGTTATGGCTAAAAGGGCATAAGCCTCCTTTGTTTCTAAACTTGTAAAACAACACTCAGCTAGCTACATCTTTAATTCTGATGAAAATAGTTTAAAGATTCTGGCTTTAACCTTGGAAGATCAGGTGACTGATTTATAAGAAGCTTCCCATCCAAAAATATTATCATTTACTGAGGCTTGAATTTCCATTAGAAGTTTTGTATTATTTTTTGCTCTTTCAAAACATAACACTGTTAGTGGTCATCCATTAGGTTAATCACCTTCAGGAAAACGAGCTTATTCAAATCATTGCCTCACTGACATAAAGGACCTAAGCAAAAAAGAATCTCCTATGATCATTGGTGCCAGGTAAGGCATAACTGAAATTGCAAAATAGGACAAAGAGTGGGGTAATAAAAGGCTTGAAGACAAATGTCAGAAACTTCACAATTCACTATGTTTCTAAATCTGTATATATGAAATACATGAAACTTGTATAACTTAAATAAAATTTTAAAAAAGGAAACTTCACAATTTTGATAAGAGCAAATCTTGTTGTGTATACACAATCTCCTTTGTTCCACTTAACCTCAGAATCATGAGAAAATTGTATCATTGCTATTTCCTATAATGATGTAGACTTTTCTTTCTGTTTTCCCAAACTTCTTTCTAATCCGTTAGCTTATTATGTTTTCCTAACAACTCAGTTCATAAGAAAGCTCCCCAAATGCCCCATCTGTATTAACAATAAGGAAAGGGAAGCTGAGAGAACGAGTTGAGGTACACAACTGGTAGGGACTCAACACTAGAATTTAGAAAGCAGTTGTTTGACACAGTGTTTAAGACATCAGTTGGGATGCCTGTGTCCCATATCAGAGTGTATGGATTAGAGTTACGTCTCTGCTTCCAATTCCAGATTCCTGCTAATGTAGACCTTGAGAGACAGCACGTATGGGCTCAATTGCTTGAGTTCCTGCCACCCATATGTAAGTCCTGGATTGAGTTCTGGGCTCCTGGCTTCAGCCTAAGCCAGCCCCAGCTGTGTGGGCATTTGGAGAGTAAACCAGCAGATGGAAGATCTCTCTCTCTTTCTCTCTCTCTCACTTTCAAATTAAAAATAAGTAAAATTATTAAAAAATAGAATTCATGGCCAGCACCATGGCTCAATAGGCTAATCCTCCACCTGCAGCGCTGGCACCAATGGTTCTAGTCCCAGTTGGGGCCCCGGATTCTGTCCCGGTTGCTCCTCTTCCAGTCCAGCTCTCTGCTATGGCCCGAGAGTGCAGTGGAGGATGGCCCAAGTGCTTGGGCCCTGCACCCACAAGGGAGACCAGGAGAAACACCTGGCTACTGGCTATGGATCATCGTGGTGCAGCAGCAGCAGCGCACCGGCTGCAGCTGCCATTGGGGGTTGAACCAACGGAAAAAGAAAGACCTTTCTCTCTCTCTCTCTCTCTCTCTCTCTCTCTCACTATCCACTCTGCCTGTCAAAAAATAATAAAAAAATAGAATTCAGACCACATACATGCCACTTCTTGGTTTATTTCAACTAGGTCTATAAAATTATTTGGAATTTAAAATTATAAATGCAGTTAACATTTGCTGGGCACCTGCTATAAGCCAGACACTGAGCTAAGGTCTCAACAACCACTATCACATAGAATTCTCACAACAGCTCAATAGAGTATTGCTATTTTCAACTCATATGAGAAACGAAGAAACTGGAACAGGCATTTGGTGCAGCAGTTAAAATGCCACTTCGGATGCTTGCATCCCGTATTTCAGTGTCTGGTTAGAATCCCGGCTACTCTGCTTCTGATCCAGCTACCTGTTAGTGTACATCCTAGGAGACAGTGAATAAACAGCTCAAGTGTTTGGGCTTCTGCCACCCAAATGGGAGACACAGATTAAGTTTCAGGCTTCTGAGTTTAGCCTGGCCCAGTGCTGGCTATTTCAGGCACACGGTTTACTCTCTCTCTCATCCCTCTTTCAAATAAAATGAAAATGTAATAGAAAGGAATGAGGGGCCGGCGCCGTGGCTCACTTGGTTAATCCTCTGCCTGCGGCACCGGCATCTCATATGGGCGCCAGGTTCTAGTCTTGGTTGCTCTTCTTCCAGTCCAGCTCTCTGCTGTGGCCCAGGAAGGCAGTGGAGGATGGCCCAAGTGCTTGGGCCCTGCACCTGCATGGGAGACCAGGAAGAAGCACCTGGCTCCTGGTTTCGGATCAGTGCATCACGGCAGCCGTAGCGGCCATTTTGGGGGTGAACCAATGGAAAAGGAAGACCTTTCTCTCTGTCTCTCTCTCTAACTCTGGCTGTCAAAAATAAAAAAGGAATGAGGAGACCAAGGCTCATAGAAAGTTCCATGATTTGCACAGAGCCACACAGATGGTAAATATCAAAACCAGTGTTTAAATCTATGTCTGCTTGATTCCTAATTGCACTTACTGTTTCTGAACCATAAGAGAATCTGGCTGTGATTAAATGCTATTTTTAAAATCATCTTTATTGTGATGTACCTTACGTACAATAAACTTTATCCAATACAGTGAGTTTTGTGGGATGCCCACAGAATCTCCACATGATCAAACAACTTCATTACAACAATTTCATTACACCCAAAAGTTTACTTGTACAGCTTTGTAGTCCATATCACCCTGGACAGCAAGCCCTGGCAACCACTGAACTGATTTCCTTCATTACATGTTAATTTTCATTTTCTAAAATGGCCTAGAAATGGAATCATACAGCATGTACTGATTTGTATCTGGATTTAGTCAAATTGCTTTTGAGATTTATATATTTTATATATTTATATATAATATATACAAATATAATATATATTATAATATAATATATAATAATATGTACAATATATACAAATATATATACAATATATATTGTATATATATACAATATATAGAAATATAAAATATTTGTATATATTTATCTAATTACTGTATGTAGCAGTAATTAGATCTGTTTTTTAAAAAAAAGAAAGAAGGTAAAGGAAGGAAACCTCACAGGAAAGTCAAAGCATATATTAGAAAATATCTTTGGGAAATGGCAGGGTAAAGTTACTATTTATCAATAGTCACATTGAAAGTTAATGGCCTCAATTCTCCAGTTAAAAGATACAGATTGGCTTAATGCATTAAAAAAGAAAACCCATCTATTTTCTGCTTACAAGAAACACATCTTTCCAACAAAGATGCATGCAGAATGAAAGTGAAAGGTTGGAAAAAGATATACCATGCCAACAGAAATGAAAAAAGAGCAGGCATAGCCATCTTAATATCAGACAAAATAAACCTTACCACAAAAACTGTTGAGAGACAAAGAGGGACACTATATAATGATTAAGGGATCAATTCAACAGCAAGATATAACAATTATCAATGTATATACACTTATTACAGGGCACCGGTTTATTTAAAAGATTTGTTAAGGGACTTAAAGGGATACTTAGACTCCAATACAATGCTTTTCAGGGAATTCAATACTCCACTTTCAGAAATAGACAGATCAACCAGACAGAAGATCAACAAGGAAACAGCAGATAAAATCGAAACTATGGCCCAAATGGATCTAACAGATCTCCACAGAACTTTTCATCCTACAGTTAAAGAATTCACATTCTTCTCAGCAGGACATGGAACCTTCTCTAGGATTGACCACTACTAGGCCATAAAGCAAGTGTTAGCAAATTCAAAAGAATTAGAATCATACCATGTAGCTTCTCTAACCATAGAGGAATGAAGTTGGAAATAAGCAACTCAGGAATCCCTAGAGCATATGCAAACACAAGCAGATTGAACAACATGCTCCTGAATGAACAACGGGTCATAGAAGAAATCAAAAGAGAAATCAAAAACTTTCTGCAAGTAAATGAGGATAACAGCACAACATACCAAATCTTATGGAATACAGTAAAAGCAGCGTTAAGAGGCAAGTTTATAGCAATAGGTGCCTACATCAAGAAATTGGAAAGGCACCAAATAGATGAGCTATCAATGCACCTCAAGGATCTAGAAAATCTGCAGCAAACCAGACCCAAATCTAGTAGGAGACGAGAAATAATTAAAATCAGAGAAGAAATCAACAGGATTGAATCCAAAAAAACATTGCAAAAAAATCAGCCAAACGAGGAGCTGGTTTTTTGAAAAAATAAACAAAATTGACACCCCATTGGCCCAACTAACTAAAAAAAGAAAAGACCCAAATCAATAAAATCAGAAAAAGGAAACGTAACAACAGACACCGCAGAAATAAAAAGAATCATCAGAAATTACTACAAGGACTTGTATGCCAGCAAACAGGGAAATCTATCAAAAATGGATAGATTCCTGGACACATGCAACCTACCTAAATTGAACCAGGAAGACATCGAAAATCTAAACAGACCCATTACTGAGACAGAAATTGAAACAGTAATAAAGGCCCTCCCAACAAAGAAAAGCCCAGGACCAGATGGATTCACTGCTGAATTCTACCAGACATTTAAAGAAGAACTAACCCCAACTCTTCTCAAACTATTCAGAACAATCGAAAAAGAGGGAATCCTCCCAAATTCTTTCTATGAAGCCAGCATCACCTTAATTCCTAAGCCGGAAAAAGATGCAGCATTGAAAGAGAATTACAGACCAATATCCCTGATGAACATAGATGCAAAAATCCTCAATAAAACTCTGACCAATAAAATGCAACAACATATCAGAAAGATCACCCACTCAGACCAAGTGGGATTTATCCCTGGTATGGAGGGATGGTTCAGTGTGCACAAATAAATAAACGTGATACACCACATTAACAGACTGCAGAAGAAAAACCATATGATTATCTCAATAGATGCAGAGAAAGCATTTGATAAAATACAACACCCTTTCATGATGAAAACTCTAAGCAAACTGGGTACAGAAGGAACATTCCTCAATACAATCAAAGCAATTTATGAAAAACCCACGGCCAACATCCTCTTGAATGGGGAAATGTTGGAAGCATGTCCCTGTGTGCTGGTGCCGCAGCTCACTAGTCTAATCCTCCACCTGCCGTGCCAGCACACAGGGTTGTAGTCCCAGTCAGTGCGCCGGATTCTGTCCCGGTTGCTCCTCTTCCTGTCCAGCTCTCTACTGTGGCCTGGGAGTGCAGTGGATTATGTCCCAAGTCCTTGGGCCCTGCACCTGCATGGGAGACCAGGAGAAGCACCTGGCTCCTGGCTTCGGATCAGCACAGTGCGCCAGCCACAGTGCGCCAGCCACAGCGGCCATTAAGGGGTGAACCAACAGCAAAAGGAAGACTTTTCTCTCTGTCTCTCTCTCTCACTGTCCACTCTGCCTGTTAAAAAAAAAAACCATTGTAATCCATAAGCTGTACTTTGGAAATTTATATTTACTAAATAAAAGTTTAAAAAAAAGTAAAAATTAAAAAAAAGATTTATTTATTTATTTGAAAGTCAGAGTTACACAGAGAGATAAAGAGAGGCAGAGAGAGAGAGAGAGAGAGAGAGAGAGATCTCATATGCTGGTTCACTCCCCAAATGGCCACAATGGCCGGAGCTGCGCGGATCCAAAGCCAGGAGCCAGGCACTTCTTCCTGGACTCTCATGTGGGCGCAGGGGCCTAAGGACTTGGGCCATCTTCCACTGCTTTCTCAGGCCATAGCAGAGATTGGAGCATAAGTGGAGCAGCTGGTACTCGAACCTGTGCCCATATGGGATGCCGGCAATGCAGCCAGTGGCTTTACACACTATTGCTAGATAATATTCTATATAAAAGTTTCCAGATATTTAAAAATTCATTCCTTATTGATGGACAGAATGTAGTGTTTTTGAAAATGTTTAAGGTTTTTAACAGGTTCAATTTAGTTCATATATACAATTCTAAGAATATAACGATAGTCCTATTCTCCCTCCTTCTCTCCCTTGCTATCCCTTCCACCCTCCCTCCCTCTGTCTTTCCCCCTTTCCTTCTTCACTTTTGAAATAACATATCTTTAATTTATATCACAGTTAAGGGCTTAATGCTCCAATAAATAAATAGTTAAACAAGTAAAAAGCAAAAAGACCCTAGTTAAGAGAAAATATAGGCAAGGGCTGTAGACAATAACCAAATGGAAGAAAGACTATTTCACTCATAAATAGTAAATTTCAAAGTAACACATAGATCATAAAAAACTGTAGTAGGATAACATTGTTAATCATTAGTTTGACAAAAGTATAAATCCAGGTTTGGTAAAAGTATATTTGCAGCAATACTGATACACACAGGCATTTCTTTAGTTTTTGTTTTTGCTTTCCATTTTTCTAAATTTTAGCTCCCACATTTAAGGCGGGACATATGATATTTGTCTCTCGGTGTCTGGCTTATTGCATTCTACATGATGCCTTCCAGTTTAATCAATTTTACTGCAGATTATGGAATTTCATTCTTTCTAATACCTGAATAAAACTCCTTTGTGTCTATGTGCCACGTTTTCTTTACCCATTCAACTGATGATGGACACCTTGGCTGATTCCATATTTTGGCTATTGTGAACACTGCTGCTATAAACATTGTGGTGCAGTTATTTCTTTGATATAATGTATTCAAGTTTTTTTGGGTATATTCCCAGTAGTGGGATTGCTGGCTCATATAGCACGTCTATTTTTAGCTTTTTAAGAAATCTCCACACTATTTTTCACAGTGGCTACGCTAATTTACAATCCCACCAATGGTGCTTAAGTGTTCCTCTTTCTTCACATCCTTGTCAGCATTTGTTATTCTCTGTGTTTTGGATTTCAGCCACAGAATACAGTGGTTTTCAAACCTTAAGGCACATAGTCTTATGAAAAGGGAGCTCTAAAATTAGAAGAAAACATTTCATGAAACTGTGATATACTACAGATATTTCATTTCTAGATGAGAAATTTGAGTCTGTGAATAAGGCGTAAATTTCCCCAAAGTCATGAAAGTATTTGGAGATAGATCTAGTACCAAGATACAGGGATTCTGTCTGCCTCTTTTTTTTTTAAGATTTGTGTATTTATTTGAGAGGCAGAATTACAGACAGAGAGGGGGAGAGACAGAGAGAGAGGTCTTCCCCCCGCTGGTTCACTCCTCAAGTGGCCGCAATGGTCGGGGCTGGGCCGATCTGAAGCCAGAAGCCAGGAGCTTTCCCGGGTCTCCCACGTGGGTGCAGGGGCCCAAGGACTTGGTCCATCTTCTACTGCTTTCCCAGGCCATAGCAGAGAGCTGGATCAGAAGATGAGCAACCAAAACTCGAACCAGTGTCCATATGGGATGTCAGCGCCGCAGGCATAGGCTTAGCCTACTATGCCACAGCGCCAGCTGCAGGTTCTGACTTCCGATTTCACCTTATCTTGGACAATTCCAGCAAACGTGATGAAATCATCTCTCAAGCAGTGTAATGGGGAACCTGAGATAAATAGGTAGGAAAAATTACAATGCACAGCATCTACATCAGAAGCAAGGCACTGCTGAGAAGTGGATAGTAGATGTGTTCCTCATCCCCTGACTGTTGGAGGTTGATGTGACCTTGCGTGGTGCTGCAAAGAGAGTTCCAGGCATATAAAGGGACTTTCTTACTCATTACATGAAAACAACAACAACAACAAAAACCTGAGCATGAATAAGCCACTTATCAAGAGAGCTCAATTTTAAAATAATGCAACATTTATTCAAATTTCACTTATTATACATTTTTAAAGGAACAGTCATTCCTTGGTGTCCATGAGGGACTGGTTCCAGGAGCCCTCACAGGTACCAAGATCTGTAGATGTTCAAGTCTCTTATATATGATGGTATAATGTTTGCATACAATCCACACACCTCCTCCTCCCTGTGTACTTTAAATCATCTCTAGATGAGTTACAAGACATATTGCAGCAGAATTGCTATATAAACAATTGCTAGACTGTGTTTTGCGGGGCAATGATGACAAGAAAAGTCTGTACATGTTCAGTCAGATGCATTTTTAAAATAGTTTTGATCCTCAGTTGGTTGAATCCAGGAACACAAAGTCAACTTTATGTGGTATTCATAGCCACCAAAACTATGCTACAATATCAAAAAGAAAAAATAATGCTTGGTAAAAAGGCAAATGAATTCAATCTTTAATTTATTCATCCAACAAATACAAAATTTCTATTTTCAACCAGACATTATGCTAGATGCTGAGGTAAGTTTCCTACTTTGTGCAAAATGTTCCTTGCTATTGAGAGAAACATTTCACATTGACACTGTGAAATAAACATAAATGGGTGAAATCAATAAAATATTAAAAGAAAAATCAAGAGAGCATTCAGGCAGAGAGAAATGCAGAAATTAGAAGGAATGTTAAGGGTACTCGTTTTAATGATGCTACTTTTGGAAAGGAGAAATAATCTACTCTCTGTTACAGGTCAGTTTACAGCTTAAAATGAGAAGCATATTTTAATAATGCCCCTACCACAAAATGGTAGCTGTGTCAACTACGTTCTTTTATCTCTTTATTGATTTGGTTCAGACACAGCCTGCATAGTGACATAGCGGAGTCTGGAGACAGGGGTTGTAGAATTGATTCTGATACTAACTAGTTGTTTGACCTTCGTTATATCACTCGCTGACCTTCAGATTTGCTCATCAATGTAACAAGGTTGTATTTAGTTATCCAAAGGCCTCTCTATTTCTGGCATTCTGCATCCAGGTGTTATTTTACAGAGGCTTTTTCTTAAAAGAAATGGGATCACATCATCAATTTACTCCGCAACTTACTTTTTCCATTTCACAATATATCATGAACATTTCTCCAGATCAATATATATAGATCAATCTCCCTGACTTTAAATGTTAGCTTTGACTGAAAAAAAGAAAAAAGTGGGTGAGCTAGTTAACATGGCTCTGGCCCTTCCAGCACTAATGTTTTGTTTGTATACATTTAAATGTTAAAAGCTATCTAATTCAACATTAATATTTTTAAATTTTTAAATATAAAAATGAACTCCATGTGGATGTTCTGAAGTTAAATCAATGCTGGATTTTTGACAACCCCAAAGGTTAAATACTGTTCTCCACTTGATCAATTACAAACATCCCAAGAAGCCTTACATTGGGCTCCTCCCCTTATCCCCCGCCCCACCCCACCTCCCATTCAAGCATATGAGTCCTGAAGCTTACCTTGTTTCATCCTGAAAACTAAGATTGGAAGATTGGATTAAACTAAGATAACTCTGTCGGAAATTGAGGAGAATGTTCGCAGACTGACAAACAGGCTCCAAATTGTATTTCCCATTGAAATATTCAAGGGGATTTAAGGGAAAGAGTGGCCCATGCATAGGAGTTGGGTTTTCAGTTGAAGAGATCAGTTGAGCATAACTAGAACACAAGCCCTGGAGAGAAATGTGTGGGATTCAGTCCTTCAATCTGCCACTTCTTTGCTCAAGTTCCTCTCTGGGCTTTGGTCTCTTCGGCTATAATGTGGGGCTAATAATAAGATCTACCTGTAGTATGCAATTTGATCACGTAAACAGAAACTATTCCAGTTATCTGAGGCAGGAACACATTGACTGCAGAGAGTTGCAAGAATTGTAGTAAGTTTAGGAACTGCTGCCAGTTACATCACTGAAACAGGTGTTTCACAGGTGTTCAGAAGACACTTAAAGCAGAGATAGAAAAGCAATGGTGGTGTCTATTTCTGTAACTCTGCCTTTCAAATAAATAAAAAATAAATCTTCAAAACAGTTCAAGAAATGTTAGCCATTATTATGGAGTCTGAGTCACATGGGCCTACTGTGCTAAGAAATGAAGTGCCTACTTCATAAGTAGAGAATCACGGGGCTGTTCATTGACTTGTGCATTCTAGCACACATGGGTGCAGGGGCCTATGCATCTGGACCATCCTCCACTGCTTTCCTAGGCCACGAGCAGAGGGCTGGATCAGCAGTGGCGCAACCAGGTCAAGAACCAGGGCCCTTATGGGAAGCCGGCCCTGCAGATGGAGGCTTAACCTACTGTGCCATAGCTGTAGCCCCAGATTGTTTATATTCTACAACTATGACCCTGAAACTAGCTATATAACCTTGGGCAAATTTCTGCCTGTTTCCTCATTTATGATGCAAAAACAATCATAAGAATGATCTCATAAGTTTGCAAAGAAAATCAGTAAATACGTATAAAATTATGATTACTATGGTTGGCATATAGTAAGTCCTCAATTAATATTACCTATTTTTAATGTTATTACAGAACTGATTTTTTTAATTGAATTCTCACTTAACTAAAAAGTAATTGGTGTTCATCTGACTGGGTGCCTTCTCTTTCTTCTCTTTTTCACCACTAATAATATGACCAGTAACTGTTTCTAGTTAAGTGTGAGCAGCAGGTCAAGCAATTGTACAGGACAACATCATGATGGAGTGGAAAAAACACATGCTTCGGAGTCAGGAAGTCTGGATTCTAGTCTGGGTCCTGCCATTAATGAGCTATGAAACTCTGGGCCAATCACTTAACCTCTCTGGACCGCATCTGTCAAACAGGGGGAAATATATTCCTTAACCTGCCCCACAGAATGGTTGAAAGATCAAATGAGATCATAGATGTTAGATGTTAAAAAGTTAAAAGCACATCACAAATGCTACACGATGGTATTGTCATTATCCTGAGAGTTAGCCTCTACATCTCCTTCTCTCTTACCCTTGTCAACCATTCACTCAGTGAACTTTATTGAAACTTCCTCTGAAATGTCTCCCAAATCCTTCCCCTCTCCTTTGTCCTCAATGCATCTGTCCTAGCTCTCAGCCTCATCAAGCCTTACCAGGATACCTATAACATGTTCCTAACCAGTTTTCTTTGATCCAATCTTACTTCCCTCTAAACTAGCCATTTGATCAATGTATCCAAAGTGAATTTTTCTGAAGGGAAACTCTCATCCTGTTACTTCCTTTCTCTATCATACTACCCCCAAACAGGAAACTTCCAGTGCCTGTTTGCTGCCTGTAAGACATGTAACATTATTTAAGGCCCCTGCTGACCACTCCATCATCTTCATCCACCTCATCTTCACAGATCTCATGCTCCAGAAAAACAGTGCTTTTTTTTCTGTGAACCTTTTATGTAATTATGTTCCTGTGTACCCTGTTCCCTCTAGCACAGTTCCTGGCACAGAGTACAAAAACAATAAGAACTGACTACATTAATAAGTACCAGAGGAATGCTTTTAAGACTATCAATGCTAAATAAGTGCTTTTTTTTAAATTTCCAAGCTGCTGAGGAGTGATATTTTATAAAATACAATAGAAATATCACAGCAGCGTCAAAGCACTTTAAAAGTTACAAAATGTTGGGGCTGGCACTGTGGCGTAGCAGGTAAAGCTGCCGCCTGCAGTGCCAGCATCCCATATGGGCAGAGGTTCGAGACCCAGATGCTCCACTTATGATCCAGCTCTCTGCTATGGCCTAGGAAAGCAGTAGAAGATGGCCCAAGTCCTTGGGTGCCTACACCCACGTGGGAGACCTGGAGGAAGCTCCTGGCTCCTGGCTCCTGGCTTCGGATCGGCGCAGCTCTGGCCGTTGCAACAATTGGGGAGTGAGCCAGTGGATGGAAGGCCTCTCTCTCTCTCTCTCTGTCTCTCCCTCTTTCAAATAAATAAATAAATCTTTTAAAAAGTGTTACCAAATGTTTACCTCCATTTCTGTACATATTTCACTGGAAACTTCTTAAGTAACCCTCAGCTAGAGTGGAAAGATGCTTTATTCTGTCTCCTAAAATTTGAATATTTAAGTTAGAATTTTCAACAAAGATACATGTAAAAATGATAAACAACTGCATCATGTATTCAGAGCACAACTGGGCAAGAAATAAGTAAACTAAAACTGTGGTAATTAGGTACATGTACAGATGAAGTATATTATTGGGGCAGTGGATGAGAGGGCGCAGGATAATATGTAGACAGTGACAGTTTGTATGACACCTCAGAACTGATCTATGAAGGCTTTAGGGACAAGGGCAATTTGCAGAAATATTCAAATCAATGATGGCTGAGATAGAGTGGGGGAACGTAAAGAAAGAGAAATCTCCAGTAAACTCTTTTTATAGAATTGCACTTATATGAATGCTTAATTGAAAGCTTTCATATCATCACTATAGATTGTGGCCACTCATGCCTCATTCACTCATTATTGTCTTGAGTGACTGTGTTGGAAACTCTCCCAAGAACTGGGGACTCAGAGTAATTATCCTGGAAATGGCTCTAAACCCTGGTAACTTAAGAGCAGAAATGGAGTTCACAATCATAGTCAATGTTTTATCACATTGTCACTAATGGACTCTTGGAATTAGTGGGCAAAAGCTACATGCATTTTAATGACTTAGAAATAACATTCTTAAATGGATAAACAACTTCAACTCAGTCATGGTATTTAAACTCCTTTTAGAGAGCTGTTCTCTAAAATCACTGCTTTGGAACCACAGTGAATAAATGCAGAAGGTAGCAGAAAAGAATGTTTAAAATTTTCCTCTTCTGCTGTTCATATGTTGGAACATTTGGATCCGATTCCTAAAATGGTGTACAGAGTCAAAGCATAATCCACTGTCAGAAGAATCATACATTTCAGCAAGAAGAGAAGAAGCCATGTTATCTGTTGCAACAAACCAACTGAATATGTAGAATGGTCAGTGTTGATACAAATCTTCCTACATACATCTGCAACTCACTCCCAATTTAAAAACTCCAACACTTCAGTGAGCTGAAGATGCTGCAATACACAAGGAGTTACACTGTCGCTCCCCCTCTTCGCGGAGGAACGACACAGGACCCTGCACTGTTCTTTCGTCTGCTCGGCCCTCCCCGGGTTTGCTGCTGGTTCTTCCCGGGTTGGCTACCGTCCTTCCACCTCCGTGGAAGGGCGGTTCCCCCTGCCACTTTCCCCACTTCCGCGGGGGAGCGGCACACCGCCGGCCGGCTCTCTCGGGGGCTGCTCAGGTGTTCCCTTTAGATGTTCCTCGTGCATGTTGTCTCTCTCCTCCTTTATAGTCCTCTTCCACCAATCCCAACTCTGCTACCCACACGCCGAGTACGCTGTTCTCCTCCAATCAGGAGCAGGATCAGCTCCTGCAGGTCATCACTCAAGTTGGCAAGAGGCAGCTGCATAGAAGTTGTTACTCCCTTCTCAGCGCCATATTGTGGGAGAGCAGATGCATAGAATAAGTCTTAATTCCAGTAACAGTCTAGTCCGAGTTGCTCCCCACAATTCCCCCTTTCTTTTTATTTTTTGGCGTTGATACACACCTGTCTTCGGTGCCCCGCGGCACACACTCTGCTCTGCTTGCTGGAGTTGTCCACAGGTGCTTACAAGCCCTACCAATCAGGCAAACCGAATCCGGTCCTCTCTTCGCCATGTTGTGAGGAGGTTTTTAGGCGCTGATGCGGGCCTGTGTTCGGTGCCCTGCAGCGCATGCTCTGCTCTGCTAGAACTGCCTGCAGGTGCTTACAAGCCCTACCAATCAGGCAAACCGAATCCAAGCCTTCTCATTGCCATATTGTGGGGAGACTTATTGGTGTTGATAACGTGCCTGTCTTCGGTGACCTGAGGCGGATAAGCTGCTAGCCGCCCGCAGGTGCTCATCGCCTTAC
Organism: Oryctolagus cuniculus; assembly: GCF_051225735.1. Taxonomy (NCBI): domain Eukaryota; kingdom Metazoa; phylum Chordata; class Mammalia; order Lagomorpha; family Leporidae; genus Oryctolagus; species Oryctolagus cuniculus. Next base: position 108,810,719 of record NC_142888.1, read on the forward strand.
TAATCAGGCAGACCGAATCCAAGCTCTCTCATTGCCATGGTGTGGGGAGGCCTTATTTTTCTCTATTTCTCTATCTCCGGGCATTCCTATTTCTCCTATTTTACTTCTATCTGCCAGCATTCCTATTTCTCTCATTTTACTTCTAAACTTCTGTTTCTCTTATCCCCGCGGCTTCCTGGCGCCCGCCCCGAGGCTGCTTCTGGGCGCCTCGCCCCGCGGCTGCTTCCCGGCTCTGCGTGGCTTCCCGGCTTGGTGCGCTCCGTGGTCTCCGCGCCCTTTGCGCCCGCACCACGGCCTTCGCGCCAGCCCCGAGTTCTCTCTCTACTCGCGCCTCATGCGCTCTCCCCGTTCATGCCCCTCGCGCTCTCTCTGCGCACGGCGGCTTCTGCGAGTCACACAGCCTAGCTCACGTTTCCGCCACTGGTATTCAGTCTAAGTTCCCTGGGCTAACCTGGCGAATTCAACCTAGCTCACGTCTCTGCTTCGGTTTGGCTTCCCGTCTTTTGCTCCCCGGGCTAATCTGACGGATTCCAACCTAGCTTACGCATCTCTGCCTCTGGTTTTAGCTTTTCACCTTTTGCTCCCCGGGCTGACTTGACGAATCCCAAGCTAGCTTATGTCTCTGCCTCAGCCTGCCCCCGCAGCCTCATTTTCCCTAACATTTTTCTCTACCCGGTATGTTTCCTAACTTGTCTTCCAACAATATTCCCCTCTCATTTCTCCTGGCTTCTCCCCACAGTCCGTATCCGAGTCTATGTTTCCTCCAGCTTTCATTTTCGCTTTCAATCCTAACTTCTTCCTGCAGTTCTTCCGTCTGGCTTTTCCCTAGGCTCTTTGCTAGTCTCTCTCTCCGGTATTTTCCCACTTCTTCCCACTTCTTCCCTCCTAGGTTTCCTATCCGAGTCACGGCACCATTATCCCTCCTAGGCTTCCTATCCGAGTCACGGCACCATTATCCCTCCTAGGCTTCCTATCCGAGTCACGGCACCATTATGTCGCTCCCCCTCTTCGTGGAGGAACGACACAGGACCCTGCACTGTTCTTTCGTCTGCTCGGCCCTCCCCGGGTTTGCTGCTGGTTCTTCCCGGGTTGGCTACCGTCCTTCCACCTCCGTGGAAGGGCGGTTCCCCCTGCCACTTTCCCCACTTCCGCGGGGGAGCGGCACACCGCCGGCCGGCTCTCTCGGGGGCTGCTCAGGTGTTCCCTTTAGATGTTCCTCGTGCATGTTGTCTCTCTCCTCCTTTATAGTCTTCTTCCACCAATCCCAACTCTGCTACCCACACGCCGAGTATGCTGTTCTCCTCCAATCAGGAGCAGGATCAGCTCCTGCAGGTCATCACTCAAGTTGGCAAGAGGCAGCTGCGTAGAAGTTGTTACTCCCTTCTCAGCGCCATATTGTGGGAGAGCAGATGCATAGAATAAGTCTTAATTCCAGTAACAGTCTAGTCCGAGTTGCTCCCCACATTACACCAGTGCAACTCATGGAGAGCTTAGTGATTTGTGTTTTTGCTTGCTTCCTTGTTGTTGTTCCTTGCTATTTAGGTGAATATAATAAATTCAATTCCAAAAACATTCAGTGTGTTCCTGCCATGTATCAGAAACTGAGCCACATAATGGAGTTAGAGAAATAAATATGATGTAAATTCTGCTTTCAGAGGGCTTATAGTTTAATCTGACCAGTGTCTTGTGTCTGCCCTCATTTCTTGAATTCTCCTTCCCACCTGCCAAAGAATAAAAACAACCAATCTGGCCACTTTGTCACAGGTGCTACATCTTGAGTGTTTAAATTTTATTTTAAAATAGTAGTTAATTACCTTGATCTGACCATCACACATGTTATACATGTATCAAAATATACTATGCCTTATAAATACAGATAATTATTTTGAGTCAAATAAAAATGCTTTTAAAAGATAAGAAAGTAAAATAATAATAGATAATACATACATAGCACTAAAACTCTGAGATTGTTGCTATAATTATCTCAATTTTATCTTTGAGAAAGCTAAAGGTGTTAGACAAGCTATGAATGCTAAATGGTGGATCAGAAACGCGTCCTGAATTCAAACATGCACTATAATATCTAATATAGATAATATAAATGCTTATCTTCAAGAACTGTCCATTAATCAAAGTATATTTTGAGCTCATGGGAACTTTCTGAACAACTTGGGGTACAGGGATAATGCACCAAGTGTCCCTTAATTTTAATATTGAAAAGGAAATGATTCCTCCTGGGATGTAGGATCTTCCATGATATGTGAGACTAGGAAAGCCTTCTTTAGGAAACCTGTGTGAAGAAAAGCTATGGAGTGTGACCAAAATATTTCTAAAAAGATAAAAATGCATGAATAAGTGTGTGGGTATTGTCACATATGTCTACTTAGTTTCTGAAGATTCTGGCCTATACAGTGTTAAGACACTGAATTATTCAATAAAAAAATACAGTTAGTCTGGTAAGACTCCCTCACATCATGTAAGCACAAAAATGTGCTTGTTTCCAGCTATTTACACTGGCATTTGTTTTGAGATCTTTAAGACTATAAGATAGTGAGGAATATCAGCCAATCTAGGACTTTATGATTAAACATGTTGTCACTTTAGCGTGAGCTTTTAGTAGCCCTTGGAACAGTGTGTGTTCTGAAAATTTCATTCTTGCAATACTACTAGGAAACTAAAGCTAGGCTGTCACCATTGCATAAAGGCCAGGTCAACTGGTCACTGCTTTAGAGTAAGTCTAACAACTCTACTCCAAGAACCTTCTTTCCCTTCATATTGATTCTGTTTTGTGATTCCAAACTTGAGGGTCTCTGTAGAACCAAAGGAAGCCTTCTAATTCTCATTAGAGGCGACCAAGTATCTTCTAAAAGGCTCACTCTCTGTAATAAGGGAAAGGCAATTCTAGAAGTTACAAGGCAGCTAAGTATTTGTTTCAGTTGTCTGCCCTTGGTTCTGATTCCTATTCAGAGCTATACTATTAAGCTTATCTTAATAAAGCATCAGGCTTTATTAAAGATCCTGTTATTATCTCTTACTCTATCTCCTACATTACTTGTCCATCAAGATCTTCCACCTTGCAAGATTCAGAGTGTGTTTTGGGTAGAGAATCCAGACATGTTACCCACATCATTACCCAGGATAATCCTTACTCCACCCAGCTCCTAAGACAAACCATCCATTTACAACCTGCTCTCACTAAGGCCTGATACCTGCTTCATGAATCTGTAGACATATACTATAAATGCTCCCAAATTCTGACTTGTTGCTGGGACTCAACAGAGATACTACAGAATATCCAGGAAAATATCTTGACTTTAATAATGAGCTTGACAGTGACAGCACTCTTAAGTGATGGAACTAGACCAAAAAAAGTAAATAAGCATTTAGATGAAGGACGAAAGATTAAACATATTTCCCATTCCCATTTCCTCTCTTCACCACAGCACTTTCTCTCAAAAGGGGGGGGGGTAAAAAAGTTAAGCTGTTGAATTTCATTTTTGAGTTACAAGGCATTATTAATAAGAATAAATCTCATATAATGCTATTTCTCATTATAGGATTTTTACCTTCAAATATCTATTGCTTTCAGCCAATTCAATACAGTTTCAATCAGATCAATTTCATGAGAAAAGACAGAAGATTGGCACAGCTGGCATTGATTCATTCAACCAAAATGTACTGAACCCATATAGTATCCCAGGCACTGTGTGAAGTAGATGAGAGACCAGTGCGTGAGACAGTCAAGGTCTCTCTTCTCTCACAGCTTCCAGGTTAATAAGGGTGCAGAAACTGAATAGTTAGTCAAATATATAAAAAGAATCTTTAATAAGGATCATAAAGGAAAAGCTTAGTGTGCTATCAACAATTGGAACAAAGAGATCTGATTTTCATTGCAGCAGGGGCAATGTTAGGGAAAATCTTTGTATAAGCTGGCCAGGAGTTTACCAAGCAAAGAACAGGCCGAGTATTTCCATCAGAAAGACTACAATGTGTGAAAGTCCTTAGGTGGAAACAAGTTTGGAGCACTTCAGAAAGACAATATGCTTGGGACAGGGTGAGTTCAAGAGCAGATAATACAAGATAAGTTTAGGGTAAGATTATTTAGAATCCTGTAGGTCATGATAAATCAGTTAGATTTTGTTCTTGTAGGTCATGGTAAATCAAGCCTAGGGAGCTCTAGGATGGTTTCTGAGCATGAGATGGATATGGTCTTAATTGTGTATGCTTGTTAAGTATGATTCTAGATGCCATGTGGAAAATAAATTATAGAGAAAGAATGGACGTAGGGAGCCCAATAAGGCAGCCAACATATGAGGCCAAATGAGAGAATGAGAGATGATGATGACTCTCATTAGATAAGATTTGTTAATAGATTTGAAATATAAGTAGTAAGAACAGACGATAAGACTTGGTGAGCCGGCGCCACGGTTCACTAGGCTAATCCTCCACCTGTGGCGCCAGCACACGGGGTTGTAGTCCCGGTCGGGGCGCCGGATTCTGTCCCAGTTGCCCCTCTTCCAATCCAGCTCTCTGCTGTGGCCCAGGAGTGCAGTGGAGGATGGCCCAGGTGCTTGGGCCCTGCACCCACATGGGAGACCAGGAGAAGCACCTGGCTCCTGGCTTCAGTTCAGCACGGTGCGCCGGCCGCAGCGTGCTGCCGGAGCGGCCACTGGGGGGGTGAACCAATGGAAAAAGGAAGACCTTTCTCTCTGTCTCTCTCTCTCTCACTGTCCACTCTGCCTGTCAAAAAAATTTTTTTTTAAATAAAAAATAAAAAAAGATTGATTTGCTGCTCGGGGCAAGGGAAAAGTAAGAATGAACTGGGAACACATTTTATGTCATAGAGGTGAACCAACTAAAGACGAATATCGCCAGCAGGACAGGACAATTAATAATTCCCTGACTCAGAGATCTGATTACATTTAGGCAGTAAAAGAACACATTTTCTCTAAGGGGAGTGTTCAAAGCACTTTTCAGGTGGAGTCCAACCCCCTCGTTTTATAGATGAAGGAATTAAGGTTCACAATAGATTGAACTAGTTTGCAAATTAATCTTGTGCTGAAAAGAATGCTTTATCTCCCAAATTAGAACATAAACCTTCAAGTGGCATCCCTTGTTTTGTCCACATGCTCTAATAGCACCTGATAAAGGGACTGAGAACACAGCAAATAATAAATATTTCCCAAATTAAAATGAATTAAATTTCTTCTTCTTTCTCAGCAGACAGAATAGAATGGATAAATGGATATTCTGATTGCTGATAATAATACCGAAGAGATAAGAGTTCATCCTGATGTGTTTGTCCAATCATCCAAAATCCCAGATTGCCTTTTATTGTGCCATGAGAGTGGTCTACCAGATCACATGGGGGTAACAGTCTCATTATCATTGGAGTTAGAATTGATTGGAGGCTTCACACCTCAGCATATGTTTTTCTAAAGCAATCTGTCCTTCTTTAACATCTACTCCAGCAGTTCAGTGGTTTGTGTTGTTCAATGGCTTAAGAGACTATCCTACCATTTCCTGTAATAGCTGTCATGTCTAGATGACCGTCACTCTTTTTCTGGGCATAACGAAATGTCTCCCCTGGCTGTCCTGGTTTATGGCAAATTTGGTGTCATCTCAAATCCCCTACATTATAGCATCTTTACAAACAACCAGGAAGGCATACAACTGACCATGATGAACTGGGCCCATGCCTTCTTTTTGTCAATAACACCAATCATAATTCCCACTCATTTTTAAAGGACCCAATGTCATCAGGCATTTGACTTATGAGATGCTGACTCTGATGGAACTCCTGCTTTGATAACCCAGGCAGACTTATTCTGGGTCTGGTAATCAACACAGTCACAATGCCCATGCCCTTCACCTCCATTCTTATCTCTTATCCTCACATCACAGTTGTTATGCTGTAGAGGCCAGGTTCAAAGCTTCCACCACCTATGAATCCCATCTGACTGTGGTCACCATATTTTATAGGACAGCCATCTACATATAATTAAAGCAGTAAACAGCGTCCAGGAGCAGTGTAATATTTCTATATTTTATGGATTTGTGATCCCTTGAGGAACTCTGCTATTTACACATTGAAGAACAACGTTGTGAAACATGTTCTAAGAAAATTATTTAGGGTGGAAGATTCCTAAAAGGATGAGGATATTCCATGCAGGCTCACCTAACCAGTAGTTTGATATTGATGTATAAAAATAACAAGGTAGAAATACTAAAGAATATGTTAGTAAGGTAATTAGCTTCAGGCATTTTTTTCCTATTTCCAACAGGCATGTAAAACAGATCATCCTTCCACTAAGAAAAGCATGATAAACTTTTATAATGCCACCCATTTAAGTAGTATATTACACAGGACAATCTCACCAGAGAGCTTTTAAAAAATGAAATAATAATTGATATGCTTTAAGCTTGAATATTTTGACTTTATTTTATAAAGTGGCAAATATTCCAATATTTTAAGATTCATTTTCATAGGTGATGGAGAAGAAAGTTGCAAAATGGACAATCCTCATTTTCATACTTTTTTTTGACAGGCAGAGTGGACAGTGAGAGAGACAGAGAGAAAGGTCTTCCTTTTGCCTTTGGTTCACCCTCCAATGGCCGCCGCAGCTGGCGCGCTGCAGCCGGCGCACCGCGCTGATCCGAAGGCAGGAGCCAGGTACTTCTCCTGGTCTCCCATGTGGCTGCAGGGCCCAAGCACTTGGGCCATCCTCCACTGCACTCTCGGGCCACAGCAGAGAGCTGGCCTGGAAGAGGGGCAACTGGGACAGAATCCGGCGCCCCGACCGGGACTAGAACCCAGGGTGCCAGCTCCGCAAGACGAAGGATTAGCCTAGTGAGCCGCAGCACCGACAATTTTCATGCTTTTGTACAAAGTATGCATGACCCAGGATTTTAAGTGATGAATGTGAATGAGTAGAGAGAGGAAATTACTCCACTGGTGAGAGTCTGCATAGAACATCCTTTGCTGAAGCAAGGTGTCCCTCTATACAAGTGTCCATACTGAGTGTCAGACCGGATGACTGTACGGAACCTGAAACTGCTTGCCTTGATCAGAAGATAGGAAGATATTTTCTCTCATTGTACACTACTCCTTCCAACTTTCAAAGATTTCCTGTAGGTGTTTTTCTTTAAAGATTTATTTTATTTATTTGAAAGACATAGTTACAGAGAGAGGTCTTCAATCCGCTGGTTCTCTCCCCAGATGGCCACAACGGCTAGAGCTGCACCGATCCAAAGCCAGGAGCCAGGAGCTTCTTCTGGGTCTTCCGTGCAGGTGCAGGGGTCCAAGGACTTGGGCCATCTTCTACTGCTTTCCCAGGCCATAGCAGAGAGCTGGATTGGAAAAGGAGCAGCCGGGACCAGAACCAGCGCCCATATGGGATGCCGGTGCTTCAGGCCAGGGCGTTAACCCACTGTGCCACAGCGCCAGCCCCTCCTATAGGTGTTGACCTTGCAAACATAGATCAAGTTGAACTCAAGGAGAACATCTTTAAAAACATGAAAATATTGAACTATATTTTTGGATTTTAAAAATTATAATGCGTATCATTTTAAAATAGAGGAATACAGAAAAAAACTAAAAATCAAAAAATCATCTGTAGCCCCAGAACTCAGTGAGGATTGCACAGGCTTTAAAATCAAGCAAATATCGGGGCCAGTGCTGTGGCAGAGCAGGTAAAGCCACTGCCTGCAAATAATTAAAAATTATTTCATTTTTCCAGTTTTACTTCAATGTAAAGCATTCCTTTGAACTGTTATTTGTTGACTTCTTCTCATGAATGTATTTGTTTTAAAACTGGGGTGTTCCCACTCCCACCAACCCACTCCAGCATGAAGGGGAACTATTCCATGATAAATTCAGAAACACAACTTGCAAAGTGTAACCTAGAATGACTTTAGATCATTTGTTGTGTGTGTGTGTATAGAGTGATTAATAGGTCATCTGGGATTTCATTCAGAAAGAGAGAAATTTAGCAGTTTGTACTTATGATTACAGTATTTTTATGAGAGACCAGTGTAGCTCTCAGTCATATGTCTAATGTTTAAAAATTCTGAATATATGACACCAAAAGGTTGTATTGCTAACAGCCTGCACAATTTGTTGTAAAGCCTGATTTGTTGTCAGAAAAATTGTGCAAATTAGCCAGTATGCAGATAGACCACAGGTCAAAATAAAACCCTAAGCTTTAGAGTACAAATTTGCCTAATGAACTAAAAAGTTAGGGTTTTAAAGACCATTACAATTTCACCTCCTGAGACAGTTGAATTTTGAGAATGGTAGTTCCATTTTCCAGTTGTCAGCCTTTGGCTTGCCAAATAATTTCCTGACTGAAGCCTACACAGCCACTTTTTCCCCCTCAGCCCAGTCAGTGCCCCCTGGGATATGAGGAAGCAGGGTCAGAGAGAATAGATGCAAATATTCTTAGAACTCAGGCCCTGGGGTCAACGCTGTGGCATAGAAGATAAAGCCGCCACCTGCAGTGCCAGCATCCCATATGGGCACAGGTTTGAGAGCCAGCTGCTCCACTTCCGATCCAGCTCTCTGCTATGGCTTGGGAAAGCAGTAGAAGATGGCCCACGCCCTTAGATCCCTGCACCCACATGGGAGACCTGGAAGAAGCTCCTGGCTCCTAGCTTCAGATTGGAACAGCTCCAACCATTGGGACCAATTGGGGAGTGAACCAAGAGATGGAAGACCTCTCTCTCTTTCTCTGCCTCTCCTCTCCCTGTGTAACTCTGACATTCAAATAAATAAATAAATCTTAAAAAAGTGATAGTCTCAATGTTACCCTAATTTGAATTTATCTCATTAGAAATGAGGTTGAATATGTTTCTCATGCTCATTGGTCATTTGTATTTCAAAAGTCAGTCTTTTGACCAAATGATGAGAACCAGCCCAATACTGGAAAAACAAAAATGTTGCTCTGAGTGATATATGACTAATAAAAAGCCTCCAAACTCATTTCAACCTTGATTGACTCCATCACTGCTTCCAGATACATCCTGACAGACAAACCCCCGATTCTATTTCACTCCACTAAACACACCTGCAATTAGTACTTTACTGGTCAACAGCAGAAGCTCACTTGAATCTACTGCAAGTGCAAACGGAAATGAGAAAACTATGAGAACCCCAACAGAGAAATCTTCAGAAAGGCGATCTGTGATGTTCTAAAAGTTTTGTCACAAAATTACTAATTTAACCTGGAACGTATTTTGGTGTCATTTTAATTTCTGATGATTTCTAATCCTCATTTACCCCTGAAGGCTTTCTGAAAATAGAGGGGACACGCTTGGGGTGGAGGTGGGGAAAAACCTGATTCCTCAAATTGAAAGGAAAAATGGAGTAAAACTGCAAGGCTAATACGTATTGGCGTTTGATCTTTTTCATTAGGGACTAAGAGGTGGTAAAGAAGAACAAGCAACAAGATGTGCCTGGTGCTAACTGAGAGAAATTTATTGGGGAGAGGCAGAGACCTTTTTAGCTGTGAGAAAATTAGCCAGGTAAACTAATGTCTTTCCTTTTGATTCCCTCTGGGAGAAGTTAGACAGGGCCCTCTCTTGAGAGAAATGTGTTACATCTGGAAGTGGAGAGCAAGCTGCAGGAAGCTTGCTGACATGAAGTCAAGACTCTGGATGAATAGAAAGCATAAGAGATTATAAGAACAACTAATCAGTCAGAGATGCAATGTGTTAGGTGCCTTTATGTTAAATATTTACTGTGAGAATTTCAGTCCTCAATCTTCCCTGTATTACTAAATAAGCAAGTCTGAAGTCTAATAAACAAGCAATACTTTGGAAGGACACCACACCTTGGAGACTTGCGTCAATGTCTTATCTCTGCCAAACAGCACTTATGACTTGCAGCTGATAATGGGCAACTCTGCCTCTCTGCCCATCATCTCCCCATAAGGTGTGCCAAAATCACAAGGCAGCATCTTAGAAGGTTGGAATGACCCCTTGAAAATCAACATCACTGGAAAAAAGAGCTTCTTGCTTTGTACTGGCAGCAGCAAAGAACATGCAATTGAGAGCCAGAACCACAACTTTTCTGAGATGTGTTTCACAGAGAGAAATTTAAAACTTGAAAAGGCTAAGATTATGTCATTAGTTTTTTAGTGACTTTGTCAACAATGCCAGGGCTAAGTAGTAAGAGAATAAAATTAATCACTATGGAATGCTCCTGGAGCTTTAACAAGTCATGAAAGCATAACGATTAAAACTATCATTTTCATCATATGGAAAGGAGCACACAGAAGTGCTCCTTTGTTCCTGCAATTTGTTGTTGTTGTTGTTGGCTCAATTAAAATCATCACCAAATACAGCTTTCCACTAGCACATTTGAGTCATGGCCCTGTATGCCCATAGCTGCCTGCCCACACATAGACATAGACAAGCACACACAGACTTTGTTGTCAGAATGACCTGGATTTGAATCCAGACGTTTATGGCATCAAAAAGGCCAGGGTTTTTTTTTTTTTTTTTTTTTTTGGCTGTGCAATCTTGGGCAATTTACTTTAACCTCTCTGACACCCCCATCTTCATCTGCATAGCAAGGATATAATGGTCTCTACTTCATAGATTTTCTATGAGGATCGAAAGATAAACCATGTAAAATATCCAATATAGCACTGAATTGGTAAATAGGAGATGTCTTAAAACAGTAAAACATCACTACTATTCTCACCATCATCATCATTAATGCTACATAATCCTGATACTAGAGATACCTGTATATCAAAGGGTCTAGTTTATTCTGTGTGCAACAGGGTTATTATATTTATTTATTAACTTGTTTATTTTTCTGAAAGGCAGAGTTACATACAGAGTTAGTGAGAGAGAGAGAGAGAGAGAGAGAGAGAGATCTTCTATCTGCTGATTCACTCCCCCAGATGGCTGCAACTGGGGTTACTCTGGGCAAAAGCCAGGAAGCCAGAACTCCATCGGGTCTCCCAAATGGGTGACAGGAGCCCAAATACTTGGACCATCATCTACCCCTTTCCCAAGTACATTAGCAGAGATCTGGATAAGATATGAAATAGCCAGGACTGAAACCTAGGCTCTGATATGGGATGCCAGTGTCACAAGCATCAGCTTAACCCGCTGGATCACAGCACCAGGCCATATCCCACTTTCTTTTTTTATGGCTACAATGGCCAGGTCTCAGTCAAGTGGAAGCCAAGATCCCAGAGCTTCATCCAGCTCTCCCATATATCGCACTTTCCTTGACTGAAGTCTGTAACCAGAATTATGGACACACAGGCATTTGCATGGTGGAGGATATTTTGCACTTTGCCTTTATCTATTCCTTACTTTGTTTACTCAGCAATGTTTATTGAACATCTTCTATATGTTAGGCAGTTTTCCACCTTAGGAATCTACATTAGAAAAAGGAAAAGTTCCTGATCTTAGGGAATACAAATTTTAATAAAAAGGCAGATATTAAACAGGTTATCACATCAATCAAACACCAATTTAAAGAGTTTAAGTACTCTAAAGGAAACAAACAGGAACCTGGAACAAAGAGTAATAGGTATGATTTATTTTGGATATTATTATAAGGGAACAGTTCTCAAAATGAGTAATATTTAAAACTGGAATGAAGGATTCACTTTAAATACTTGGTGTTAAAATTGGATTTCCACATGAAGAAGAATGAAACAAGACCCTACCTTACACCTTACACAAAAATCCACTCAAAATGTATTGAAGACCTAAATCTACAAACTGATACCATCAAATTACTAAAGAATATTGAGGAAATTCTGCAAGACATTGGCATAGGCAAAGACTTCTTGGAAAAGATTCCAGAAGCAAAGGCAATCAAAGCCAAAATTGACAAATGGGATTACATCAATCTGAGAAACTTCTGCACTGCAAAAGAAACATCCAGCAAGGTGAAGTGGCAACTGATAGAATGGGGGGAAATATTTGCAAACTTCACAACTGAAAAAGGGTTAATAACCAGAATCTATAAGGAGCTCAAGAAATTCAACAACAACAACAAAATGAACAATCCAGTTAAGAAATGGGCAAAGGACTTGAACAGGCATTTTTCAAAAGAGGAAACTCAAATGGCCAATAGACACATGAATAAATGCTCAGAATAACTAGCTATCAGGGAAAAGGAGAAATGCAAATCAAAACCACAAGGAGATTTCACCTCACCCCAGTCAGAATGGTTCTCATACAGAAATCAACAAAGAACAAATGCTGGCAATGATGTGAGGAAAAAGGTACCCTGGTCCATTGTTGTTGGGAATGTAAACTGGTGCAGCCACTGTGGAAAACAGTATGGAGATACCTCAGAAATCTGAATATAGATCTACCACTGGGAATTTACCCACAGGAAAATAAATCAGCATCTGAAAGAATTATCTCTACCCCCATGTTTATTGAAGCTCAATTCATAATAGCTAAGATATGGAATCAACCCAGATGTCCAATAATTGAAGACTTGATAAAGAAATTATGATATAGGGGCCGACACTGTGGTGTAGTGGGCCAGAATCCCATATGGTTGCCGGTTCGTGTCCCAACTGCTCCATTTCCAATCCAGATCTCTGCTATGGCCTGAGAAAGCAGTAGAAGATAGCCTAGGTGTTTGGGCCCCTGCACCTGAATGGAAGACCCAGAAAAAGCTCCTGGCTCCTGGCTTCGGATCAGCCTTGCTCACGCTGCTGCAGCCATCTGGGGAGTCAACCAGCTGGCGGAAGACCTTTCTCTCTCTCTCTCTCTCTTCCCCCTGTCTCCCTCTCTCTCTTTCTGTCTCTGTAACTCTGCCTCTCAAATAAATAAAAAGCTTAAACAAAGAAATTATGGGCCGGCGCCGCGGCTCACTAGGCTAATCCTCTGCCTAGCGGCGCCGGCACACCGGGTTCTAGTCCCGGTTGGGGCGCCGGATTCTGTCCCAGTTGCCCCTCTTCCAGGCCAGCTCTCTGCTGTGGCCAGGGAGTGCAGTGGAGGATGGCCCAGGTGCTTGGGCCCTGCACCCCATGGGAGACCAGGAAAAGCACCTGGCTCCTGGCTCCTGCCATCGGATCAGCGCGGTGCGCCAGCCGCAGCGCGCCCGCCGCGGCGGCCATTGGAGGGTGAACCAACGGCAAAGGAAGACCTTTCTCTCTGTCTCTCTCTCTCACTGTCCACTCTGCCTGTCAAAAAATAAAAAAAAGAAATTATGGTATATATACACTATGGAATACTACACAACAATAAAAAAAGAAATCCTGCCGCTCGCAACAAAATGGGCACAATTAGAAACCATTATACTTAATGGAATAAGCCAGTCCCAGAAAGATAAATAGCATATGCTCTCCCTAATCTGTGGTAACTAATAGAGTACCTAAAAGGCAATCCATAGGAATGAAATTGACACTTTGAGATTCAATGATTTTTAACAGCCCTTGTCTTGACTGCTGAGGAACAATGGTTTCTTTTCTTCATACTATTTGCTGAATTCTTTACTTAGTGTAGGGTTTATCTTATGATTATAATGTAAACTGAAAATAGATCTTTGTAAAAAGTAAGACTCTGAATAAAAGAAAGAAGAGGAAGAAGAGTGAGAGTGTGGGTGCTAGGGAGGGTAAGGTGCCAAGTATCACTATGTCCATGAATCTGTACATAGGAAGTACATGAAATTTGCATACCTTAAATGAAATTTTTAAAAAATAATAAAAAATACAATAAATAAATATTTATTATGATCTATGAAGAGTGATGAGATGAATATACTATAATAAAGGAAAAAAGTACCAAATCCCTAAAAAAAGCAAGCACTGGTTATGTTTAAGGAACAGAAATAGGTATAGGGCTACGAGAGCAAAGGTATGGATGGGTGGTGTGACCTTCCTTCCTTCCTTTCCTCCTTCTTTCCTTCCCCCTTCCCTTCTTCTTTTCTTCAATAATAACAACTGATCACAGATACACAAATGCAGACATGTATAAACACACACAGAGAGAGAGAGAGAGAGAGAGAGAGAGAGAGAGAGACCTTACTATGTGTATATTAGCCTAGGCTTTGTGAATACATTAATGAAAAAAAAATATGTCTTCACAGTAATTAACCTTATATTATTAGGACAGGGGTAATAAACCATAACAATAAACCATGCAGTATTTAAAAAAAATAAAAGCAATTGGAAGAGTCTGAAGAGAAACAGGATAGGGATTTCAATTTTAAACACAATGATCAGGAAAAGTCTAATCAAGAATTTGAATTTTGAACAAGGATGGGAGGAATTATGTGAATGTGGAAGAAAACAACATTCCAAATAAAGGCACTAAGACAAAAGAATGCAAAATGAATTTGAGGAATACAAGGGAAGCTAGTGTGACTAGAGAGGAGTAAGCAAAACAGAGGAAAGTAGCAGATAAGTTCAGAAGGGAACAAGGGGTCAGATTCTTTAGGTACTTGTAGACCATTGTAAGAACTTTAATTAAAACCCTTCATTGAGATGTAATTCCCGCACCATAAAATTTACATTTTAAATTATACAGTCTAGTGACATTAAATATATTTGCAAATATGTGTAAATATACAATGCTTATTAGTATATTTCTCACAATTAATGAACCATACTCAGCTTCTTGTGTTTTTATCCCCAAATCCTTTTATCCCCTCTACACCTCCAAATTTCTAATAATAGACATTCTATGTTCAGATTGTCTTTTTAATTTTAGCTCCCACATATAAGGCATAACATGCAGTATTTGTATTTCTGTGTCTGGCTTATTTCCCCTAACAGGTCCATCCATTTTGCTGAAAGTGAGAGAATTTCATTCTTTTTATATAGCTGACCAATATTCCATTGTGTATATACCACATTTCCTTTATCCATGCATGTGATGATGGATAACTTGATCAACTGATTCCAAGTTGTGGACGTTGTGAACCACACTGCTATAAACATGGTGGAGCAGCTGCCTTTTCGATACAATGAGTAGATGTTTTTCAAGTATATACCTTGCTGGATCTTGTGGCAGTATCACTTCTAGGTTTTGAAGAAATTTCCATACTGTTCTCCTCAGTGGCTACACTAATTTACATTCCAACCAAGAGTGTATAAATGTTCCCCTTTCTCTACATCCTCATGAATTTTGTTGCTCTCTGCCTTTTTGACAAGAGCCACTCTGACTGGCATGAAGTGATATCTCCCTGTAGTTTTGATTTCCATTGCCTGATGGCTAATGATGTTGAGCATTTTTAATATATTCGTTCGCTATTCTTTTGAGAACTGTCTACTCAGGACTTTTGCCCATTTCTTAACTGGATTGGTTGCTTTTTTCTGGTTGATTTCTTTGAGTTGCTGATATGTTCTGAATATTAATCTTTTGTCAGATAAGTAGCTTGTTTCCCCCCTTATGTTGGATGTCTCTTCACTCTACTGATTGTTTCATTTACTGCTTGTTTCATTTACTGAAAGAAGCTTCAGGATTTGATATAATCCCATTTGTCTAGTGCTGCTTTAGTTGCCTGCATCTTCAGGTCTTATCCAAGAAGTCATCACCTACAAGAATGATTTGAAGTGTGTGCCCTATGTTTCCTTCTGGCAATTCTATAGATTCAGGTGTTTAATTGTGAGTTGATTTTTGTATCTGGCTAGAGGTAGGGATCTTATTTCATTCTTCTACTTATACAAATCCAGTATTGTCTGCATTATCTTTTGGAAACACTAATCTTACTCCAACATGTTCTTGGCACATTTGTCACAAATCAGTTGGCTGTATTTATGAGGATTAATTTCTTGGCTCTCCATTCTGTTCCAATGATGTTTGTGCCAGTATTTACATCAGTATCATGCAGTTTTCATTAAGAAAGCTTGGTAGTATGCTTTTTTTTGACAGGCAGAATTAGACAGTGAGAGAGACAGAGAGACAGAGAGAAAGGTCTTCCTTCCATTGATTCACCCACCCCAATGGCCACTAAGGCCGGCACGCTGCACGGATCCAAAGCCAGGAGCCAGGTGCTTCCTCCTGGTCTCCCATACGGGTGCAGGGCCCAAGCACTTGGGCCATCCTCCACTGCCTTCCCGGGCCACAGCAGAGAGCTGGACTGGAAGAGGAGCATCCGGAACAGAATCCAGTGCCCTGACCAGGACTAGAACCCGGGGTGCCGGCGCCACAGGCAGAGGATTAACCCAGTGAGCCACGGCGCTGGGCTGTAGTATGCTCTGAAGTGAATGTTGTGATGCCTCTAACTTGATTATTTTCTCCCTTCAGGATCACTTCAGTGATTCTGGCTCTTTTATGACTCCATATGAATTTTTTAATAGATTTTTTCTAATTCTGTAAAGAATATCATTGATATTTTGAAAAAGATTGCATTGAATCTATAGATTGCTTTAGGTAGTACAGATATTTTAACAATATCAACTCTCCCAATCCATTAGCAAGGAACATCCTTCCACTTTTTATGTGTCCTTGATGATTTCCTTAATGTTTTATTATTAATTGCAGCTATCTTTCATTTCTTTGATTACACTTAGTCCAAAATACTTGATTTTGTAGCTATTGCTAATAGGATTTCTTTTCTGATGTTTTTCAGCAAGATCATTATTGGTGTATGAAACTGCTACTGCTGGGACCAGCACTGTGGCTTAGCAGGTAAAGCTGCCAGCTGCAGTGCTGGCATTCCACACATCACTTTTGATGTATTCAGTTTTTGCATGTAAACACATCTACACATTTCATCCTGTGAGACATATAATACAATTGTTATTTTATCTCCTTGGAATATTTTTCAAAAAGAAAATCAATTTGGAATCTGGTAATGGCAGAGTGACCTGTTTTGGACCATTGTCTCATAGGTTTAAAAAAGAAACTTCTTGGCCGGCACCATGGCTCACTAGACTAATCCTGTGCCTTGTGGCTCCGGCACACCGGGTTCTAGTCCTGGTCGGGGCGCCAGATTCTGTCCCGGTTGCCCCTCTTCCAGGCCAGCTCTCTGCTATGGCCAGGGAGTGCAGTGGAGGATGGCCCAAGTCCTTGGGCCCTACACCCTATGGGAGACCAGGATAATTACCTGGCTCCTGCCATTGGATCAGCGTGGTGCGCCAGCCGCGGCGGCCATTGGGGTGGGTGAATCAACGGAAGGAAGACCTTTCTCTCTGTCTCTCTCTCTTACTATCCACTCTGCCTGTGAAAAAAAAGAAACCTCTTTACAAAGCATTAAAAATGAACTATTTGAAAATATTGGAGAGCATGCAAAAGCAGGTAGAAACTGGAGTGCATTCAAATGTTGAAATAAAGAAACCACACTGGGCCAAATCCATAGCTATGCAGCTTTTCCCTAAGGGCACTTCTCAGGAGACGTGATGTGAGGTAGCCAGTACACAAACAGAAAT
Source organism: Oryctolagus cuniculus (assembly GCF_051225735.1). Lineage (NCBI taxonomy): Eukaryota > Metazoa > Chordata > Mammalia > Lagomorpha > Leporidae > Oryctolagus > Oryctolagus cuniculus. The sequence continues at coordinate 108,828,079 of NC_142888.1, forward strand.
CTCAAGTGATATTGATGCTTGAAGGTATTAGAGTATGGGGTTGAGGTTTACCAGAGTAGCTACAAATTTAAGGGAATAATTTTAAAAAGGAGAGTGCAACAGAGAGGTGAGCCCCAATTCTTATGTGAAACTCCCACCAGTTTAGAGGACCCCTGAAATAGACATGTCCAGAGAAAATAATAAGAAAACTTGCAGCAAACAACAAGTCAGCTCTTGCTGAAGTTGTCACAATAAGGGAGTAGAGCTTGAATTCAAACAATTTAGAGAATGGTACTAAATACCGTAGGATTTTAAAGGTTATACTAAAAGATTAAGGATCCATCATGACACTAAGCAAACCTAAGTAAGACTCACACCAGCAAAGTGTAAAATAAGGCATGGAAAGTTTAAGATGGGGCCAAAGTTGTGGCATAGAACGTACGTGGAGGGCACAGGCACCCATGGCTTGGGGCCCCAGCCGCTGAGTCTACGCACCAATGCTGAAAGGGAGGTGAGGCAAAACCACCGTAGCCCAAGACAATGGCAGGAAAGCGGCAAGAAGAGCCTACAGGGAACAAGGCTTGAAGCCCCATGGGGGAAGTACACCAGCCTAACTAGAGGAGAGAAAAAAAATAAAAGGGAGCTGTACTGACAAGATTCTCTCTCTCCACTCACCTTACAAAGGTTAAGAAGAAAACAGAGCAGGAGCCATTTAGGACATACGTAAGAGCTGCGCTAGCTCAGGGCTGCACCAGCCCTCACCCAAGCAGAAAAAACATGATTCTGGTGGTGAGAAATAACAGGAGATTAAGAATGTGTGGAGCTTATGATCTGGGACTGTGAAAAAAAAAACTGAGGGTGTGTGTGAGAACTCAGGGTGTGGCTGAGACATGAGTAGTCTCTGTGGGAGATGCCACAAGATCAGTAACCTTGGCAACCTGGTGAGAGACACTGCAGGGGAATCTGAGCTTACACTGAGGACTGCACAGATCCTTTGTGTGGTCCTTGAGACAGAGCAGACAAATATTATACCCACTGGGGCTAGCACTCAGGCACTGATTGCCATCAAGGAGAAAAGCTCAGTTGAGTGGAATTACTTCCCTTCTGAATAAAAAAAGAGAGAGAGAGAAGATTTACCATGCCAAACTTGGGTGTGTCACCTTTGGCACACCCTTAACCCTGAAGAACTGAACAGATCTCTCTGGCCACACCCACCACAAGCCTCTAGAGATTTACCAAAAGCAGACAGTCCACTAAATCTAGAGTCATAGTATCACGAGAAAAGCCACCACAGCAAGAAAAAAAGAAGAAACCAAAGAATATCTCTAAAATGCCAAACAACAAATGCAGAAACTGAGGAAACAAGAACAAGGCAGACATCATGACGCTCCCTAATGAACATGACACTCCAATGCAAGATTATGAAGATTATGAGATAGAAGAAAGACAAGATACGGATTTCAAAAAATTTATGATAAGAACATTTAGAAGTTCTCAAAAACAAATTCATGAGCCGGCGCCGTGGCTCAATAGGCTAATCCTCCACCTTGCGGCGCCGGCACACCGGGTTCTAGTCCCGGTTGGGGCGCCGGATTCTGTCCCGGTTGCCCCTCTTCCAGGCCAGCTCTCTGCTATGGCCAGGGAGTGCAGTGGAGGATGGCCCAGGTGCTTGGGCCCTGCACCCCATGGGAGACCAGGAAAAGCACCTGGATCCTGGCTCCTGCCATCGGATCAGCGCGGTGCGCCGGCTGCAGCGGCGGCCATTGGAGGGTGATCCAACGGCAAAGGAAGACCTTTCTCTCTGTCTCTCTCTCTCACTGTCCACTCTGCCTGTCAAAAATAAAAAAAAAAAAAAAAAAAAAAAAAAAAAACAAATTCATGAACTAGAGAAATCCATACAGGACAGGATAGAAAATCTCTCATATGAATATGAAATCTTAAAGAAGAATCAAAATGAAATGAGGAATTTAGTAGAACATGAAATTGAGATATTGAAGAGAAATCAAAATGAAATGAAGAATTCAGTAGAACAAATGACAAACACATTTGAGAGCCTTAAAAACAGAATCAGTGAGATAGAAGAGAGAATATTGGACTTAGAAGACAGAGCACAGGAAAGTATATAGTCAAACCAAAGAAAAGAAGAGGAAATTAGAAATCTAAAAAGTGTTGTTGGGAATCTACAGGACACTATTTAAAAACCCAACAATTGGTTCTAGAAGTTCCTGAAGGCATGGAGAGGGAGAAAGGATTATAAGGCCTTTTGAGTGAGATACTAGCAGAGAACTTCACTGGTTTTGGAGAAGGAAAGAAACATCCAAATACAGGAATCACATAGAACCCCCAATAAACATAACCAAAAGAGATCCTCACTACTACACATTGTAATCAAACCCACCACAGTGAAACATAAAAAAAAAGATTCCAAAATGTACAAGAGAGAAACGTCAGATTACTCTCAGAGGATCTCCAATTAGAATCACAGCAGACTTATCATCAGAAACCCTACAGGCTAGGAGGGAATGGTGAGGTATACCCCAAGGAATAAGAGAAAAAAACTGCCATCCAAGAATATTATATACAGCAAACCTCTCATTTGTGAATGAAGGTGAAATAAAGACCCTTCATAGCAAACAGAAATTGAAAGAATTTGTCACACTCGTCCAGTCCTGCAAAATATGCTTAAAGATGTGTTACACACAGAAACACAGCCATCAATATAAATGAAGGTAAATGAAGAAAACCTCCCAGTAAAAGATCACAGGAAAGTCAAAGCATATATTAGGAATATCTTTGGGAAAATTGCAGGGCAAAGTCACTATTTATCAAAAGTCACATTGAATGTAAATGGCCTTAACTCTCCAGTTAGAAGACACAGACTGGCTGAATGGATTAAAAACCAAAACCCATCTATTTGCTGCTTACAAGAAACACACCTTTCCAACAAAGATGCATGCAGAATGAAAGTGAAAGGTTGGAAAAAGATATTCCATGCCAACAGAAATGAAAAAAGAGCAGGCATAGCCATCTTAATATCAGACAAAATAAACTTTAACACAAAAACTGTTAAGAGAGACAAAGAGGGGCACTGTATAATGATTAAGGGATCAATTCAACAGGAAGATGTAACTATTATAAATGTATATGCACAAAATGACAGGGCACCGGTTTATTTAAAAGATATGTTAAGGGACTTAAAGGAAGACTTAGACTCCAATACAATAGTTTTCGGGGACTTCAATACTCCACATGCAGAAACAGACAGATCAACCAGACAGAAGATCAACAAGGAAACAGCAGATTTAATCGACACTATAGCCCAAATGGATTTAACAGATCTCCACAGAACTTTTCATCCTACACTTAAAGAATTTACATTCTTCTCAGCAGGACATGGAAACTTCTCTAGGATTGACCACATACTAGGCCATAAAGCAAGTCTCAGCAAATTCAAAAGAATTGAAATCATACCATGCAGCTTCTCAGACCACAGTGGAATGAAGTTGGAAATTAGCAACTCAGAAATCCCTAGAGCATATGCAAACACATGGAGATTGAACAACATCCTCCTGAATGAACAGTGGTCACAGAAGAAATCAAGAGAAATCAAAAATTTTCTGGAAGTAAATGAGGATAACAATACAACATACCAAAACTTATGGGATACATCAAAAGCAGTGTTAAGAGGAAAGATTATAGGTGCCTACATCAAGAAAATGGAAAGGCACCAAATAAATGAGTTTCCAATGCATCTCAGGGATCTAGAAAAACTGCACCAAACCAGACCCAAAACTAGTAGGAGAAGAGAAATAATTAAAGCTAGAGAAGAAATCAACAGAATTGAATCCAAAAAACATTACAAAAGATCAGCCAAAAAGAATGACCTAAATGAAAGATCTCTGTGAGTGAAATCTCAGTGGAAAGAATAGACCATCAAAGAACTAGGTACCTTTCTCTGAAGGGAGGAGAGAACTTCCACTTTGACTATGGCCTTGTCTAAATAAGATCGCAGTTGGTGAACTCAAGAGACTTCCATAGCTTTGGCAGCTCATGGCAAGAGCCTCGGGTGATTAGTCACACCATAAAAAAAAGTGCCAATTGTTAAATCAACAACAGTAGTCACTGTGCACTTACTCCCCATGTAGGATCTCTGTCCTTAATGTGTTGTACTATGTGAATTAATGGTATAACTAGTACTCAAACAGTATTTTATACTTTGTGTTTCTGTGTGGGTGCAAACTGTTGAAATCTTTATTTAATATATACTAAATTGATCTTCTGTGTATAAAGATAATTGAAAATAAATCTTGATGTGAATGGATGGGAGAGAGAGTGGGAGATGGGAGGGTTCTGGGTTGGAGGGAGGTTTTTGGGGAAAATGCCGCTATAATACAATTTTGTACTTTGGAAATTTATATTTATTAAATAAAAGTTTTAAAAAATAAGAAACAAGCAAAAAAAAAGAGTTTGAACAATGAATGCTGCCTGTCACATTGATAGTGAAACCACCATAACAGTTCATTCCTCTATGATGGGAGGGGAGGAGGGAGCAGATGATCACACTCAGGAAATTGTTTGAAGGAAAGTAAGGGGTGAATGGATCACTAGGGGAATCTGATTATCAAAATGTTTACCTGGGTAGTCTCAGTATCATGATACAGCAGGCAAGGGAAATAAGAAGTATTGTCCAAGGGACTCTGTCCCTTGAGTATCCAAAAGAAAGAACTTTATGGCAATTAAATTCATAACCATTAAATATTTGCTTTCTATTTCAGTGCATGTTTCCTTATTCAAGTGACTGACTCCAGTTGGAAATACCTTGGGGACTCCCAGGTAAAGCCTCTATGGGAATGTGGTGTTACAGTAAGCAGGATATGAGGTGTGGTTTCTTCTTGGACACTACACAGAGGCAGTTCTGGGTCCAGCTACTAAAAGCTGATAGGTCTAACTTCATACAGGCAGTGTAGCTATCATTTTTTCAGAATCAAAGGAGAGGTCTTTCAGTTTGTGCCAAAATTACAAAGAGTTTTAGAAGCTTGCCTAAACACTTTTCCATATTTCTTGCAACATCAGAAGGCTATTCAAATTAACCTCACCTATTCAGGTATTTAACAGCAATATACTCCCTTTCAGAGATAAAAGGAGTCTTTCCTTCTGGAGAGCTTCTTATTAATGGCTCTTATCTGGTCAGATTTCACCAGGCAGACCACAGGAAGTTGCAGATCCTAGCACTGCCCGGATATTGGACTTTCTCCCACATCTCTGCCTAGGAACTGCCAGCTGAGTTATTGCTGTCAGAGAATTACACAGTGTGTCTGGCCTTTGGGGTTATCTGATCAGCACAAGCATTGGAGAGTAAGTTTACCAACCCCCCATCCAAGGAATTATAAACTCAGAGTCATAGGCTTGTAATAACCTAAAAGTTTATCTTTTTCAACTTACACCCAATGTCTCTGCCACTTAAGCAGCACATTTAGGCTCCTATAATTAAAATAATAACAATAATAATAGAACAGAAGTAAATTTAAGTGTTCACTATGCATTAGAGGTAATATTTTATGTATAATCTAATTTAATGTTCTTAATCTCACTGAGATGGAGATTATTTTACAGATGACAAAACTTAAACTAAGAGAGGTCAGGTGGTTTGGCCAAGTTCACATGGAAATGGCAAAGCCAAGATTCAAACCCAGGTCTGTCTACAGAGATCATGACTCTAAAAACCATATTTTTTCACAACTTAAATATCTAGGATAACATCAACCTTTAATATTTCATCATATTGTTTCTAAAAATTGACCCATATTTGTCGCAAGGTCTACATTATGTTGCATTCAGAAAATTTGGTTACCATGCTTCATATTTCTTTTTCCCCCTTCTTTGCCCAGCAATAGTGTTACTGGAGAAGGCAGGGTTTTTGTCTTTGCGCAAGAAAAAATTCAGACATGAGAGAGTAGTGGAAAGCAAAATAGCAAGGTTTATTAGGGTAGGGACATTCATAAGAACAGGTGGGCACCTCTCCAGACAGAGCCTGAGAGAGAGTGCCCAGTTGCTCAGACTGGGGGATAGTGAGGTTACATGGTTGAGTGGAGAGATTACACCTGGGCAGGCCAGGCGGGCAACTCAGCAGAGAGGCAGAGGGCTGAGCTCGCAGTCCGGTTGAGGTCGGGGGCTTTTAAGGGGATGGGCCTTGCCTTCCTGCCTCTTCTCCTCCTGGAACAAAGGACATTTTGGATGTAAATATGAAAAATTCCTTTCTGAGTTTTCCCCCTGAAGTTATCAGACGGGGGAAGCCTGGCTAGCATCGCCCCACCTTAGAGGATCCTTTGAGGAAGGATGGTTAATGGGGTAGAAGGGGCAAGGAATTTGAAGTGCAGATACTGGATTGCACCTGGAAGGTTATTGGGATAACTTTGAGATGCAGATGCTGGACCTAGATGTCAACTCCTTAGGCCTTTGTCACACATGTAAGCTCATTTCTGACTTCCTACCTAACAACAGCAACCAATATATTTTATTTTTAATATTAATCATTCATTCTGTAGTGAGAAAAATTATTGGTAATCAAATCATAAAATTCAAAGACAAAATAAAAATGCCTCTTGAAGGCAGCAGGGTAAATTTGGAGCCAAAGATAGACCCATCAGAACGATAAATAAGAATACCCCCAAAGTTTCATCAAGTTCACTTTTAAATAAACTAAATATCTCCTGGTTAAAATACATCTCTCCTGTTCACTGAATACCATAACAGAGCAGCAAAATTTGTCTTTCTGACTTGTTTAAAGTTATTTGTCTTCAGAGCTCATCTCCCCTTCTACCTGCTGGGTGTGACCTCTTCCAGGGAAGAGACCAGGTCTTTCATTTATCTCTGTTTCCTTTAAAGTGTCTATATATTTATCTTTCCAACATTTACTGAGAACACTTTCTAGCTTTAATATTATACTGAGTACTGGATACACATAGAAAAAATCTATGTCTCAATCTAGTGGGGAAACAGAAATTGAAACCACTCACCATAATTGAATAAAAAGTGTTCTTATAAAAATATGCCCAGTATGTTGTGAGAATATAGCAGATAGCACACTGCCATCCACACTGGTTGTGCTCGATATTCACTTGATAAATTTAATTTACTCAAAGAGAAGTGCTCAGCCCACTATAGGGGAACCATAACTTATGAGCTGGATCAAGGCCATATCAGGTATCTGAAACCAACTGTCTCTCAGTTCAAGTTTCTCCACATCTCTCCAGTAAGAGCAGCAAATTAAGACGGCAAGTTAAAAACCAGCATACAGAGTACTCTCTGTATAAAAATGCAAGACACTATTCCTTATCCATAAACATTTTCAACCATAACATTTCATTCTGTAAATGTAATCTCACAGGGGAATGTTATATGATTGCATTTGAGTCGGTTGGAACTCCACTGTGGTAGAAGTGAGAAAACCCAAACTTTCCCAAACTTTCCTATTCAGCACTAAAGTTTTAGAGTTATACAAGGTGCAAGTGGCAGATGCTTACCATGAGTAGATGAAGAGATAAGCTCTGAGGGATATAGAGGTATAAGCCTCTGAAAACATGGAATAGACAGATAATAGACAGTAGAGAACAGACAATAAATAACTGATGTTGCCAGCAGAGGTAAAGAGTAAGCAGGACTGGGACAGGTGCTGTGGCGCAGTGGATTAACGCCCTGACCTGAAGCGCCGGCACCCCATATGGGTTCCAGTTTGAGACCTGGCTGCTCCACTTCTGATCCAGCTCTCTCTTGTGGTCTGGGAAAGCAGTAGAAGATGGCCCAAGTCCTTGGACCCCTGCACCCACATGGGAGACCTGAAGGAGGGTCCTGGCTCCTGGCTTTGGATTGGCACAGCTCTGACCATTATGGCAAATTGGGGAGTGAGCCATGGGATGGAAGACTTCTCTCTCTGCCTCTCTTCTTTCTGTGTAACTTTGCCTTTCAAATAAATAAATAAATCATTGAAAAAAAAGAGTAAGCAGGACTATGCAATCAATATGCAGTTGATGAAAACCAGTACTGTGTTCGGGATGGCTACTAGGAAAAATATATGGGTGATGTACCAGGGGGAATGGAAAAGATCTGGCATCATGCAGGAAAAAAGGGGAGCAGTTTATGCATGACATCCTCTGATCTCCTTTTTCTGTCTCATTCTGTACCCCCTCTGTACTAATGTTTCTTTCTTCACCATCATCTTTCTTTCCGATTTTTAGTAACTATCAAATATTTATTAATGTCCATTGTGGACAAAGCATTGTAGCAGGTAAGTAGTATGTACTAAAATGAAGGAGAGAGTCTCAACATATAGTGAGAGAAACTGCAAGATAGTATTAACTCTGATTGTGAAAAAGGGAATAGTGGAGGAAACTGAGCAAAGACAAATAACGGTTAGAATTTCAATGGACAAAATAAGGATGGGTAGCCCCATTGATCAGAATTACAAAAGCAAAGCTCTCGTGTGGTGTGTCTGTGGAGTGGTAGGAATGGAATATGTAGGGAGACCAACTCATCTTAGTATGCCTGAGATTTCCCAGGTTTTAACAGTAGAGGTCCTGCAGCCTGCAAACCTCTCAGTCCTGAGCAGACAGGAATGATGGATCACTCTAAATATGTATGAGACTGTGGAGCTATACATCATACAGAGCAAAGAAATGAAGGAGAAACCAAGGGTCAGTGAAGGTGCCCTACAAAAACTTAGGTTGGTGGCAGATCATAAAGAATACTGAATACCAGCCTAAAAAGTTACGACTTAATATTATTTTAAAGAAGTATTTATTTACTTGAAAGGCAGGAGTTAGGAGGGAGGGAGGGAGGGAGGGAGATAGAGAGAGAGAGAGAGAGAGAGAGAGAGAGAGAAAGAAAGAAAGAATCTTCCTTCTACTAATTCACTCCTGCAAATGGCCACAATTACCTGGTCTAGGCTAGGTCAAAGCCAGGATCCAGAAACTCCATCTGAGTCTCCTACATGGGTGGCAGGGGCCCAAGCTCTTGATTCATCTTCCTTTGCTTTCTCAGATGCATTAGCAGGGAGCTGGATGGGAAGTGGGGCAGATGGGACTTGAACCAGTGCCCAAATGGGATGCTAGCATCACACAGAACAGCTTCACTCACAGAGCCACAACACTGACTCCTGTAACTTCTCTTTATAGATATTTGAGAATGGAACAGTAGTTTTGAGTAGGGAAGAGATATAATCAAATTATGAGATTATTCTGGTTAAAAAAATAAAAGTCCAAGGCAGATGAAAGTTAAATACTAGTTTGGAGTTAATCACAAAAGTCTATCCAAAAGACAGAAGGCCTTTACAACAGTAGGTTTAATAGGGATGGAGCAGAGGAACCATATTGAATAGAGTGCAGTGATAAAAATCACTGATTCTTGTTGATTTTATAGTGCAAACTGATGAAATCTTTACTTAATATATACTAAATGGATCTTCTGTATATAAAGATAATTGAAAATGAATCTTGATGTGAATGGAATGGGAAAGGGAGCAGGAGATGGGAGGGGTGCAAGTGGGAGGGAAGTTATGGGGGGGGAGCCATTGTAATCCATAAACTGTACTTTGGAAATTTATATTTACTAAATAAAAGTTAAAAAAAGAAATAAACAAATAAATAAAAGAAAAAAATGAAAATCAAACAAGTTAAAAGTTAAGAGATAATATTAATGTACTGAATGTTTCTGTGTATAAAAAAATAGAAGATAGGATAGGATTTTGATTATTTTCATCACAAAGAAATGTTAACTCTTTGAAGATATAGATATGTTTACCTCTATAGAACATAACACAATGTCTACATGTATCAAAACATCATATTACCCCATATATATGTACAATTTATGTACAATATGTACTAGGACTTGGGCCATCTTCCACTGCTTTCCCAGGCCATAGAAGAGAACTGAATCAGAAGTGGAGCAGCCAGGACTAGAACCGGCACCCATATGGGATGCTGGCACTTCAGGCCAGGGTGTTAACCTGCTGCGCCTTCATCTGCTATGCCACTGTGCCAGCCTCCATGTATTTCATATATACAGTTTTAAGCCCACAATGATAATTTCCACCCTCCCTCCTTCCTTTCTTCTTTTTTCTTATAATTTTTTTGTGATAGCGTACTTCCAATTTACTTAATATTATAAAAAGCAATGAAAGGGAAGGAACATTTTCAAGTAGTGAGAGTAGTAACTAATGTTATATGGAATGAATCAAATACTGAGTTAGAGCATTGCATCTGTTCGTTAGTAGCCCATTGAGTCACTTTCTAGTAAGTTCATTTGGAAACAGAAGCTGGAGTTGAGGAATTAACAGGGAGTGTGGAAGCGGAACAAGTTAATGAGAGCAATTATATTTACAATCTTGGAGCAGAGGCAAAGTGGCTTAATCTACTTCCCTTTGGATAAGCATGATTCTCTCTCCACCTCTGCTCATCCTCTTCCTCTACAATTGCCCTGGTTTAGCTCCCTGAGTCACCCTTCCTCCCCAACCTGCCTCTTCTCATGTCCTGCCTTCAGTATGCCCCTGTGTCTCTTCACCCCTTCATTCCCCTCATAGTGATGGCATCATAGATTCTCACAGTTATGCAGATTTGGCCTGCTGTAGCCTTTATTAAGATACAAAATATCCCTGTACTATATTATAGCTGGCCAGACTGAAATTGAATGCAGCCTCAGTGAGGGAATGAACACACTGATTCATGAAGCACCTTGTTCCATCCTAATTGGACAACTCTAGTCACTGACACAGAAAAATCTGTCTTCCTACTCAACTGAACCCAGTCTCCCTTTCACTTTTCCCAGTCCTTGTTCTACCCTCCCCATATCACCAAAAACACTATAATTTTTAAATAAGGTAACACGTCAAGTTTCAGCATTAGTTATTTTCTTTTTTTAAAGATTTATTTTATTTATTTGAAAGAAAAAGTTACAGGGAGAGGTAGAGACAAAGAGAGAGGTCTTCCATCTGCTGGTTCACTCCCCAGATGGCCGCAACGGCCAGAGCTGCACTGATCCAAAGCCAGGAACTTCTTCCTGGTCTCCCACGTGGGTGCAGGGCCCCAAGGACTTGGGCCATCTTCTACTGCTTTCCCAGACCACAACAGAGAGCTGGATAGGAAGTGGAGCAGCCAGGACTAGAACCGGTGCCCACCCATATGGGATATTGGCACTTCTGGCTAGGGCGTTAACCTGCTGATCCACAGTGCTGGCCCCATGCCTTAGTTACTTTCAAGTGGTGCTGAACTATTTTCATATGGACAATTTATGAAAACATGTTAGCAAACCAAATAGTTTTCCTTTAGAATAGGTCCTGAGAGTACCAAAGTTTACATTTAGACACATTTATCTCACTTGCTTTACCCGATTTATATTTAGTGATCACACCTAGATGACTGAAGATGCTGATATTATATCATACCTCTATCTGAATGAAGGTTGAAGTTACAATTGTATCAAATTCTACTCCTTTTACTCAAAGAAAAAATACCTTAGGCCATGGATGCCTAGTCAGCAGTCAGCTACTTGGGACTGCCTCTGAAACAAAAGATTTAGCAGCTGTGAGATGAGTCTCAAGGGTGACTTTAGGCTAGGGACCATGCGCCAGGGACAAGAAATCCACCGGAGATTGCTCACCATTGTTAGGCTTTCATGGGAGAGGACATCCAGAGAGTCCTAAAGAGAATCTGACAGGTGACAGAATAGAGCAATTACTACAAGGAGGCTCCTGTAAGAGCCCATGAAGGGGCAGGGTGGAGAAAAACTGGAGGCCTTGCAAGAGACAATAACCTCATACTCTAAAACCAAAAGCCAATACTGGACGTGCCCAATAGTGAGGCTGTCACTTAAACCAGTCTCAGGGATGAGTAGTCAGGTCCGGAAGTGTCTCAAGAAGGCATCATGTGGATTAATCCATATGCATTCAATAGCATCTGAAGTTACTGGGCCTAGATTCTTGCCTATAAACCCCCAGGCAAAATTAAAACAAGGGGAGCAATTGTCACTTGATAAAAAAAAAAAAAAAACTCCACTAGGATTAAAATCTCAACAGTCACAAGCAGTAACAGAAGAACGCTGGTGGCTCACTGAACACACCCAGGGACTCTGACACTCTGGAAAAGAATTTAATGCATATCAGAGCATATGCAGGGAAATAGAGGCAAGAGATCTGTTAGGAGACAGAATTCTGAGATGGGGAGTTAGAGTAGAGGGGCTGGCACTTTTTATAACTCACTTAAGTAACTTGTCCATCCTCTTACTTGTAAACTGGCCAGGCAGTGATGCAGAAAACGATGAGGCATTTTTCTGTAAGTTCACAGACCAAAGAAATAAAGGTAGACAGTTTACCTCCTGGCTGGAACAAGCATAAAAACAGAAGTGTCCTTCAGGTCTTACGTCTCCTGAGTATGAGACATTTCTCAAAACTGTCTTGCTGCCTGTGGCTCCAGGCATGCACTAAAGCCCACAGGGAAGGGAGGAAGGTGAGGGTGGGGTTAGCACATGTCACCCACTCTCACTCAGCCTTCCACACCTGTAGCCTAGGGTTTATATTTGTCAGAATAGCGCATGCAGGGAGTGATCTGTTCCCTTACTGGCGCTGTGCTAGACTGGACCTCTGCCTGGTCAAATATATACTGTAGCTTTGTTCTTATACTTGAGGAATAATAGTTGTTCTATGCCTCTTAACCTTGAGTTTAGACTAATGGGCCTGATTTCAACAATGAGCTTTCATGAAGATAGCCTTAGCAGAGATGTTTGTAAGCTAGAGTGACAGCCCTGGCTACCACCTACATTAGTGACTATGCAGATGAATTTACAAAGCAGCAGAGTGGGGAAATATAGTTCTCCCCAGTAAAACTCCCCTGAGGTAGCTGACAGTGGGGACCCAAAAGAGCAGACTGGGGAAGGAAGGTGGGGGATACCAGAGACCTGCTGAGTCCTGTCTATGTCACGTGGGGACTGCATCTAATGGAAGTCTAGATTGAGAGACTTGTCTGTCTGCAAAGGAGATAGTTAGACTTAACCCAGAACTAATGAACAAAATTTCTGGGAAATACCCACTAATGAGACCAGGAAATAGAGTTTGTCAGAATTATAAAGATTTTACGAGGTATAGAAAGCATTTAGAGAGGCAGAGAGCAAGAGATGGAGATCTTGCCGAGATCTGGGGTAAAGGAAAAACTCACTGAGGCATGGAGGGTGGGATTTCCGGTGGACTTCCAGGTTTTGACTGATAGGTGAAGTGCGCAGGCGCGCTGCAGGGGCCTGGCGGCGGGGTTAGGACATGGCAGCCAGAAATGGAATAAAAAAAAATGGACTTCTGGAACCTTCTACAGTAGAAAAATTTCAGGATAATGGGCAGGGGCCAGACAGGGTGGGGCTTTGTGATGGACAGGCAGCAGTTTGGGGCCCCGTGCACCTGCTGGAGACACAGATGGAGGCCCTGGGGGCCCCGTGCACCTACTGGAGACCTGGATGGAGCCCCTAGAGACCCGGATGGAGCCTCTGGGAGTCTCAGATGGAGCACTGGAGACCTGGATGGAGCCCCTAGAGACCCAGATGGAGCCCTGGTGCCTTTATTTTTAATTATTTTTATTTATTTCAATTCGATGAATGCACTTAAGGGGCCGACAGCTCATCTTGGCAAGAATTAAGTCAAAATCAATGGCAAAAAAAGAAATCTGGATTTTGTGTCTCATCCTACAATTCTGAGCCCACCTAGGGGAATTTTGGGAGCTGCGGTGTTTTTCCGTCACGTGGAACATTGTAGTACTTTCTAAACAAGGCTGCGGGGGCTTCCTTGGCTCCCTCTCCAGGGTCTTCAGGCGCTTGGAGGTTCTAGAAGGGGAAAAATGGGCAGCAAAGCATCATGAGAGTCCTAGAAAAGTTTTAGAAAGTTCCAGAAATATTTATAGAAAGTTCCAGAAACTTCTAAAAAGGTCCAGGATCTCTAGAAAATACTCAGGAACTCTTTTTCTAGAAAATTCCAGAAAGTCATAGAAAATTCCAGAAAATTCTGTAAAGTTCCAGAGAATTCTAGAAGGCCTAAAAGTGCTAGGAAGTTCCAGGAAGTTCTAGAAAGCACCCAAAGATTTTTCTGGAAAAATCCCAGAAAGTTCTAGAAAGTTCCACAAAGTTTGAATCTCAGAACATTCTATGTAGTTCCAGAGAATTCTAGAAATTCCCCAAGAAAGTTCTAGGAAGTTCCAGAGAACTCTAAAATGTTATAGGAAGTTTCAGAAAGTTCTAGGAAATTCCAAAAAATTTCAGAAAGGTCTAGAAAGTTCCAGATTCAGAAGGTTCTAGAAATTTCTAGAAAGTCCAGGAAACTCTAGAAATCGTCCAAGAAGCTCCTTCTAGAAAATTCCAGAAAGTTCTAGAAGGTTTCAGGAAGTTACAGAAAGGGCAGCATTTCACCCATAGGACAACTCACGGCTCCTCCGGAAGCAGCTCCGGGCCCGGGGTGACCGGAAGTAGGAGACCCCAGCCCCCAGCAGGGCCAGCAGCACCAGGGACGCCACGGGGGTCAGCACTCGGGCTACTGTGCTCCCTGGGGGAGGGGGACGGTCAGTCAGAGACCCCTGGGGAGACCAGGATAGAGCCCTGCCCTCCTCCTCCCCCCACCACTGGGGCCAGGGACTGGTCCTGTGAGTGTGGTAGAAGCTTCCAGAAGGCAGCAGCCTTACCTTGGGGGTCGGCGAGGGCGGGATTTCCGTCAGGGCGTGGGTACTGATCTGTGGGGAGGGGACGAGGTTAGGGCCATGGGCAAAAAGTAACTCCATCCGGGTCCCCAGCAGGTGCACAGGGGCCCTGAGTCTGCACCAGGAGCTCCATCCGGGTCTCCAGCAGGTGCACAGGGACCCCCAGGGCTCCATCCTGGTCTCCAGTAGGTGCACAGGACCCCTGGGGGCTCCATCCGGGTCTCCCAGGGGCTCCATCTGGGTCTCCAGAGGTTCCATCCGGGTCCCCAGGGCTTCATCTGGGTCTCCCAGGGCTCCATCCAGGTCTCCCAGAAGCTCCATCCCAGTCCCCAGCAGGTGCACGGGGCTCCCTGGTGCTCCATCCGGGTCCCCAGCAGGCGCACGGGGCCCCCAGGAGCTCCATCCGGGTCCCCAGCAGGTGCAAGGAGGCCCCAGGAGCTACATCCAGGTTCCCAGCAGACGCCCCGCCCCCTTCACCACAGGAATTCTGGAGCCTCACCTGGGCCGGGGTCCACATGTCCGGGTGGGAGGAGGGGACCTGGGTGTGCGGAGACAAAATTCGATTGCATTCCGAGGTCAGAGGGCACAGGAGAAGAAAAATGGGCAGAGAATTGTGGGTAAGGCACTCGAGTTGTTACTCACCTGGGCTCGGACTTGCGCTGGGCTCTAGGGGTGGAAAAAAGACACAAGGGCCATGAGGAGTGACTGACAGCTGTCACTCAGGCCCTGATGGCAAGAAGGGGCAAAGCCAGGGCTCCACTTCCAGTACAAAGCCTACTGGAGGGGTGCCCGCGTTTTATAACCTTCTCAGCTCCCTCCCCCCAGCTCCAGCCAGGTCATGTGGGGTCCGTGGGGAGTCACGTGACCGGAGCACTCACCTGCGGGGTCCAGGGCATCGGCCAGATCGAAGTCGGCTTGGCCTAGGGGGAGGGGAAGGGAGCAGAGTCAGGACCCATGCACCTGCTGGGACCCAGATGGAGCCCTGGGAGACCCGGATGGAGCCCTGTGCACCCGGATGGAGCTCCTGGGAGACCTGGAGTCCTGGGGACCCGGATGGAGCTGTGGGAGACCCAGAGGGTGCCCCTGAGAGACATGGATGGATCCCTGGAGCCCCGGATCCGGGTCTCCCAGAGGCTCCTTCCAGGTCTCCAGCAGGTGCACAGGGACCCCAGGAGCTCCATCCGGGTCTCCCCGGGCTCCATCCGGGTCCTCAGGGCTCCATCTGAGTTCCCCAGGGGCTCCATCCGGGTCTCCAGGGGCTCCATCCGGGTCCCCAGCAGGTGCACAAGTCCCCAAGGAGCTCTACCCGGGTCTTCAGCAGGGGCACAGGTCCCCCAGGAGCCCCATCTGGGTCCGCGGGGGCTCCATCCGGGTCCCCCGGGCGCTCCATCCATGGCTCCAGGTCTCCATCCAGGTCCCCAGGGCTCCTTCCGGGTCTCTCTGCTGGAGCCCCGCCCCCACTGACCCCCGTCTCACCTCGCGGGCCGGGCAGCAGACACAGCAGCACCAGGCACAGGAGACCCCAGCGGCTCGGCATCGCGCGCCCGGGCCTTGGCTAAGGTCCTGGAACGTTCTGGAGCTCTGGGCGGGGGCGTGTGGAACCAGCTGGACCAGTCCAGCCGCTCTGCCCGCCCAGAACGCCCACAATGACCTAGATCCTGCTCTCTCAGGGCCTCCATCCGGGACTCCAGCAAGTGCACAGGGGCCTGAGCTGGCATTGCTGCTCCCACGGGACCCGGATGGAACTCCTGGGGGTGAACCGGAGCCCCGTGCACCTGCTGGAGACCCGGATGGAGCTCCTGGGGGCCCTGAGCATCTGCTGGGGACCGAGATGGAGCTTCTGTACAGGCTCAGGGCCCTGGGCACCTGCTGGAGACCCAGATGGAGCTCTAGGGACCCGGATGGAGCTCCTGGGGGCCCTGTGCACCTGCTAGAGACCCGGATGGAGCTTCTTGGAGAGCCGGATGGAGCCCCATGCACCTGATAGGAACTTGGATGGAGCCCCTTGAGACCCGAATGGAGCTCCTGGGGGCCCTGTGCACCTGCTGGAGACCCGGATGGAGCCCATAGTTACCCAGATGGAGTCCTTGAAGACCCGGATGGAGCTCCTGGGGGCCACGTGCACCTGCTAGAAATCCGGATGGAGCCCCTAGAGACACGGATAGAGCTCCTGGGGACCCGAGCACCTGATGGAGGCCCGGATGGAGCCCCTGGAGATCCGGATGGAGCCCTGAGAGACCCGGATGAGCCCTGATAGACCCGGGTGGAGCCTTAGGAGACCCAGCAGGAGCTCCTGGGGGCCCCCGTATACCTGCTGGAGACCCGGATGCAGCAACTAGGGACCTGGATACAGCTCCAAGGGACCTGGATGGAGCTCTGGGGAGCTCCACATGAACCCTGGGATACCCGGATAAAGCCCTTGGGGGCCCCGTGCACCTGCTGGAGACACGGATGGAGCCGGCGGTGCATGCCAGGAGTCGTTTTAGGAACTTTCTGGAATGTTCCAGCCCTGCCCGGCGCCCGTGGTCTCCGAGTTCCCGCCCCCTGTCCATGGCCTCACTCCAGGCTGTGCCCAGTCTCACCGACAGATTAATCTCTGGGAAGGAAGAACAGAATGCAGTTTTCAACCCACACCCTAACAGGCCATTGGGATCTGGTGTCCAGTCAGGGAGTCCTTGAAAAACACCAGAGAGTGGCCCTGGCTTGAGTTTCAAGGTTACTACAAACCTTTCTCCCAGTCCCGTATGTTGGGCCAATCCCCATGAAAGGAAGCTGAGTTGGGCCAGATCAACATTCCCAGAGCTGCGACGAGAAGCAAGAAGAGTGAAGCCTCTGGCTTTGCAGCTCGTGAGAACTCTAAAAGGGCAGGGGACTTGCTCCTGCTAGAAACTGCATTTCTCAGCCCAACACCTTTCTGGCAGTGGGAGCCTGGTGCCCAGCCAGGAGACCTTCTGAAAACGCTAGAGTGTAGCCCCAGCCAGAATCCATCAGTTGTCTCTAGGCCTTCTTCTAGTCCCATGCGAAGGGCCAATGCACGCAAGTGGGCGGGAAGATATTAGGACAGAGTCCCAGCTCCAGAAGGTTGATCTGGCCTTAGTCAGCAAGCCTCGCCCCTGAGACCTAAGACCGGCAGCCGTGCCAATTGCTTTTAACTGGCTGACACAGACCCAGCATTTTGAGAAAAATGAGAGTTACTATGAAGGAGAGAAAGGCTCTCTGAAAAAAAGCAACAGCAGTCGCGTACTCACCAATCTGGCAGGATGATCCGAAGTTGGATCCTCATCGCGTAGGAGTTGCAATCCGAGTCACGTTGGAGTTGGTATCCAAGTCATGTTGGAGTTACTATCCAAGTCATGTTGGAGTTGCTATCCAAGTCATGGCATCAAAAAATACTACAAGAATATGGCGGCAGATTTGTTACCTCGGTTATTTGTCTCACATGGAAGAAGAATTTCCAAGTGGACAGCAAAGAGATTTAAAAGTATTTATTAGAATGAAGGACCTCCAGCCAAAGCAGTGTGGAAGGGGGCTTCCAAGAGAGGAAAACCCTGAACTATAATTTTCTATACTTCAGATTTAATATTCGTTCTCTCTTTTCTCTCTGCCGTCTTTCCTCTGCTCTCCATCCTCACCTCTCACTGTCAGTTATCTCCCAGGGGTGACCCTGAGCTAGAAATAAAATGTTCATTTTATACTTGATATCCTCAGTTTTCACCAAGTGGTTCTTTTTTTAAATATACATAAATGTAAATACAGAAATATAGATGTCAATATTCAAAAGGCTTGTTTGTTTAAAATATTGCATTTGTAGCCATGAAAATGACTTAGGTTAATGTGTTTTAAATTATTTGTTGGTATGTATGTGTGTGGGGGGAGGTAAGTCTTATTTAAAGAATTGTTAACCTTTTTAAAATGAGAGAGAGAGAGAGAGAGGCCAGCGTTGTGGCACAGTGGGTTAAGCCACTGTCTGCAGTGCCAGCATCTATATGGGTTCCAGTTCAAATCCAGCGGTGCCATTTCCCATCCAGCTCTCTGTTAACGAGCCTGAGAAAACAGTGGAGATGGCCTAAGTGCTTGGGTCCCTGCACTCAGGTGAGACCAGGATGAAACTACTGGCTCCTGGCTTCATTCTGGCCCAGTGTTGGTTGTTGTGGCCAGAGAGTGAATCAGCAGGTGGAAGACTTTTCTCTCTGCTGCTGCTGCTGCTTCTTTGTCTCTGTAACTCTGCATTTCATATAAATAAATAAATCTTAAAAAGAGAAGTGGAGTGAGCATTGTGGCACAACAGCTTAAGCTGCTACTTCGGACATCCACATCCTATATCAGATTACCAGTTCTAGTCCTGACCCCACCCTTTCTGATCTAGCTTCCTCCTAGTGTATTCTGCAAGGCAGCAGATGATGGCTCAAGTGCTTGGACCCCTGTCACCCACGTGGAGGGACTGGGTAGAGTTCTTGGTTCCTGGCTTTGGCTGGGAAAGATCTGCCTGTTGTGGGTATTTGGGGAATGGACCAGTGGGTGGAGAATCTCTCTCTCTCTCTCTCTATTTCTCTCTCTCTCTCTCTCTGCTTTTCAAGTAAATGAAAAAGCTTTTTCAAAAAAAGCTCAAGAAGTGCTGTTTAATTTGGTAAAGAAGGAGTTAGGTTGAACATTTTTAATTCATCTTGTCTTTTTCACAAATAAAACCATTAAAAATTTCAAAGTTACTTTTTACTACTTTTTTTCTATGACCCCTGATTGATACGTGGGAGTTGGATCAGCTATCTTCAGTAGGAAAATGCTTCTTAAATCTAATTTACGTAACTTTCAAGATGAGAGCTCCATGTGGCTTAACTAAGGGATTGAAGGAGCCTAGAGAACATCACTCACACTGTACTTCCTTAAATTCTCCTCCATGATCCCATCACATGTTCAATGGTTGGCTTGCATGGGCTGTCCTGATACTCCTATAAGGGAATATTGTCAAGAATGCAGAAATGGTGGGAATTGGGTTCTGACACTTAAAGAAACTGTTTACTAAGCTCTTCTCTGAGTATTGTTCCTAACATTAGAGAATGAGGAAGGGTGCTGAATTCCTAGGCTCCATTACCTTGAAAAGAAGGGTGACTGGGGAAAGTCTTAGTTGTATTCCTTTTTCAAGAAACAATGGTCACTTCTTTGCAAATCTTTGTAATTTTCACAGCATCTCCACACACATTATCCAGATGGACCCTCACCATTTTGTGAAGATAGAGAAACTCAACACATTTGGGTCACACAGGAAATAAATGGTCAAGCCAAAACTAAAATGTCCTTATTTCAGTAGTCTTTCCTATGATTCATGTTGATTCTTTAAGTAATAATTAAGCCGCATGGGCAAGGATTGCATACACTTTCACAGGAAAGAAAATCCAAAGCTGTTCTAAAACTCTCTTTGGCACATCCATGAATTCTCTTCATGGGCAAATTCCTTTTTAAGTTCCTTGAGTTCTGCAACTAGTACCTGAAGTTTCTACTGTAACTCTTAGCCTCATGTACAAAAAAAATTATTCTCTAAAAATGGTAGATGCTCAAAACCTGAAATCTGACTATAATCAAAATAATTTTGGTTTTGTTATCTAGGCAAAGATAAGGGAAATGCTCTGTGTAGGATCTGAGTTATCTGCCCTTGCATCTGATGGCTTCTAACATCATTCTGGTTTGATTAAATGCCTTTTAAGTGGTCAACTTCCTTTGAAGTTGACCCTCATTATAGACATGAAATCAAGTATAGCCACCACCAAAAATTCAACATAACAGTGTCCCTTTAAATGCAAATAGTCTATAAGGATGGTGTGCTCATGCCTCTTCTAGTGTGACTCCTGCCCTAATCACACCAATCCATTTTTGTGGCTACAATGCAGTAGACCATTTTACATGTGAGCTCCAAATAATCCTCAGAGCTACTTGCTCTCATGTACCAGCCAAGGAGAGCCTGATATTTGCCAGGGATGTATTAGTACTGTGCCTGCCTTTGGGGTTCATCGCACTCTCCTGTTCTGTACTGCTATGGCTATTCTGAAAATCCACTCTGTAAAGACCAGACAATACCCTTTCTAACTTTGGCTCCCACTTGACTGTGGTCATCATTTGCTACATGATAACAATCTTCATGTATATGTGCCTACACTCTCATTCTTCCCAGAATAAGCACAAGATCAATCTAGTGATGTACGAAGCAGTAATACCCATGCAGAACCCCTCATTTACACTCTAAGGAAATAGGATGTGAAAGACGCCTTCATGAAGGTGATCAAAGAGACAACACAAGTCTGAAGACCTTTCGTGCCTGGATAAGCATCCTTTTCAGAGAGTCACTAGTTGTCTGGTCTGTCTGAATTCTCCACAAAGCAGAATTGGATTAAATGGAGTTCAGTCATTTTCAAAAGGCATTTTCCATGATAGTTTTATCTTTTTTTTTAAAAAAATATTTATTTGGGGAAAGGGGAGGGTTGCGGGTGGGAGGGACGTTATGGGGGGCAAGCCATTGTAATTCATAAGCTGTACTTTGGAAATTTATATTCATTAAATAAAAGTTTAAAAATATATTTATTTGAAAACCAGAGTTACAGAGAAGAAGAGGCAGAGTGGAAGAGAGAGAGAGAGAGAGAGGGAGAGAATCTTCCATCTGTTGGTTCACTCCCCAAATGGCCACAGGCCAGGATCCAGGAGATTCATCCAGGTGTCACATGTGGGTGCAGGGGCCCAAGCACTTGGGCCATCTTCTGCTGCTTTCCCAGGCACATTATCAGGGAGCTGGATGGGAAGTGAAGCAGCCGGGACTGAAGCTGGCACCCGCATGAGATGTCAGCATTGCAAGCAACAGCTTTACACTCTAGGCCACAGTGCTGCCCATGACAGTTTCATCCTTAAGAAAACTTTAGGCATGGTTAGTGAATATAATTCTAAGTGCATGAATTTATTTCCTACTATAATCATAACTAAGGAGAAGCAGGTGATACTAGATCCTGGGTTATATTTTACAGACACTAAAATAAATCACACACATATACACACACATTTCAGAACTGTAGGCCTTAAGTATATTACACTCAAGGGCATTCACACTCACAGTACTGAGAGAGAGAGGTGATTTGGGGGGAGTGGATAGTACAGCCTCTGTCGTACCACGCAAGGAAGAAAATTAAACTCTGTATATAGACTAAATAGTATACCTCAATATGCGTAGTCCTTGCTTATAAAATGCCCCTTTCCAGAGAAGAAATAAAAACCAACACTTGTACTGCTAACCCATAACTAAAAACAAATTGCACACACTAGCTCTAAAACAGTGAAGTAACCATGGTGTTCACCTGATGGAAGAGGAAGTTAGGCAGGAAGGCATACTCTCCACCACCTCTCTAAGTCATTTCATTTTGAAAGCTTGCTGTAACAAGTTGTAATCTCACATTCCAGAGCCAGATCCAAATAACTTTTGTATAAGTCACCCACCCAAGCCTCTCCTTGCCTATATACAGAAACGAGATTCCAGGAAGTAAAGGGAGATTTCTGCTTCTCTTCCAGGAACTCTGAAGGGATTAGATGACTCCTGAAAAGCTAATCCTAGGGGAATAAGATATTTAATAAAGCACAAATGAATACACCCCACCTAATCTAGACAACTTTGAGACAACACAGAGAGACAATTTATTTCATGATTCTAATGCTTTTATATAACACTGAGAATAAACAAGGTTTTCTACAGAGGAAACACGTCTGCCTTGCACATCACTCAGAATCCTATGGCTTACATGACAATGACCCAATGATGCTTTTCTTTTTTAGGGATTATTTGTTGATTTACATATTTGAAAAGCCATCTGACAGAGAGACAGAGGGAGAGCAAGAGACAGACAGACAGAAAATCCACAACAGCTGAGGCTGGGGCAGGCCAAAGCCAGGAGCCAGAAACTCTATCTAGTCTACTACATGGGTATTAGGGACACAAGCACTTGAGCCATCTTCTGATGCCTTTCTAGATACATTAGCAGGAAGCTGGATCAGAAGCAGAGGAGCTGAGACTTGAGTTAGGCACTCCAATATGAAATAAGAATGTCCCAAGCAGTGGTTTAACCTGCTGTGTCACATGCTCACCTCAGTGATGCTTTCTTAATCCAAACTGACATTCTCCAACTTCCTTCTTGGGGAGTTGGTCTCACCCACCACTGCTGACTGAGGGGAATGGGTAGGGATGTGACATTGTGTTCTAAAGAGAAATAGGTATAATATAGAAATATATATTTATACATTGAAATCAATAGAAACACAAATCTGGTGGATCAAAACAAGACCCACAAGAAAAAGTGGAATTTCATACCCGTATGGGAATACATACATACATGGAACTGACAAGTCCAGAAAACTAGACAGAGGAATTGATACATAAAGATCCCCAAAACAAAGTAGGGTGGGGCACCAGAACAGAGGCTACAGGTAGAGCTGAAAAGATTGAATTAGACGGATTTTAAAAGGCAGGTTGTTGTAGACCCTTGCCTTTCAACCTTTGTGAATCACCTAGATAATCTTGATGAGGTATAGATACTGATACACAAGTCTAATGAAAAAATCTGAGAACTTGTATTTCCAGAGATTTATTTTGTATTCGCCTCATTTTCAAGACAAAAACAGAGAGAGACTTAGGTGAAAGCAAATGACTCATGAAAGGTCACAACCTACAGTCAGATGTCCTGACTATAAATCCAATGTAGTGTTCAACATACATTTAAAATTACGTCTTAATTTATTGTAAGGTAAATTCCTGATTGCCATTTTTTTCTGGCACTTCCAACTATTCTCATCAAACAGGAGAAGAAATTTGTAGGAATCAAAGAAAATGTGAAGCCTGTATGAGGAAGATGTTACTAGTTTACCCATACACACACACCAGGGGGTCATAAAGTATAGGAATACCGGTTTTCTTATCAATTTCTGTGTCATTCCCAATCTTTGGTCTTGAAAGTATTAATTTCCCCATGGCAGGGACTATTTTGCCCACCTGTCTACATACTAACCTCCATCTCAATTTCTATTCTGAACTTAGGTAAGATGGATATAGAAGAAATTTAAATACTTTTGTGACTCACTATCAAGACATTAAATTTTGATTTCATATTTGACTATGTGCCTCAATTGACCTCATTAATTTTTTTGACAGGCAGAGTTAGACAGTGAGAGAGAGAGAGACAGAGAGAAAGGTCTTCCGTTGGTTCACCCCCCAAGTGGCTGCTACGGCTGGCAAACTGCGCCAATCCGAAGCCAGGAGCCAGGTGCTTCTCCTGGTCTCCCATGCGGGTGCAGGGGCCCAAGCACTTGGGCCATCCTCCACTGCTTTCCCGGGCCACAGCAGAGAGCTGGACTGGAAGAGGAGCAACCAGGACAGAATCCGGCACCCCAACAGGGACTAGAACCCAGGGTGCCAGTGCCGCAGGTGGAGGATTAGCCTAGTGAGCTGCGGCGCCGGCCATCACTAACATTTTCATCATTAGTCCCCTGGGTTCTGGTCAATGCTTTTGCCAGCAGCATTCCTGCCATCTTTACAGAGATTAGAATCCTACCTGACATAGAGTATTACTTTCCACTATCAAAACTTCTAAATGATGACTGCCTGCCTAGACTGCTGAGTACTTCACTGGATTTCTCTTGGCCATGCCCTGTCAAAACACTTAGATAAACTTTCATTTTTGCTAAGCCCCTGATTCTGATTGCTGATCTGCATTGTCTGTTTGTTTTTATCATGCTTGCTTAATTCATTCCTTGCTTACCATGTCTTATTTCATATCATATTTTTCATATCATATCATGTTTTATTTCATATCAGCTTGTATTTGCACTAGGTACAAGTTGTATTGGAGTATAATTTCAAGGAGTTAGAATGAAGGACATAGGTAACGAATTCAAGGAAATAGGGAGAGCCAATTTGAGTAGTGCTACTGAAGTAACCTGAGTTAAAAAGATTGATTGTTTAAATACATTACATTTTTAAAGCCATTGTAATCCATAAGCCGTACTTTGGAAATTTATATTCATTAAATAAAAGTTAAAAATAAAAAAAATTAAAATTAAAATTTAAAAAAAAAGAGATTGTGTAAACTCAGTCCCACTCATGGGTAATGACCAGGGGGATGAACTTAGCTTCCATCTGCTATATCCTAATGGGCAAAGTTTTACCCATTGACCAAAATATTTATACTTCCAGGTTGTACACATATAGGTATCAGGTGTAGTCTTACAAGTCAATCCCATAGCAGGAGATAGGAAGAACACATCAAGGGCATAAGGTGAGGTATTCTCAAGTGACACCTGAATGATATATATTGAAACACACACAACTGATTGCAGTAATGACAGCTAGAACAATGTAGAAGTGAAGCCAAAATGCAGAAACAAGATGCCTAATATATTCCAGTACTTGAAGGTAGACTTTTCACACTGTGTCAGAATCACACAAATGCTAGAGTAAAATCCTCTTGTTCTTTCTTTTGCTACACTTGGCATCTTGAATTAGCCCATCTGTATGCATAATAAATATCTGTATATCACATATTATGTATGCATTCATCTGAAGATGGTAGATTCCACATTTGGGCTATAATTAACAGTGCTGCTATTTCAAAATTTATATGAGTCAAGTTAAACATCTTTTCATTTGACATTTATTGTTTATAAACCTTACCTATCTTACCTGTTACTTCTGGACTATTTTTTTTAACTTTTTGTTTGTTGAACTTTTTATTTAACGTACCCAATAAAGCCTTTGATTATCATGTAAATTGAAATGCTATATCAAAATATAAATAAATAATAAATAACTACATGTCACAGGGATGGTTGGTTATAAATGATAATAGCAAAAAAAAAAAAACAACAAAAAGTCAAAAACAGGGACAACAGTTAGAAAAAGAACAAGTTGGTAAAAGGAAAGTGGCGACCCATCTGCTGTGGTA
This sequence comes from Oryctolagus cuniculus, assembly GCF_051225735.1. NCBI lineage: Eukaryota > Metazoa > Chordata > Mammalia > Lagomorpha > Leporidae > Oryctolagus > Oryctolagus cuniculus. The sequence goes on from NC_142888.1 coordinate 108,853,736, forward strand.
AGCCACCTTTTTGGATGACTTTCTCATTTTGTAAGGAAATGTCTAGCAGGCAAAAATAAATAGCCCATTTAAAAAACTAAATGGCTTCAAGAATATGGAGGACTGTATACAAGTATCTCACAAAGGCTGATATATGAACTATTATTAGCAAAGTGTTGGTCAATTAACTTTGAAATGAAAAGAAACAGAAGTAAAATAGGAGCTTTTCATTGTTTCATTCACTTTCTTTTTTAAAAGATTTATTCATTTATTTGAAAGGTAGAGTAACAAAGAGATGAGAGACTGAGCAAGAGGGATCGTCTATCCACTGGTTCACTTCCTATGGCAGAGGACTTGATGAGGTGCAGATTGGGGAGTGGCCAGGACTGGGGAGTGGACCAGGAAGCCAGGATCTTCATGGGAGTCTCCCACATGAATGCAGGGGCTCAGGAACTTGGGGCACCCTCTGTTGCTCTCCCAGATGCATTAGCATGGAGCTGAATTGGAAATAGAGCAGCAAGGACTTGAACTGGTGTGCATATGGGATACCAGCATTGCAGGCAGTGGCCTAACCTACTACACTACAGTGCCAACCCTTGTTTAATCCACTTTCAAAGAGTATTCTAAGGTAATCAGTTGAAGCACTAAGGTTAGAAACATCTAATAATAAGGTGACTATTTAAACAAAGTTGGTGCATACATGTAAGGGACAACTATGCAGCTGTAGAAAGTATTAGGAAACTATGTACAGACATGGATGCTTTTCAAGACTTTCTTTTAGGAAAAAACAGTGTGAAAAGAAACCTTCGTACAAACACATCTCATGCACACACATGTGTGTATTTGCTTTTGTAAACACTGAGTATCTCTGGCAAGATGCTCAAGGAACAAATAACGATGGTTGCCTTATGGGAAGGAAATTGAGTGATGAAAGCAAAGGGTATAAAAAGGAGCCCTTTTCTTGTCTAGTCTCATGAACATGGTTTTCTTATGTATGTTTTGAATTTTGACCAATGATTATTCTTTGCTTTTAATTTGCTTCCATTTTGCCTTAAAATACTATTTTAAGGCAAAAGAAGAGGGTTAATAAAGGGTAGATATTTGGTTATATTGTTTTTAACAAAGTTTTGCGTACCAAAATAAAAAGTTGGCAAGATCACTTAAAAATATATGTGCTCATTATGTGAATTAATGGTATAACTAGTACTCAAAGAGTACTTTACACTTTGTGTTTCTGTGTGGTTGCAAACTGTTGAAATCTTTACTTAGTATATACTAAATCCATCTTCTGTATAGAAAGATAATTGAAAATGAATCTTGATGTGAATGGGATGGGAGAGGGAGTGGGAGATGGGAAGGTTGCAAGTGGGAGGGAGGTTATGGGGGGAAAAAGCCACTGTAATCCAAAAGCTGTACTTTGGAAATGTATATTTATTAAATAAAAGTTTAAAAATGTACTCATATAAAATTCAAAATGTTTGAACTGCTGCTCTAAGATCCCTCTCTGACACTCAACATCTAGTCTTACTGTTCTTCCCTCGAACAATATGCCCCATAATGTATCTCTTCATTAGATACCTGCTTAGCATACCACTCACTCTAGGTGTCAGACCTCAGTGTGCCTTCTGTAAATCAATGTCTTTCACCATCACTACTAGCAATGAATTACTACTCTATCACCGAAGCAGGAAGTTGGGATTGGGACCCTTCTGCTTGCTGCTGAGTCTTTCCAGTAGATGTAAATTGATTGATATACTGGAGGGGAATGCTATGGACTGAATGTTTGAGTCCACTGAAAATTCACATGTTGGAGGGTGAAATCTCAATGAGATTTTTAGGGGGTGGGGCCACTGGAATGTAATTAAGTTTACGTGAAGATATCAGTGTGAGGCAACCATGATAGAATTAGTGCCATTATAAAAAAATCAGACACAAGATATTTACTCTGCCCTTTTCTTTCTCTCCCTCTCTTTCCCTCCCTCTCCTCACCCTCTCTTTCCCTCACCCCCCACCATCTCTCTCTCTCTCTCTCTCTCTCTCTCTCTCTCTCTCTGTATACCATATACTCACCAAGGAAAGGTCATTTGAGGAAAGTATTAGGAAGAGGACTTTGATGAGAACCAACCATGCTGGTATCTGGATCTTGGACTTCTAGTCCCCAGAATTGCAAGAAATAATTATCTGTTGTTTAAGCACCCAGTCTCTGGTACATTATAGCAACCTTAGCTAAGACTGCTTAGTTTTTTTTTTTTCTTTAAGAGAAGTGAAACTATTAAGTACAGATCTACCCCCAAGACACACATGATAGGTTTATTGAAGTATGACTGACACTGTATCTTAAGGATTTAGAAGAACAAGAGAATACCAAATTCCAAAACAGTAGAAGGTGAGAAATAGTAAGAATCAGAACACAAATAAAAGAACATAAAATTTAAAAAACACAAAAGTTTAACAAAAAGAAAAGCTGTTTTTTTTTGTTTGTTTTTTTGACAGGCAGAGTGGACAGTGAGAGAGAGAGACAGAGAGAAAGGTCTTCCTTTGCCATTGGTTCACCCTCCAATGGCCGCCGCGGCGGGTGCGCTGCGGCTGGCACACCGCGCTGATCCGATGGCAGGAGCCAGGAGCCAGGTGCTTTACCTGGTCTCCCATGGGGTGCAGGGCCCAAGCACCTGGGCCATCCTCCACTGCACTCCCTGGCCACAGCAGAGAGCTGGCCTGGAAGAGGGGCAACCGGGACAGAATCCGGCACCCCAACCGGGACTAGAACCGGGTGTGCCGGCACCGCTAGGCGGAGGATTAGCCTAGTGAGCCGCGGCGCCGGCTGAAGAAAAGCTGTTTTTAAAGAGGACCTAAATGAAAGATCTCTGCGAGTGAGATCCCAGTAGAAAGAACGGGCCATCAAAGAAGGAGGTACCTTTCTCTGAAGGGAGAAGTGAACTTCCACTTTGACTATGATCTTGTCTAAATAAGATCGATGTCCACGAACTCAAAAGGCTTCCATAGCTTTGGCAACTCATGACAAGAGCCTAGGGAAATTACTGACACCATAAGCAAGAGTGTCAAATTGTTAAGTCAACAACAGAAGTCACTGTGCACTTACTCCTCATGTAGGATCTCTGTCCTTAATGTGTTATAATGTGAAGTAATGCTATAACTAGTACTCAAACAGTACTTTACACTTTGTGTTTCTGTGTGGGTGCAAACTGATGAAATCTTTACTTAATATATACTAAATTGATCTTCTGTATATAAAGATAATTGAAAATGAAACTTGATGTGAATGGAATTGGGAAAGGGAACAGGAGTTGGGAGGGTTGTGGGTGGGAGGGAAGTTATGGGGAGGAAAAAAGCCATTGTAATCCATAAGCTGTACTTTGGAAATTTATATTTACTAAATAAAAGCTTTTTAAAAAGCTGGTTTTTTTGAAAAGACAAACAAAATAAACCAACCTCTAGCCAGACTAATAAAGAAAAAAAGTGAGAAAAAATTTAAATAAGTAAAACTAGAGTCGAAAAAGGAGACGAGAGCCGGCGCCATGGCTCACTAGGCTAATCCTCCACCTTGCGGCGCCAGCACACCGGGTTCTAGTACTGGTCGGGGCGCCGGATTCTGTCCCGGTTGCCTCTCTTCCAGACCAGCTCTCTGCTGTGGCCCGGGAGTGCAGTGGAGGATGGCCCAGGTCCTTGGGCCCTGCACCCCATGGGAGACCAGGATAAGTACCTGGCTCCTGCCATCGGATCAGCGCAGTGTGCCGGCTGCAGCGCGCCATCCACGGTGGCCATTGGAAGGTGAACCAACCGCAAAAGGAAGACCTTTCTCTCTGTCTCTCTCTCTCACTGTCCACTCTGTCTGTTAAAAATTTAAAGAAAAAAAATGAAAAAGGAGACGAGATATTACAATTGAAACCACAGAAATGCAAAGAATTTTAATAAATCACTATGAACAACTGTATGCTAACAAATTGGGAAACCTCAAAGAAATGAATAAGTTCCTGGATACATATAACCTACCAAGACTAAGTCAAGAAGAGATAGAAAATCTAAACAGATCAATAACAGTCAACAACACTGAAGCAGTACTTAAAAATCTTCCATTGTGGCCGGTGTTGTGTCATAGTGAGTACATCCACCACCTGTGACACCGGCATCCAATATGGACCCAGTTCGAGTCTCAACTGCTCCATTTCCAATCCAGCTCCCTGCTAATAGCCTCGAAAAAGCAGTGAAGAATGGCCCAACTTGGGCCTCTGCAACCCACCCAAATGGGAGATCCAGAAGAAGCTCCTGGCTCCTGGCATTGGCCTGGCCCAGCCAAAGCAGTTGTGGCCATTTGGGAAGTGAACTAGCAGGTTGAAGATCTCTCTCTCTCTGCCTCTCCCTGTCCCTGTAACTCTGGCTCTCAAATATATAAATATTTCTTTTAAAAAATTCCCATCAAAGTAAACTCCAGAACATGATGGCTTTCCAACTGTATTCTATAAAACATGTAAAGAGGAACTAAGTCCAATACTTTTCAAACTATTCCAAAAATACTGAAAAGTATGAAATTCTGTCAAACTTTTTATGAGGCCAGCATTACTCTGATACCAAAACCAATCAAAGATACGGCATAAAAAACAAACTACAGACCAATGTCTTTGATTAATTCAGTGCAGAAATTCTTGACAAAAAATAGCAAACCAAATCCAACAACACATGAAAAAGATCTTATATCACGATCAAGAAAGAAAGAAAGGAAGGGAGGGAGAGAAGTGGTGAGGGATGGAGGGAGGGAACTATGATTATGGTCTTAGAATTGTATCTATGAAATCTGTTCTCTTTACATTAATAATTTTTTAAAAAAGGGAAATGTTCATTACACTGTTTGAATTCGTATATATTTATATATGCATTAAAATGCCACAATGTAGCCCATAAAATATGTACAATAGTTAGGAAACTTTTTAAATCAAAGATGATCAAAATTACTAATCATCAAGGAAATAAAATCAAAAACCACAGTGAGATATTACCTCATACCTGTTAATATGGCTATTAACAAAAAGTCAAAAGAAAACCAATGTTGGGAAGCATGTGGAGAATGAGAACCCCTGTGCATCCCTGGTGGGAATGTTGCTTGGTAGAGATGTCATGCAAAGTCTTATTGAGGTTCTTCAAAAATACAACTACCGTGTGATCCATCAATCCTACATCTGACTATATATCCAAAAGAATTGACATCAAATTCTCGAAGAAATATTTTCACTCCCGCAGTCCCTGCAGCATTATTCACAGTAGGGAAGACATAGAAACAATGTCAGTGTTGTTCAACAAATTAATGAATAAGGAAGGAAGGAGGGTGAAAAAGAGGGAGGGAGGGGTGGTAGGGTGGGAAATATCATTATGCTTTTAAAACTGCATGTATGAAATACACAAAGTTTTTCCCTTTTATAAATAAAAAGTTTCAAAAAGAAATTGTGGTGTGCGTGTGTGTGTGTGATAGAATGTTACTCAGCGTTTAAAAGGAAGGAAATCTTTCCAATTGTGATAGCATGGGTAAACTTGAAGACATTATATTATGAAATAAGCCAGACACAGAAAGACAAATACTGCACGTTCTCATGTATATATGGAATCTAAAGCATAGTCACATTCATAGTAAATGGAGACTAGAATGGCAGTTATCAAGAGCTGGGAGTGAGAGAAAATGGAAGATAGTGATCAGATGACACAAACCTTCAGTTTTATGATGAGTACAGCTCTAGGGATCTAATGTACATCATGGTGACTATAATACTGTATTGAAATTTGCCCAGTACATAGACCCTAGGTGCTCTCACTACAAAAGGGGGGGGGTGTGGAGTGGCTAACATTAGCCTAGTGGTTAAAATGCTGGATATGCAAGCTTCCAATATAGGTTTGCCTTGGTTTGAGTCTAAGCTGCACTCCTAATTCCAGCTTTGTGCTAATGTGCACCCTGGGAGGCAGCAGATATTTGGCTCAAGTACTTCAGTCCTTGAATATTGGAACATTTGAGAGCTCAATTGAGTTCCTGGCTCCCAGATTTGGCCTGAACCATCGACCTGTTGGGGGTAATTTGAGGAGTAAATCAGGGCATGGGAGATTCTCTCTCTCTCCCTCTCTCTCTCTCTCTCATCTCTCTCGAATTAATAAAAAACTAAGTGGCTTTGTGAGGTGATTGGTTAATTGGTTTGTTAATCAATTGGTTTGTAATAATTTCACAACATACACTCATACATAGGTCAAAGCATAATGCTGTATTTTCTTAACACATGGAATATTTTAATAAACTGTTTATTTCAGAATAGTTTTATTTTACAAAGCAAAAATTGTTGGGACATGCTCAATCGGACTTGCCCCAAATGGTGGAGTTAGAAATGTGCCAGGGTATTCCAATACAATCCCATCTAGGTTGCATCTACCAATGCCATCTCACTAGTCAAAGTGATCAATTTCAGTTCACAATTGATCCCACTGATAGGTCTAAGAGTCAAAGGGATCACACAAACAAGACTAGTGTCTGCTAATACTAACTGATAGATTAAAAAAGGGAGAGAACAATCCAACATGGGAAGCAGGATACAAGCAGACTCATAGAATGGCAGATGTCCTAAATAGCACTCTGGCCTCAGAATCAGCCCTTAAGGCATTTGGATCTGGCTGAAGAGCCCATGAGAGTATTGTAGGCATGGAAAGCCAAGACACTCTGGCAAAAAAAAAAAAAAAAAAAAAAAAAAAAAAAAAACCTAAATGAAAGATTGTGGGCAGCCACAGGCAGTCGCCCTTTTGTTTACACTTAAACATATGGATGGAGACATCCCGGCACAGACAATTAGGCTAAGGAGATTCCAGGAAGAGGCAGAAAGAACAGTATCTCACTGCTAGACTTCTCACAAGAGATGATGTAGATAATCAGCCACGCCTGAAACCAGCATTTATTACCTAGGTGTTTTATTATACCCTTGTAATCTATGATTGATAACATTTTGTGATCTGTTAAGAACTTTATCGGGAACTCTTTGTAACCCCAAAAGTCTTTTAGATGTGTAAATCCTCTGTGTGCCTTCTTGTGTACAACTGGTCATGTTTCAATACTACTGGACTTGTTGAATAAACGAGCCTTGATCAGGATTTGTCCTGGCTCCATTCTTTGCGCACTTGTCCCCGCATTCCCACTCTCTGTTTCAGGAAACCCGGTTCATTGTGCTGCAGGCCAGCACAAAATATCTCTGCGAGTGAGATCCCAGTGGAAAGAATGGGGCCATCAAAGAAGGAGGTACCTTTCTCTGAAGGGAGGAGAGAACTTCCACTTTGACTATGACCCTGTCTGAATAAGATCGAAATCGGCGAACTCAAAAGGCTTCCATAGCCTTTTCAACTCATGACTAGAGCCTAGGGAGATTACTGACGCCATAAACAAGAGTGTCAAATTGTTAAGTCAACAACAGGAGTCACTGTCTACTTACTCCTCATGTGGGATCTGTCCTTAAAGTGTTGTCCAATGTGAAGTAATGCTATAACTAGTACTGAAACAATATTTTACACTTTGTGTTTCTGTGTGGGTGCAAACTGTTGAAATCTTTACTTAATATATACTGAATTGATCTTCTGTATATAAAGATAATTGAAAACGAATCCTGATGTGAATGGAATGGGAGAGGGAACGGGAGATGGGAAGGATGCAAGTGGGAGGGAAGTTATGGGGGGGGGGAAGCTGTTGTAATCCATAAACTATACTTTGGAAATTTATATTTACTAAATAAAAGTTAAAAGAAAAACAAAAATTGTGAAGATGTACAAAGAGTTCCCATATATCTCATACTCAACTTCCCCTATTATTAACAACTTATATTAGTGTGATATCTTTGTCACAATTAATTAACCACACACAACTTACCCAATTATTAACATCTCATATCAGTACATTTGTCACAGTTAATGATCCACAACCAGATCCTTCTCTTTTTAGTATTTTATATTGGTGTATTTAGCACAATTAGTGAACCACACCCAGCTTGGCTTATTTTTTTAAGCCAAACTCCATCTATCCCCACCAATTCCTCACAGCCACTAGTAATCACCATTATATATTAAAACTGAGTTTTTTTTAACTTCCACATAAGATGAAAAACTTGGTCTTTCCTGTGTCTGGCTTGCTTCGCTTAGTATCATGTCCTCCAGTTCTACCCATTTTGCTGCAAGTGACAGAATTTCATTCCCTTTATGACTGAATAGTGGTCCATTATGTGTATATATAGCATATTTTCTTGATCTGTTGATCTGATATGGACACCTAGGTTAATTACCTATCTTGGCTATTGTGAACAGTGCTGTGACAAACATGTTGGAGCAGCTATTTCTTTCATACAATGTGCTCATGTCTTCTGGACATATGTAATATCCAGTATGGAACCGTTGGATAATATGTCAGCTCTATTTCCGGTTTTTAGAAAAATCTCCATATTGTTTCCATAGTAGCTCTACTAAATTACATTCTCACCAACAGTGTATAAGAGTTCACCCTTCTCTATCCTGGCCAGCATTTGTTACTTTGGCTTTTTAATAGCAGATATTCTAACATGGGTGAGCTGATATATTACTGTGCTTTTGATTTGCACTTCTCTGATGTCTAGGGATATTGAACATTTTTCATATATTTGTTGGTCATTTGTATTTCTTCTTTCGAGAACTGTCTATTCTGGTTCTTTGCCCATTTATCACCTGAATTAGATCTTTTGTTGTTTTGAAAGTGAGAGTTATATAGAGAGACGGAGAGACAGAAAAAGATTTTTCCTCTGCTAGTTCACTCCTGCAAAATGGCTTCAGTGGTTACAGCTGGGCCAGGCTGAAACCAGAAGCTCCTTCCATGTCACCTACATGGGTGACAGAGGGCCAAGCAGTTGGGTCATCTGCTGCTGCTTTCCTAGGCCATTATCATCAAAAGTTGAGAAGCCAGGACTCAGATTTATGCCATATGGGATACCAGAGATGTAAGTGGCAGCATTACATACTACTCTACAATGCTAGCTTCTTTGTTGAGATTTTTGAGTTCCTGATATGTCCTAGACATCAATCCTTTGTAAGATAAGTAGCTTTCAAATATGTTAACCATTCTGTCAAATGTCTCTTCACTCTATTATTTCCTTTACTGTGTGTAAGCTTCTGATTTGATACAATAGCATTTGTCTAGACTTGCTCTTGGTGTGTACATTTTTTATGTCTTATCCAGAAAAATTACTTTGAAATGTTTTTTAATGTTCTGAAAATGTTTTGAAAATTTTTGAAATGTTTCCACTACGTTTTCTACTAGTAGTTTTATAATTTCATGTTTAGAATTTAGGTCATTGATCCATCTTAAGTTGGGAGATATATTCTACATAGAGATATTTTGGGAGATATTTTCTTTTGGATGTCCACATTTTATTTTATTTATTTTTTATTTAGTAAATATAAATTTTCAAAGTACAGTTTATGAATTACAATGGCTTCCCACCCCATAATTTCCCTTCCACTCACATCCCTCCCTTCTCCCGCTCCCTCTCCCACTCCATTCACATAAAGATTCATTTTCAATTATCTTTATATACAGAAGATCAATTCAGTATATATTAAGTAAAGATTTCATCAGTTTGCACCCACACAGAAACACAAAGTGTAAAATATTGTTTCAGTACTAGTTATAGCATTACTTCACATTGGAAAACACACTAAGGACAGATCCCACATGAGAAGTAAGTAGACAGTGACTCCTGTTGTTGACTTAACAATTTGACACACTTGCTTATGGCGTCAGTAATCACCCTACGCTCTAGTCATGAGTTGAAAAGGCTATGGAAGCCTTTTGAGTTCGCCGATTTCGATCTTATTCAGACAGGGTCATAGTCAAAGTGGAAGTTCTCTCCTCCCTTCAGAGAAAGGTACCTCCTTCTTTGATGGCCCCATTCTTTCCACTGGGATCTCACTCGCAGAGATCTTCCATTTAGGTCTTCTTTTTTTTTTTTTCCAGGGTGTCTTGGCTTTCCATGCATACAATACTCTCATGGGCTCTTCAGCCAGATCCGATGCCTTAAGGGCTGATTCTGAGGCCAGAGTGCTATTTAGGACATCTGCCATTCTATGAGTCTGCTGTGTATCCCACTTCCCATTATGGATTGTTCTCTCCCTTTTTGATTCTATCAGCTAGTATTAGCAGACACTAGTCTTGTTTGTGTGATCCCTTTGACTCTTAGACCTATCAGTGGGATCAATTGTGAACTGAAATTGATCACTTTGACCAGTGAGATGGCATTGGTAGATGCCACCTTGATGGGATTGTATTGGAATCCCCTGGCATGATTCTAACTCCACCATTTGGGGCAAGTCCGATTGAGCATGTCCCAAATTGTACATCTCCTCCCTCTCTTATTCCCACTCTTATATTAAACAGGGATCGCTTTTCAGTTAAAATTTAAACACCTAAGAATAATTGTGTGTTAATCACAGAGTTCAACCAATAGTACTAGAACAAAACAAACAGAAAATACTAAAATGGATTAAGTATTACATTGTACATCAACAGTCAGGACAAGGGCTGATCAAGTCACTGTTTCTCATAGTGTCCATTTCACTTCAATAGGTTTCCCCTTTGATGCTCAGTTAGTTGTCGCCGATCAGGGAGAACATATGATATTTGTCCCTTTGGGACTGGCTTAGTTCACTCAGCATAATGTTTTCCAGATTCCTCAGTCTTGTTGCAAATGACCGGATTTCGTTGGTTTTGACTTCTGTATAGTATTCTATAGAGTACGTGTCCCATAATTTCTTTATCCAGTCTACTGTTGATGGGCATTTGGGTTGGTTCCAGGCCTTAGCTATTGTGAATTGAGCTGCAATAAACATAATGGGCAGACAGCTTGTTTGTTTGCCAATTTCATTTCCTTTGGGTAAATTCCAAAGTGTGGTATGGCTGGGTTGAATGGTAGGGTTATATTCAGGTTTCTGAGGAATCTCCAGACTGACTTCCATAGTGGCTTAACCAATTTGCATTCCCACCAACAGTGGGTTAGTGTCCCTTTTTCCCCACATCCTCTCCAGCATCTATTGTTGGTAGATTTCTGTATGTGAGCCATTCTAACCGGGGTGAGGTGAAACCTCATTGTGGTTTTGATTTGCATTTCCCTGATTGCTAGTGATCTTGAACATTTTTTCATGTGTCTGTTGGCCATTTGGATTTCCTCTTTTGAAAAATGTCTATTGAGGTCCTTGGCCCATCTCTTAAGTAGGTTGTTTGTTTTGATGTTGTGGAGTTTCTTGATTTCTTTGTAGATTCTGGTTATTAACCCTTTATCTGTTGCATAGTTTGCAAATATTTTTTCCCATTCTGTCGGTTGCCTCTTCACTTTCCTGATTGTTTCTTTTGCAGTACAGAAACTTCTCAATTTGATGAAATCTCAAATGTTAATTTTGCCTTTGACTGCCTGTGCTTCTGGGGTCTTTTCCAAGAATCTTTGCCAGTACCTATATCTTGCAAGGTTTCTCCAATGTTCTCTAATAATTTGATGGTGTGGGGTCATAGATTTAGGTCTTTAATCCATGTTGAGTGGATTTTTGGGTCGGTGTAAGGTAGGGGTCTTGCCTCATACTTCTGCACGTGGAAATCCAGTTTCCCCAGCACCATTTATTAAATAGACTGTTGTTACTCCAGGGATTGGTTTTGGATCCTTGATCAAATATAAGTTGGCTGTAGATGTTTGGATTGATTTCAGACAGGGTCATAGTCAAAGTGCAAGTTCTCTTCTCCCTTCAGAGAAAGGTACCTCCTTCTTTGATGGCCGCATTCTTTCCACTGGGATCTCACTCGCAGAGATCTTCCATTTAGGTCTTCTTTTTTTTTTCTATTTTTTTTTTCTATTCTGTTCCATTGGTCTATCCATCTTGTCTAAACATGCTGTTTTGATTATAACTGCCCTGTAGTGTGTCCTGAAATCTGGTATTGTGATGCCTTTGACTTTGTTTTTGTTGTACAAGATTGCTTTAGCTATTCGAGGTCTCCTGTGCCTCCATATGAATTTCAGCATCATTTTTTCCAGATCTGAGAAGAATGTCTTTGATATTTTGATTGGTATTGCATTGAATTTATAAATTGCTTTTGGGAGAATGGACATTTTGATTATATTGATTCTTCCAATCCATGAGCATGGAAGATTTTTTCATTTTTTGGTATCCTCTTCTATTTCTTTCTTTAAAGTTTTGTAATTTTCATCATAGAGATCTTTAACATCCTTGGTTAAGTTTATTCCAAGGTATTTGATGTTTTTGTAGCTATTGTGAATGGGATTGATCTTAGAAGTTCTTACTCAGGCATTGAATTGTCTGTGTATACAAAGGCTGTTGATTTTTGTGCATTGATTTTATATCCTGCTGCTTTGCCAAACGCTTCTATGGGTTCCAATAGTCTCTTAGTAGAGTTCTTTGGATCCCCTAAATAAAGAAGCATATCGTCTGCAAAGAGGGATAGTTTGACTTCTTGCTTCCCAATTTGTATCCCTTTAATTTCTTTTTCTTGTCTAATGGCTCTGACTAAAACTTCCAGTTGTATATTGAATAGCAGTGGTGAGAGTGGGCATCCCTGACTGGTACTGGATCTCAGTGGAAATGCTTCCAACTTTTCCCCATTCAGTATGAAGCTGGCCGTGGGTTTGTCATTAATTGCCTTTTTTGTGTTGAGGAATTTTCCTTCTACACCGAATTTGCTTAGATTTTTTTTTTATCATGAAAGGGTGCTGTAGTTTATCAAAATTCTGTGAAGAATACCATCGGTATTTTGATAAGGATTGCATTCAATCTGTAGACTGATTTAGGTAGTATGCACATTTTATTAATATAAACTCTTGCAATCCATGAACAAGAAATATCTTTCTATCTTTAGTGTGTCTTGATTTCTTTCATCAATGTTTTATAAGTTTCACTGTAGATATCTATTACTTCTTTGGTTAAATTTATTCCTGAAATTTTTAAAATATTTTGTGACTATCATGAATGAGATTTCTTTGTTAGTTTCTCTTTCAGCAAGTTCATCATTGGTGTATAAAATGCTAGCATTTTATGTTGATTTTCTAACCTGAAAACTTACTGAACTGGTTTATTATTGCTGACATCTTTTTGGTGGAGATTTTGTATTTTTCCATGTACTACATCATGTCATTTGCAAGCATGGATATTTTGACTTCCTCCTTTCCAATTTTGATGCCCTTTACTATTTCCTCTTCTCTAATTGCTCTGGAGTACTTCCAACACTATATTGCATAAGAGTGGTGAAAGTGGATGTCCTTGTCTCATTCCAGATATGAGGGGAAATGTCTTAAGCACTTCCTTATTCAGTATGATACTGGCTGTGGTTCATCACATACAGCTTTAATAATTTTGAGGCATGCTATTCTGTACCGAATTTGCTGAGAACTTTTGTCATGAAGGGATGTTAAATTTTGTCAAATGCTTTTTCTGCCTCTATTGAGTTCATAAGATGGTTTTTCTTCATCCTTCTGTTGATGAGATTTACATTTATTTATTTGTGGATGTTGAGACACCCTTATGTCCCTGGAATGAATCCCACTTGATTGTGATGTATGATCATTAATATAATGTTGGATTCAGTATACTAAGATTCTGTTGAGAATTTTTACATCAACGTTCATCAAGGATATTCACCTGCAATTTTCTTTCTCTGATGTGGATTTCATTGGTTTTGATAATAGAATAAAGCTGGTCTCATAAAAAGAGTTTGACAGAATTCCATATTTTCCAATATTTTGCAATAATTTGCAAAGTGCTTGAGTTATTTGCTCTTTAAATATTCTTCAGAATTCAATTGAAAACCCATCAGGTCGTGGACATTTCTTTGGTGGGAGATTTAATTGCTGCATGAATTTTTTTCATATGCTTGTTCATTGGGTGCTGACATAAAGATAGGTATATAAACAAATGGAACATAACTGAGAACCGAGATATAAATTGACTCACATATGGTAAACAGATCTTTGACAACAGTGCCAAGAATATATAACTGGGTGAGTAACATGCTTTTTCAGTGACAAAACTGTGTATCCCAATCAAAAGAATGAAAACGAATTCTTATCTTACACCATACACAAAATTTCACTCAAAATGAATTAAAGACTTAATGTAAGATATGAAAGTGAAAAGCTGTCATTCCTTTTATTTCCCAAAGAAATCTTTCATTTAATGAGTACAAATTTCATAAGTACAACTTTAGGAATATAGTGATTCTTCCCACCATATCCACCCTCCAACCACCACTCCCACCCCACGTCCTCCTCGCTGTCCCATTCCGAATCCCATTCTCCATTAAGATTTATTTTCGATTTACTTTATACACAGAAGACCAACTCTATACTAAGTAAAGATTCCAACAATTTGCATACACACACATACACACACCAAAACTGAGAATTAGTTTTACAGTTAACTCTCATAATACACCTCACTGAGGTAAAAGATCCTGCATGGGGAGTTAGTGCACAGAGAACCCTGTTGTTATTTAACAATTAACACTTTAATGTATGACATCAGTGATCACCCAAGGCTGTTGATATGAGCTGGCTTGGCTATGGAAGCTTTTTGAGTCCACAAATTCTGTCAGTATATGGATAAGGCCGTAAGCAAAGTAGTACTTCTTTCCTCCCTTTAGAGGAAAGTACATCCCTCTTTCATGGCCACTTCTTTTCTGGGTTCTCACTCACAAAGATCCTTCATGTGCAAAATTTTTTGCCTCAGTGTTTTGGATTTCCATGCCTGAAATGCTCTCACAGCCTTTTCAGCCAGAACAGGAAGTCTTTTGTTGCTGTTTCTTTTTTTTTTTTTTTTGAATTTTTTTTAACTTTTATTTAATGAATATAAATTTCCAAAGTGCAGAATATGGATTACAATGGCTTCCCCCCCATAACGTCCCTCCCACCCGCAACCCTCCCCTTATCCACTCACTCTCCCCTTCCATTCATATCAAGATTCATTTTCGATTCTCTTTATATACAGAAGATCAGTTTAGCATACATTAAGTAAAGATTTCAACAGTTTGCTCCCACACAGAAACATAAAGTGAAAAATACTGTTTGAGTACTAGTTATAGCATTAGATCTCAATGTACAGCACACTAAGGACAAAGATCCTACATGAGGAGTAAGTGCACAGTGACTCTTGTTGTTGACTTAACAAATTGACACTCTTGTTTATGGCATCAGTAATCACCCTAGGCTCATGTCATGAGTTGCCAAGGCTATGGAAGCTCCCTGAGTTCACTGACTCTGATTATTTTTAGACAAGGCCATGGTCAAAGTGGAAGTTCTCTCCTCCCTTCAGAGAAAGGTACCTCCTTCTTTGATGACCCATTTTTTCCACTGGGATCTCACTCATGGAGATCTTTCATTTAGGTTTTTTTTTTTCCCCCCAGAGTGTCTTGGCTTTCCATGCCTGAAATACTCTCATGGGCATTTCAGCCGGATCTGCATGCTTTAAGGGCTGATTATGAGGCCAGAGTGCTGTTAGGACATTTGCCATTCTATGGGTCTGCTGTGTATCTCACTTCCCATGTTGGATCATTCTCTCCATTTTTGATTCTATCAGCTAGTATTTGCAGACACTACTCTTGTTTATGTGATCCCTTTGGTTCTTAGTCCTATCATTAGGATCAATTGTGAACAGAAATTGATCACTGGGACTAGTGAGATGGCATTGGTACATGCCACCTCGATGGGATTGAATTGGAATCCCCTGGTATGTTTCTAACTCTACTGTTTGAGGTAAGTCAGCTTGAGCATGTCCCGAATTGCACATCTCTTCCCTCTCTTATTCCCACTCTTATATTTAACAGCAATCACTTTTCAGTTAAGTTTCAGCACTTAAGAAGAATTGTGTATTGATTACAGTATTCAACCAAAAGTATTAAGTAGAACAAACAAAAAAATACTAAGAGGGATAACATATTAAGCTGCTCATCAACAGTCAGGGTGAGGGCTGATCAAGTCACCGTTTCTCATAGTCAGAACAGGAAGTCTTAAGGGCTGATTCTGAGGTCAGAATATTATGTAAAGCAACTGTCATTCCCTGAGTCTGTTGGGTGGACTGCTTCCCATGTTGGAACATTCTCTCCTTATTAACTTACTTTATCAGGTATTATTACCAAAAACTTCATCTTATTTATATGATCAGTTAGCAATTAATCCTATGTATATGATCACTTTAACACTTAAGATGGCATTTTGATCACCCAGCTTAGTGGGATTTCGGGTCCCATGGCAAGTTTTTAACCTGTACCCTTAGAAATAAATCTGCAGGATTTCCCCGATGAACACAGATGTAAAAATTCTCAATAAAATTCTGGCCAATAGAATGCAACAACACATCAGAAAGATCATCCACCCAGACCAAGTGGGATTTATCCCTAGTATGCAGGGATGGTTCAACATTTGCAAATCAATCAATGTGATATACCACATTAAAAAACTGCAGAAGAAAAACCATATGATTATCTCAATAGACGCAGAGAAAGCATTTGATAAAATACAGCACCCTTTCATGATAAAAAAAATCTAAGCAAATTCGGTGTAGAAGGAAAATTCCTCAACACAAAAAAGGCAATTAATGACAAACCCACGGCCAGCTTCATACTGAATGGGGAAAAGTTGGAAGCATTTCCACTGAGATCCAGTACCAGTCAGGGATGCCCACTCTCACCACTGCTATTCAATATACAACTGGAAGTTTTAGTCAGAGCCATTAGACAAGAAAAAGAAATTAAAGGGATACAAATTGGGAAGCAAGAAGTCAAACTATCCCTCTTTGCAGACGATATGCTTCTTTATTTAGGGGATCCAAAGAACTCTACTAAGAGACTATTGGAACTCATAGAAGCGTTTGGCAAAGCAGCAGGATATAAAATCAATGCACAAAAATCAACAGCCTTTGTATACACAGACAATTCAATGCCTGAGTAAGAACTTCTAAGATCAATCCCATTCACAATAGCTACAAAAACATCAAATACCTTGGAATAAACTTAACCAAGGATGTTAAAGATCTCTATGATGAAAATTACAAAACTTTAAAGAAAGAAATAGAAGAGGATACCAAAAAATGAAAAAATCTTCCATGCTCATGGATTGGAAGAATCAATATAATCAAAATGTCCATTCTCCCAAAAGCAATTTATAAATTCAATGCAATACCAATCAAAATACCAAAGACATTCTTCTCAGATCTGGAAAAAATGATGCTGAAATTCATATGGAGGCACAGGAGACCTCGAATAGCTAAAGCAATCTTGTACAACAAAAACAAAGTCAAAGGCATCACAATACCAGATTTCAGGACACACTACAGGGCAGTTATAATCAAAACAGCATGTTTAGACAAGATGGATAGACCAATGGAACAGAATAGAAACACCAGAAATCAATCCAAACATCTACAGCCAACTTATATTTGATCAAGGATCCAAAACCAATCCCTGGAGTAACAACAGTCTATTTAATAAATGGTGCTGGGGAAACTGGATTTCCACGTGCAGAAGTATGAGGCAAGACCCCTACCTTACACCGACCCAAAAATCCACTCAACATGGATTAAAGACCTAAATCTATGACCCCACACCATCAAATTATTAGAGAACATTGGAGAAACCTTGCAAGATATAGGTACTGGCAAAGATTCTTGGAAAAGACCCCAGAAGCACAGGCAGTCAAAGGCAAAATTAACATTTGAGATTTCATCAAATTGAGAAGTTTCTGTACTACAAAAAACACTCAGGAAAGTGAAGAGGCAACCGACAGAATGGGGGGAAATATTTGCAAATTATGCAACTCATAAAGGTTTAATAACCAGAATCTATAAAGAAATCAAGAAACTCCACAACAACAAAACAAACAACCCACTTAAGAGATGGGCCAAGGACCTCAATAGACATTTTTCAAAAGAGGAAATCCAAACATCCAACAGATACATGAAAAAATATATAACTTGTATATACCTACTAGTTATCACAGATCAGGAAAAATATATAGAATTTGACCCTTTGGGACTGACTTATTTTTTTTGACAGGCAGAGTGGACAGTGAGAGAGAGAGAGAGAGAGAGAGAGAGAGAGAGAGAGAAAGGTCTTCCTTTTTCTGTTGGTTCACCCTCCAATGGTTGCTGTGGCCAGCGTGCTACGGCTGGCACACTGCACTGATCCGAAGCCAGGAGCCAGGTGCTTCTCCTGGTATCCCATGCGGGTGCAGAACCCAAGGATTTGGGCCATCCTCCACTGCATTCCCTGGCCACAGCAGAGAGCTGGCCTGGAAGAGGGGCAACCAGGACAGAATCCGGCACCCCGACCAGGACTAGAACCCCGTGTGCCGGCGCCGCAAGGCGGAGGATTAGCCTAGTGAGCCGCGGCTCCAGCTAAGGGACTGACTTATTTCACTAACTATGATATTTTCCAAATTCATCCATTTTGTTGCAAATTACTGGTTTTCACTTTTTACAGATGTATAGTATTCTATAGAGTACATATCCCATAGTTTGCTATTCCAGTCTTCAGTTGATGGGCATTTAGGTTGATTACATGAGTTAACTATTGTGAATTGAGCTGCAATAAACGTGAAGGTGTAGATAACTCTTTTATTTGCTGATTCCATTTAATTTGGGAAAATTCCCAGGAATGGGATGGTAGGGTAATTTGGTGGGTCTATATTCAGATTTCTGAAGTATCTGAAAACTGACTTCCATAGTGGTTTTACCAGTTTGCATTCCCACTAACAGTGGATTAGTGTGTCTTTTTGCCCACATTCTCACCAGCATCTGTTGTTAGTTGATTTCTGTATGTAAGCCATTCTAACCGGAGTGAGGTGAAGCCTCATTGTGGTTTTGATTTGCATTTCCCAGACAGCTATTCATCCTGAACATTTTTTTTAATGAGTCTGTTGGCCATTTGGATTTCCTCCTTTGAAAAATGTTTAAGTCCTTTGCCCATTACTTAACTGAGTTGGTTTTTTTCTGTGGAGTTTCTTAATCTCTTTATATATTCTGGTTATTAATCCTTTATCAGTTGCATACTTTGCAAATAATTTCTCCCATTCTTTCAGTTGCCTCTTCATTTTCCTGAGTGTTTTTGCAGTATAGAATCTTCTCAATTTAGTGTAATCCTAATTGTGATTTCAGATGAATCGACTTTTTTTTAACTTTTGTTTAATGAATATGGATTTCCGAAGTACAGCTTATGGATTACATTGGCTTCCCCCCCACAATGACTTCCCTCCCACCCGCAACCCTCCCCTTTCCCGCTCTCTCTCCCCTTCCATTCATATCAGGATTCATTTTCAATTTTCTTTATATACATAAGATCAGTTTAGTATACATTGAGTAAAGATTTCAACAGTTTGCACCCACATAGAAACACAAAGTGAAAAATACTGTTTGAGCACCCTCAGTGTTTTCACAACCCCAGCACACAGTGCCAAGCACCCAGCCCCGTGTTTGTTCTCTCCACCAGACTCAAGAGTCTCCACTCAGCTGGTTGCTGGGCACAGAAAAGAGCTGGTGCAACTGTTACATATGTCCAAGATGATGCCTGCTCTCTATACGTTTGTTACAGGGCACAGTTGCTGGGTGATCTGGAAGAGAGATATGTGCCCTCCCCCTTTGTTTTTTCTCCTCTAGTTTGGCAGATAAACTATCTCCCATGGGGATCCAAGCTGGATTCCCTTCATGCTCTTCCTACAGCTTTTTCACCATTTGCTTGGGCTGCTGCAGTCTGGTCTCACCTTACTCTCCAACGTTGCTGTGGAGGCTCCTAGCTTCTAGGGTCCTGAGTTGTGCATTTCCTTGCCCTTCACATAGGTCTACTGTGTTCCTTCAATTTGTGTACAGTTCCTCTGCTGTTTTCTCCCTATCTCTTCCCTGAGACTTCACTCTTACAACTTTTTTAAACTATCTTCTCCTAGACCAGAGCAGCTCCCTCCCTCCCTACTCCACCATTTAATCCCCTCCCCATTTTAAAAGTTTTCTTTTAAATATTTTTTATTTCTAAAAAGGGAACAAACTTCATGTATTTCATATACATCCAGGTATAAAAAGATTTATTTATTTATTTATTTATTTATTTATTTGAAAGAGTTAGAGAGAGAGAGAGAGAGAGAGAGAGACTCATTCACTCATTCGTCCATTGGTTGACTCCACAATGGCCAGGGATGCACCAATATGAAGCCAGGAGTCAGGAGCTTCTTCCTAGACTCCCACACAGAGCAGCTAGGACTCAAACAGGCATCCATTTGGGATGCTGGCATTCCAGGCAGTGACTTTACTCACTATGCCACAACAGTGGCCCCATCTATACAGTTTTAAGAGCATAATGATACTACACACCCTTCCATCCCTCTCTCATTCTCCCACACTACCTCATGTTTAATTTTTCTTTTAATTTTTACAATGGAATATTTTCAATATTCGTCATAATCACAAGCTCCACTAAATTCAGAATTCAACAAGTAGGAAGTAGAAAAACTACTGTTCTTCAAGAAAAACTGTCTTGATGTTGATCCTGGCAATGATTTCTTGGCTATGACACTAAAAGCACAGACATCAAGAGCAAAAATAGACAAGTGAGACTATATCAAACTATAAAACTTCTTCACAATAAAGGAAATAATCATCAGGGTGAAAGGCATGCTATAGAATGGAAGAAAATATTTGGGGATCGTATATCTGATCATTTCCAAAATATCTAAACTCAATAGCAAAACAAATGACTCAACTAAAAATTTCCAAAAAACTTAAGACTTTTCTCCAAAGACAGTTTGCTTTCCAAAATGCCTGTTCCCCCAGTTGTCTTTTCTTTTCTCTAAATTACAAGTCATTGTACAGATATTCTGAGTGTTTATTTTTCCCTTTCATATATTCTTTACAACAAATGAATAACACAGAGATTATGTTCTGTAACAGAGATTGTTAGTTAGCTACCTGATTATTCAATTCCCCCAATCAACTTTGATAACAGATCACCAATTTTTATGTAATAATTTTTATTTTTAATAATAATTTTTAAATTTATATGAGGAGAACAAATTTATGTATTTCATGTATACAAATTTAAGAGCATAGTGAAACTTCTCACCCTTCCCTCAATCCTGCCAATGTTTCCACCCTGCCTCCTCCATCCTTTCTTAGTCTTTCTTTTAATTCTTACAATGACATACTTTCAGCTTATTTTATAATCAAAATCTTAACCCTCCACTAAGTACTGTTCCTAAACAGCTGCGACAAGGGCTGTAAACAATAATGAAATCTCAAAATGTCAATTTTGCTCATATACATTACATGACCTTGGACTGTGATGCCACTGATAAGGGAAAACATGTAATAGTTGTCTCTATGGGACTGGCTTACTTCACTTTGTTTAATGGTTTCCAGTTACAGTCATTTTATTGCAAAAGACAAAATTTCATTGTTTCTTAAACCTGAATAATGTTCTATAATGCATATATACCACATTTTCTTTTTCCAGTCATCAGTTGATGGACATCTGGGTTGATTCCATATCTTAGCTATTTTGAATTGAGCTGCAATAAACATAGGGATACAGATAACTGTTCCATATGCTGATTTCATTTCTTCTTTGTAAATTCCCAGGATTGGGATGGCTGGGTCATATGATAGGTCTATATTCAGATTTCTGAGGTATCTCCATACTATCTTCCACAGCGCTGTACCATTTACATTCCTACCAACAGGGGATTAAGAGTACCTTTTTCCCCACATCCTCACCGACATTTAATTTTTATTGATTTCTGTATGAGAACCATTCTAACTGGGGTAAGGTGAAACCTCACTTTGGTTTCAATTTGAATTTCCCTGATGGCCATCATCCTGAGTATTTTTTCATATGTCTGTTGAAATTTTGAATTCCATTCTTTGAAAAATCCTTCACCCATTTCTTAACTGGATTGTTTGTTTATTGTTATTGAGTTTCTTGATCTCTCTATAGACTCTGGGTGTTAATCCCATGTTAGTTGAATAGTTTGCAAATATCCCATTCTGTTGGTTCCTTCTTCTCTTTGTTGTGTTGCCATTGCAATGCAGAAGCTTCATAGATTGATGTAATCCTATTTGTCTATTTTTTGCTTTGACTGCCTGTGCTTCTGGGGTCTTTTCCAAGAAGCTTTGCTTATGCCAATGTCTTGCAGAGCTTCCCCAACGTTCTCCTCTAGTAATTCGATGGTATCAGGTTGTAGATTTAGGTCCTTGATTCATTTTAAGTTGATTTCTGTGTAGGGTAATTAGTGGGTCTTGTTTCACACTTTTGCATGTAAAGATGGAATTCTCCTAGCACCATTTGTTAAAGAGACTGTCCTTTCTCCAGGAACTGATTTTAGCTCCTTTGCCAAAGATGAGTTGCTTATAGATGCTTAGATTAATTTTTCGGATACATTGGTCTACATGTCTATTTTTGTATCAGTACCAGGACATTTTGATTGTAACTGCCCTGTATTATGTCTTGAAATCTGGTATTGTGATGCCTCTGGGTTTGGTTTTGTTAAGATTGCTTTAGATATTCGGGATCTCATATGTTTCCATATGAATTTTAGCATCTTTTCTTCTAGATCTGAGAAGAATGTCATTGGAATTTTTATTTGGATTGCATTGAATCTGTAAACTGCTTTGTGTAGTATGGACATTCTGTTGGCATTAATTCTTCCAATCCACAAACATGGAAGATTCTTCCATTTTTTGGTGTCTTCTTTTATTTCCTTCTTTTTTTTTTAACTTTTATTTAATGAATATAAATTTCCAAAGTACGATTTATGGATTACAATGGCTTCCCCCACATACCATCCCTCCCACCCACTACCCTCCCCTTTCCCACTCCCTCTCCCCTTCCATTCACATCAAGATTCATTTTCGATTATCTTAATATACAGAAGATCAGCTTAGTATACATCAAGTATGGATTTCAACAGTTTGCTCCCACACAGAAACATAAAGTGAAAAATAATAGATGATTTTTTTTAAATGATGATGAAATCAGAGCAGACCTATTGTCATGTTTAATCCCAGTGAGAGTCAAGTTGGGAGTTGATAATTTCTTTTCTTTTTTTTTTTTAAACTTTTATTTAATGCATATAAATTTCCAAAGTACGACTTATGGATTACAATGGCTTCCCCCACATACCGTCCCTCCCACCCACAACCCTCCCCTTTCCCACTCCCTCTCCCCTTCCATTCACATCAAGATTCATTTTCGATTATCTTAATATACAGAAGATCAGCTTAGTATACATCAAGTATGGATTTCAACAGTTTGCTCCCACACAGAAACATAAAGTGAAAAATAATAGATGATTTTTTTTAAATGATGATGAAATCAGAGCAGACCTATTGTCATGTTTAATCCCAGTGAGAGTCAAGTTGGGAATTGATAATTTCTTTTTTTTTTTTTTTTACAGAGGATCAGTTTAGTATGCATTAAGTAAGGATTTCAACAGTTTGCACCCCCATAGAAACACAAAGTGAAATATATTGTTTGAGTACTCGTTATAGCATTAAATCTCAATGCACAGCACATTAAGGACAGAGATCCTACATGAGGAGTAAGTGCACAGTGACTCCTGTTGTTGACTTTACCAATTGACACTCCTGTCTATGGCATCAGTAATCTCCCTATGCTCCAGTCATGAGTTTCCAAGGCTATGGAAGCCCTCTGAGTTCTCCGACTCTTATCTTGTTTAGACAAGGTCATAGTCAAAGTGGAAGTTCTCTCCTCCCTTCAGAGAAAGGTACCTCCTTCTTTGATGACCTGTTCTTTCCACTGGGATCTCACTCACAGAGATCTTTTGCCAGAGTGTCTTGGCTTTCCATGCCTGAAATACTCTCATGAGCTTTTCAGCCAGCTTCGACCCAGCCATCCCACTCCTTGGAATTTACCCAAAGGAATTTAAATTGGCAAACAAAAAAGAGATCTGCACCCTAATGTTTATTGCAGCTCAATTCACAATAGCTAAGACCTGGAACCAACCTAAATGCCCATCAACGATAGACTGGATAAAGAAATTATGGGATATGTACTCTTTAGAATACTATACCGCAGTAAGAAACAACGAAATCCAGTCATTTGCAACAAAATGGAGGAATCTGGAACACATCATGCTGAGTGAAATAAGCCAGTCCCAAAGAGACAAATACCATATGTTCTCCCTGATTGGTGACGACTGACTGAACACCAAGAGGGAAACCTCTTGGAGTGAGGTGGACACTATGGGAAATGGTGGCTTGATCAGCATAGCCCTGACTGTTAATGAACAACTTAATACATTATCCCTCTTAGTAGTTTTTTTTATCTGTTCTACTTAATGACTGGTTTAGATCTGTAATTGATGCACAGTTATTCTTAAGTGTTGAAAATTAACTGAAATGTGATCCCTGTTGAACATGGTGGTGGGAATGGGAGAGGGAAGAGATGTATAATTTGGGACATGCTCAGGCTGACTTGCCCCAAGTGGTGGAGTTGGAAGCATACCAGGGGATTCCAATTCAATCCCATCGAGGTGGCATGTACCAATGCCATCTCACTGTTCCAGGTGATCAGTTTCAGTTCACAGTTGGTCATGGTGGAGGGACTGGGAGTCAAAGGGAGCACATAGACAAGTCTAGTACCTGCTAACGCTAACCGATGGAGTAAATAAAGGGGAGAGTGATCCAACATGGGAAGTGAGATACTCAGCAGACTCATAGAATGGCAGATGTCCTAAATAGCACTCTGGCCTCAGAATCAGCCCTAAAGGCATTCGGAGCTGGCTGAAAAGCTTATTTCCTTTTTTAATGTTTTGTAATTTTCATTGTAAATATCTTTCACCTACTTGGTCAAATTTATTCGATGTATTTAAATTTTTTGTCATTATTGTGAATAGTACTGAGGTTACAAGTTCTTTCTCAGCCATGGCATTGTCTTTTATATAACAGCTATTGATTTTTATGTGTTGATTTTATGTTCCTGCAAATTTACCAAACTCTCATATGAGATCCGAATAGTCTCTTAGTGGAGTCTTTCTGTTCCCTTGTATATCTAATAATGTCATCTACTAACAGTGGTAAGCTGAGTTCCTCCTTTCCAACCTGTATCCCTTAGATTTCTTTTTCTTGCCTAATGGCTCTAGCTAAAACTTCCAGGACTATATTAAATAGCAATGGTGAGACTGGGCATATTTGTCTCATTCTGGATCTTCATAGGAATGCTTACAACTTTTCCCCATTCAATAAGATGCTGGTAGTGGGTTTGTCATAAATTGCCTTGATTGTATTGAGTAATGTTACTTCTGTACATAATTTGTTTAAAGTTTTCATCATGAAAGGGTGTTGTGTTTTATCAAATGCTTTCTCCGCATCTATTGAGATAATCATATGATTTTTATTCTGCAATTTGTTAATGATATGTATCACACTGATTGATTTGCATATGTTGAACCATTCAGGCATGACAGGGATAAACCCCATGTGATCTAAGTGAATGATCTTTCTAATGCATCACTGGATTCAGTTACCTAGTATTTTTGTTGAGTATTTTTGTATCTGTGTTCATCAGTGTTGTTGGTCTATAGTTTTCTTTCTTTATCTTTTTCTGATTTAGAATTAAGGTGATGGTGGCCTTGTGGATGGAGTTTGGGAGGATTCTCTCCCTTTCAATTATTTTGAATAATTGGAGAACCATTGGAATTAGTTCTTCTTTAAAAGTTTGTTAGAATTCAGTGTAAAGCCATCTGGTCCTGGGCTTTTCCCTTTTGGTAGTGTCTTTGTTACTGATTTAATCTCCATTTTAGTTATTGGCCTATTTAGGTTTCTATGTCTTCATGACTCAATTGTGGTAGGTTGTATGTGTCCAGAAATCTATCCATTTTTGTAGATTTTCCAATTTGTTGCATATAGCTGTTTGTAGTAATTCCTGATGATTCTTTCTATTTCTGTGGTATCCATTGAAACATTTTCTATTTCATCTCTGATTTTATTAATTTGGGTCTTCTAGCTTTTTTGGTTAGTTGGGCCAGTGGTATATCAATTTTGTTTATTTTAAAAAAAGCCATCATTTCACTGATCTCTATATCATTTTTATCTCAATTTTGTTTATTTCTACTCTAATTTTATTTCTTTCCTCTTATAAATTTGGGATTTGATTTGTTCTTGTGTTTCTAGGTCTTTGAGATGTGTTGTTAATGCCTTTCCAAGTTCCTGATGTACATTGATTGTGATAACCTTCTCTCTTAAGACTGATTTTACTGTATTGCATAGGCTTTGATATATTGTGTTGTCATCATTATTCATTTCCAGGAATTTTTTTATTTCCCTTTTGTTTTTTTTTTTCTATGACCCATTGTTCATCCAGGAGCATGTTGTTCGGTCTCCATGTGTTTGCATACTTTTCTGGAGTTTCTTTAGTTGTAAATTTCCAGCTTCATTTCATTGTTGTCAGAAAGGATACATAGTATGATTTCAACTTTTTTAATTTGTTGAAGCTTGCTTTATGGCCTAGCATATGGTCTATTCTAGAGAAATGTCCATACACTGATAAAGAGAATGTGTATTCTTCAACAATGGGAAGAAATGTTCTGTATATATCAATAAGGTCCATTTGGTCCATAGTGTAGCTTAGCTATGTTGTTTTCTTGGTGATTTTTTTTTTGTCTAGTTGATCTGTCCATTGCTGAAAGGAGGGTTTTGGAGTTCCCCATTATTGTTGTACTGGAGTCTACATTTCCCTTTAGATCCATTAACATTGCTTTTAAATAGCCAGATGTGGGGCCGATGCTGTGGCGCAGCAGATAAAGCTGCTGCCTGTAGTGTCGGCATCCCATATGGGCAATGGTTCTCGATCCAGCTGCCCCACTTCTGATCCAGCTCTCTTTCATAATGATGAGCGTCATTCTGTGTGTTTCTGTGTGTAGCACATCCTTAAGCATTATTTGTAAGGTTGGATGAGTGGTGACAAATTCTTTCAATTTCTGATTGTTATGGAAGGTCTTTATATCACCTTCATTCATAAATGAGAGCTTTGCAGGGTCTATTATTCTGGGCTGACAGTTTTACTCTTTTGAGACTTGGACTATGTCTCTTCTCTCCCAGCCTGCAGGGTTTCTGATAAGAAATCAGTTGTCATTCTAATTGGACATCCTCTGAAGGTAATCTGGCATTTCTCTCTTTTACATTTTAGACTCTGTTTTCATGTTTTACTGTTGAACATTTGACTATCATATGGTGTGGTGAAGATTGTTTCTGGATATATCTATTAGGGGTTCTATGTGCTTCCTGTACTTGGACATCCCTTTCTTTCTCCAAATTGGGGAAGTTTTCTGTAATTATTTCACAGCATAGGCCTTCTGATCTATTCTGTCTTTCCACACTTTCAGGAGTTCTTAAAAAATTATATGTTGGGGCCGGCGCCATGGCTCACTAGGCTAATCCTCCGCCTTGTGGCGCCAGCACATCGGGTTCTAGTCCCGGTCGGGGCGCCAGATTCTGTCCTGGTTGCCCCTCTTCCAGGCCAGCTCTCTGCTGTGGCCTGGGAAGGCAGTGGAGGATGGCCCAAGTGCTTGGGCCCTGCACCCCATGGGAGACCAGAATAAGTACCTGGCTCCTGCCATTGGATCAGCGCGGTGCACCGGCCGCAGAGCGCCAGCCGCGGTGGCCATTGGAGGGTGAACCAACGGCAAAGGAAGACCTTTCTCTCTGTCTCTCTCTCTCACTGTCCACTCTGCCTGTCAAAAAAAATCATGTTGGATTGTTTGATAGTATCCCATAAATCTCAAACACTGTTTTTTGTTTTTCTAATTTTCTTTTTTTTTTTAATTTGACAGAAATATTTTCAAATATTTGTCTTCTATCTCAAATTTTTTCTTCTGCCTCACTATTGTCTGCTGTTAAGGGCTCCCACTGTATTTTATTTGACATATAGAATTGTTCATTTTTAATAATTCAACTTGATTTCTCTTCAATATCTCTACCTCACATGAAAATTTTTCATCCATGTCATGTATGGATTTTTTATCTGATGAGTTTGTTTCTCACTGCTCTTCACTAATCCTATGATCATCCTTTTGAATTCTTTTTCATGCATCTCATCAATCTCTTCATCTTCACTTTCTAATATCCAATATCTTTGGGGGAGTCATATTGTCTTCTTTTTCCATGTTTCTCATATTCCTACATTTAGTTTTAGGTATTTGTGGAACTATTTTTTGGTGTTCCCTTCTGATGCCTTTTATCTTTGACATACTGCTTAGTGGACTATCTGCTTCTTCATTGCATATTTTAGAGGCATGTGATGGATAAGGTCAGGCAGCTGTGGGTCAGTGCACGTGTATGGTACAAGAGCCCAGGTTTATACCCACTTTGGTATGGTATATCTCCTCTGTTTTCATCATAGGGGGAGTTTATGATCATATTGACTCATGTGATCATTGCCTCATGTCCTCTCTTCCAAGGTGTTCAATGATTTATCTTGCAATGCATTTAGCTAAAAGACTATATTTTTTCAGCCTCTCTTGAAGCTAGATGTGTCTTGGTGACTAAATTCTTATCTGTGAAATATTAAGTCAAGACATAAGAAATTTCTGGCATGTTCTAAAAAGGTTAAATTATCCCTCCCTTTATTTTACAATTCCCCTATGCTAACCATGAAAAAGCAATGTAATTTGGAACCCTAACAGCTTTCTTTTTTATGTGAGAGGCAGAGTTACAGACAGAAAGAAGGAGAGACAGGAAGGTCTTCCATCCACTGGTTCACTCTTCAAATGGCTGCAACTGCTGATTTGAATCCAGGAGGTAGAAGCTTTTTCTGGGTCTCCTATGTGGGTACAAGGGCCCAAGAACCTTGGGCCGTCTTCCACTGCTTTCCCAGGTCTAATTAACAGGGAACTGGAGCAGAAGTGGAGTAACCAGGACTTGAACTGGCACCCAAATTGGATGCCAGTGCCGCAGAGGGAGGCTTAACCTACTAAGCCCCAGCATTAGTCCCTAAACCAGCTTCTTGCTATATGAAAATTAGGGCAGAATTGTTAGCTGGAAGGAATGAGTCTGCATGAATATCACGGAACATCTATAGCTGTTCTTATCTTCCATCTTCAGTTATCTGTATGTGACATACAAAAAACAAACAAACAAACAAATAAAAAACAACACCCGTCTTGTTTATGAAGCAATTATCCTAGGTTTTCTGTCTCTCTCTCTTTTTTAAGTGATTCTAACTAATATGTGTCCCCTGCTAGTTTTCCACATTCCATTGAAAATAATTAATTCATGCTCCACAGTACTAGCATACTCCTCATGTCTAACTAATAATTCCTCCCTGTGCATGTATGGAACATAGATATTAACCAAACTTTAAACACTACTGCTACTATTCATTCTTTTGCTGTCTACATACCAATTTATTATTATACATTGCATCCTTGGTGATTATTGCTTTATAATTGATTTAATTTTCCAAGGGTGAAATATGCTTCTGGAGGAAACCTAAACAAAAGATATTGCTCACAACAAAATCAAATTCATAAGCTTCATGGAAACATTATTTACATTAAATATAACCAAAGTTCTATTTACAGCTCAGATATCTCTTCTAAACTGCAGTCACATGTATTCATCCAAAATGCCCATATGTCTATCGGGGATCCTCACAACATAGCTTGAACAGTTTCAAAAAGCTCCACCTTCTCCCAAAATCTATTCCTCCAATTTCCTGATGTCATCAAATTATGCCACTCTCCACCTGGGAGCCATCCTCTAATCCTCCTGCTCCCTCACCACACTTCCAATCATCTTCCAAGATTTCCCTTTCTATGTCTATAATAAATCCCATCTATCTGTGGACTGTCATCCCATTGCATCTCCTTTGTCTCTGAGCCAAATCATTTCTTGTTTTGATCACTGCAATAACTTCAAACTTGTTCTGCCTAGCAACATACTCCAAGTAAGACTTCACACTACGGTGTCATCCATCTTTTTGAGACATGTCAGAACATGCCAGTCCCGCAGTGATGTCCAGTAATATAGAGATAAAAAACTCACCTTCTTAATGTAGCATTTAAGACCATCCAAGATATGAAAGCGGCTCATGTGTCTGTTGTGAATCTTGCTGATACAACTATACAAACATATTAATATCCCATAATAAACACCTCTTCAATTTCCAACTATGTGAATGAGATTGATGTGTCTGCTAAATGTATAAGGTTTTCAGCTAGTGTAAACAACCCTGACATTCAGTAAAAATATTTTTCCTAATAGCTTTCTTCAACCACCTTTAATCTCTGGGCCTGGAGAAGTAGTTTCCACTTTATCACTATCTCTGCATACAAGTGTATGTGCTTGTCTTCCACATACTTATTTTGTATGTAACTGCTCAATGCAGTACTTTCACTGTGTCTAAGTCGTGGAAATCTGGGGAGAGTGGCTTCCATCTGGACCAACATTAGGGTACACTGTTGCTACTCTGAACATCTCCAGATGCTCACACAGACTGTCATAGACCTACAGCATCACCTTCTTTTTTCTTTTTCTGTTTTTTTTTTTTTTTTTTTGACAGGCAGAGTGGACAGTGAGAGAGAGAGACAGAGAGAAAGGTCTTCCTTTTGCCGTTAGTTCACCCTCCAATGGCTGCCACGGCCGGCGCACTGCGGCCGGCGCACTGCACTGATCCGAAGGCAGGAGCCAGGTGCTTCTCCTGGTCTCCCATGCTGGTGCAGGGCCCAAGGACTTGGGACATCCTCCACTGCACTCCCTGGCCAGAGCAGAGAGCTGGCCTGGAAGAGGGGCAACCGGGACAGAATCCGGCGCCCCGACCGCGAATAGAACCCAGTGTGCCGGCGCCGCAAGGCAGAGGATTAGCCTGTTGAGCCACGACACCGGCCTAGCATCACTTTCAACAAGAAGCTATTTTACTCCTTTAACCCTCTTCTGAAAAATCCCAGGAATCCTTTTGGTTTGCCTCCAGGCCTGGTATTGCCCAAGTTATTTCCTTGGGCTTGCTTGGGGGCATCCAGATTCATTTTCATCAGAGTCTAAACCAGTGACTTCGCCTCCTCAGTGAAAATATTAGATTGAACAGCAATGTCTCTGAACACAGCTGCCCTTTCCCAACCAGCCATATATTCTCTCTACCTTTGCTTGTCATGAATTAGCTCACAAAGCGGGAACCTACACATTGTCACAAAATTCAAAAAGTCAGAGGAAATATTGCCTGGAATTTCTTATCTTCATCTAGTTTCCTATTAGAAAATAAAACCTGTGATTAAACAGCCACCCCCACCCCAAGCCTAGATCAAAAGGAATAAATGCAGAGAAGATGTCCTGTGTTCTACACAGTTAAGAAATAGGAAACTCAGTATGTGTTTACGATGATAGCAAAGTTAAAATAGCTCATCTCATGCTCCATTGCCAAATGAAGTGTAACAGAGACATAAACATTCTCCTTAAAAAGATTGTTTTAGAAGAAAAGTATGAATCGCATCGTTTGCTGAGGTACTGTTTGAACAGATGGTGTGATTAACAGCTAACATGTAAGCCATCTTGGGAGTTTCTGGAAAAGTAAACAAGTGGAGCTCGAAAAAAATCACTTTATTCCCCAAAAGGTTCTTTCATTCATTTCACTAGGAAAATGGGAAAGTCTGTGTTTGAAGGCTCAGTTTCCTTGGCAAATGGCTAGGGGGAGCAGGGAGGAGAGTGTGTCTAGAGCAAGGCCACACGGACGTGGACACGGACGCGGGCCTGAGCTCCGCATTCACTTCCTGGGGGATCACGTGGGTCAGAGCAGCCCCCGCGCAGAGTTGATCCTTGCCAGTGACTCAGGTTGCTCTCTTCCCCTCTGCTTGTCCTGAGTGGCCTCAGGGGCTTGGGAGGGGAGCTGAGTTGAGGGTTCGGAGCCAGCCACGTTCCTGGCGCTCTGCAAGGCACTTCATGTGCCTGAAAGTGTTTCTCAGGCAAGCCGAATGTCCCCAGGGTGGTCGACTGAAAGGGGAAGTTGAGGTTCATAATGGGGGAGGAGACTTGCCAAAGCCACAGGTACTTCCTTCATGAGTTGTCACTGAGACACTGGCCTGTTGAGTTCCTGCGCCCTTAGGAGGTGACTCTGCAGAGGAAAGGGCACTGAGCAGGATGTCTGGAGAGGAGTGTGGAAGTCCCTGCTGTTCACCTGTGCCAGGGAACCAGCGCTTTCCCTTATGCAGTCGTCTCCCCGCCTTCAGAATGTGGGCACCGCATCGGATGGGCTCTAAGGCCCTCATTTGGGTACCAACGTGGCACCAGGATGTCAAGTTGGCTTCCTCAGCCCCATTCTGGAGTATCCTGGGCTGACGTAGGACAAAGTCCTTGGACACTGGTGCAGCAGAAGCCACTGTGCCACTCGGAGAGACTGGCTGAGCGTTGGCAGGACGCTCTCCCTGTTGCCTTCACCCAAGGGCACTCCACTGAGCGACGGTCCACCACAAGTCACCCTAGAGTTCATTCACTCATCTGACACATACTGAACGCGCAGTGACGCTCCAGGATCAGGGCCAGACACTATGGTAAGCAAGGGGAATGTACTGCCTCTCCCTGCGTAGTTAGACCCGGTGGGGAGACACACAAGTGAGCAACTGAAATGCAGAGGAAGCCATGAGGATATAAGTCAGGGATCAGGAGCCCGACCTGAGGAGTGAAGCTATGCAAGATGGAGATGCTGACTCCCAACTAAATCCACCTTACTAACCATCCAGCTATCTAAAGTCATCTGACTGTAGCACATTTGCTTGCCTTTCATCCCGACCATCGCATTGCTTAGATGCACGAGTTATTTTCCCAGGCCATTCAGGGTCAAAATTTGCCAGGAAGGCAGTAGAATCTTGTATGTTTCCAAAGGTCTAGAGACTTAATTTATGGAGGAATGAAACTTTAATGATAATAGTTCAGAAATAAATTTCTCTTGGGAATGTTCTTGTAAATATTTCTTAGTTCTTTCATGTTAAGGGCCTTAAAATTGCTTCCCTGGGACCAAATCCTAGGAGGTCTGAAATGATTTCTCTTGGTAGTTTAGAACCTTAGAAACTGAGTTCCCTAGCTCCACCTGAATCCCTGGCTCTTTCGTATTTTGCTTTTTACTTTTTCTTTCTTTTTTTATGGAATATGTTCTGGGAATATACATCTCCAAATTAAGTGAAAGGAGATGCCCATTTGGAATTCACTACAGGTCTCCAAATTGGAATGAAAAAGCTGACAGTGTTGACATGGGATACTGCTCAGACCAAGAACTCCTTCCTTGG
Organism: Oryctolagus cuniculus; assembly: GCF_051225735.1. Taxonomy (NCBI): domain Eukaryota; kingdom Metazoa; phylum Chordata; class Mammalia; order Lagomorpha; family Leporidae; genus Oryctolagus; species Oryctolagus cuniculus. Next base: position 108,887,020 of record NC_142888.1, read on the forward strand.
ATGGGCTGACCCATTGAGATGCCAATAAGAAAATCCATTGAGAGGTCAATAGAAGAAAGAAATTTCTGTTGCTACTATAACACTTAAACCTTTGTGCCTCACCTTAGAACCACTTGTATCCAACTATCATCCTTACCATCCCCTCCCAGCTGTAAATTCCTACAGATAATACCAATGTCTTAGTTTCCTGAGATGTCACTTTCCTAGAGCCAATTTCTTGTGTATAGTATGTATTCATTGAATATCAAGCCAAAGCCCACATTTCCAACATGGCTTTATTCAGCTCTCAAAACTATTTTCTCAACATGTAAAACCTGCCATAACTCATCTTCCAAGGCAACCATTTTTCAGCTCATGACAAGAGCCTTGGGTGATTACTGACGTCATAAATAAGAGTGTCAATTGTTAAATCAACAACAGGAGTCACTGTGCACTTGCTCCTCATGTAGGACCTCTGTTCTTAATGTGTTATACTATGTAAATTAACAGTATAACTAGTACTCAAACAGTACTTTATACTTTGTGTTTCTGTGTGGGTGCAAACTGTTGAAATCTTTACTTAATATAGAGTTGATTTTCTGTATATAAAGATAATTAAAAATGAATCTTTTTTTTTTTGACAGGCAGACTGGACAGTGAGAGAGAGAGAGAGAAAGGTCTTCCTTTTTCCGTTGATTCACCCTCCAATGGCCACTGCGGCCGGCACACTGCGCTGATCCAAAGCCAGGAGCCAGATGCTTCTTCTGGTCTCCCATGCGGGTGCTGGGCCCAAGGACTTGAGCCATCCTCCACTGCACTCCTGGGCCACGGCAGAGAGCTGGACAGGAAGAGGAGTGACCAGGACAGAATCCGGCGCCCCAACTGGGACTAGAACCTGGTGTGCCAGCACCGCAGGCAGAGGATTAGCCCATTGAGCCGCGGCACCGGCCAAAAATGAATCTTAATGAAGAATGGGATGGGAGAGGGATTAGGAGGTGGGATGGTCAAGGTGGCATGTACCAATGCCATCTCACTAGTCCAAGTGATCAATTTCAGTTCACAATTGATTATAATGAAAGGACTAAGAGTCAAAGGGAGCACATAAACAAGTCTAGTACCTGCTAACACTAACCGATAGAATAAATTAAGGGGAGAGTGAGCCAACATGGGAAGCGAGATACTCAGCAGACTCATAGAATGGCAGATGTCCTAAATAGCACTCTGGCCTCAGAATCAGCCCTAAAGGCATTCGGATCTGGCTGAAAAGCCCATGAGAGTATTTCAGGCATGGAAAGCCAAGACACTCTGGCAAAAAGATCTCTGTGAGTGAGATCTCAGTGGAAAGAACAGGTCTTCAAAGAAGGAGGTACCTTTCTCTGAAGGGAGGAGAGAACCTCCACTTTGACTATGACCTTGTCTAAACAAGATAAGAGTCGGAGAACTCAGAGGGCTTCCATAGCCTTGGAAACTCATGACTGGAGCATAGGGAGATTACTGATGCCATAGACAGGAGTGTCAATTGGTAAAGTCAACAACAGGAGTCACTGTGCACTTACTCCTCATGTAGGATCTCTGCCCCTAATGTGCTGTACATTGAGATTTAATGCTATAACGAGCACTCAAACAATATATTTCACTTTGTGTTTCTATGGGGGTGCAAACTGTTGAAATCTTTACTTAATGCATACTAAACTGATCTTCTGTAAAAAAAAAAAAAGGGAGGTGGGATGGTTTGGGGGTGAGAGGGCGGGTATGGGGGGGAAGAACCACTATAATACAAAAGTTGTACTTATAAATCTATATTTATTAAATAAAAGCTTTCTATAAAAAAAGAAAGAAAACCAAGGCAGCCATTTTTGTTCTTTTCCACATGGCACCAGTGTTGTTTCATTAACGTACCAGATGGTAGAAATGTATACTCTAAATTGCTTAATTCAGTGAATCTAGGTTTTTTAAGCTTTATATTTTTCTTCTCCAGTAATTTATCATGAAAACTGACTTTTTACCTTGCAGAAAACATGCTTCTCATAGGAAAGAAAGAAGTAGAAAAATTGGCCCTTCAGTTCATGATTCTAGACTTTTCTTTGGACTGTAACTGAATAAAGGAACAAAAAGACGAAAAAAGGATTATAATAACTGCTTCTAAGTCTATAATATTTTACTTGTACATTTGGTACATTTAGTTTCCTTTAAAAGCTTTATTTTGAGCTGCTTATTACTTAAAAATATTATTTATCCCAAGTTCTGAAAGTCTTTATGTTGACCACAGGAAACCAAATATATCTGAAGCTAGGAGTCATTAACAATTTTCTAGTGCCATGGGAAAATATGTGGATGTGAAAGCAGGTCACAACATTTTCTATAATGTGGCATAATGACTGTGAAAGTAGGCATAACAATAGTGAAAGAGCCCCAATATTGTTTATGGTCCTAGTCAAACAGTGAGATTCTGTTTGGGTTTTGTTCCATTGCCTATACTTTCCTTTGGCCTCCATAGTGTTGCTTTCAGTTGGAAAAAAATATTGATTTAAAATAACAATATTCTACTAAGATTCATTTGTTTTCTAGCTGAGAAAACTAAAAACTAAAATCCCAAATGTCTTGCAATGTCAGAACAAGATATTTGGCCTTGGTGCTTTTAGACTACATTTATTTTGAAATAAAATTTTGAGAATACATAGACGTAGAGTTCCATTTTTCAGTTAATCTAAAATTTGGGGGTAAGATAAGAATTTTCTATAATTTTGAAGCCCAGAACTCATTCTTAAGTCAAATGGGAAAAATGGGTTTTACAAGAGAAATGAACATGCTTACCAGATTTCCTTTTCTTCTTGGATAGAATGGACAATTGGATTCATTGCCTTGTGGAGATTCCCCCTTGCCCGAGTGTTATCTCTTAGGCATCTGCTCCTCCCATGTGCCCATGGCTTTAGTCAGCCAGGCATGCTCAAAACCTCGGTTACAAAAGGAAATTAAATTGTTTCAGCGAATGGCTCTCAGTATGTCTGGGTATGAGTTAGTTACACTAAAGGAAACCTGAACTTTTGACATGGTGAATGCTAATTCCTGTTAATTACTAAGCACCTCATAATTAAGTTGGCAGACATTTCACTCCCGGGTCGGTGGATACAAAAACTGGCAGGATGCTTTAAAGGCAAGCCTAACAGAGGATTCTGAGACTAGGGACTGTAGAATCAAGAGAATTTTCCAGCCCTTAGTTCTAGGAAGGTTTCAGAGTGCACGCAGGATCACAAGGGAATGCTGTTTAAGGCACAAGACCTATGGATGTTTAGGAACCACTCTTCACAGTGACCTTTAGAGCATGAGTGGTCTGCAACCAGTATATGGCAAAATATAAATGCAAGGTGGTATTCAGGCTGAAAGAGATGATTTTGCGGTTAATTAACATCCCTTCTAGATCAGCAATTGGCAAATCCAGCCAAAAACATGTTTTTGTAGATAACATTTTATTATAGTATGGCCATGCCCATTCATTAACATAATCACTATAGCTGGTTTTGTACTTGAAATGTAGAGTTCAGTAGCTGCAACAAAGACCTGCAGTAAGATAGGAAATACAACTTTTAATGTTCTAAGGCACAGTAGGATAACTATGGTTCACAACAATTATTTGTATACCTTAAAATAGTTAATACAGAGAACTTTTAATGTTCACAACAGAAAGAAATGATAAATGTCTGAGATGATGGATAACTACTGATCAGATCATTACACATCGTATATACATATTGAAATGTCACACTGTACCCAAAAAATCCACATGTATTATACTAAGTAAAATGAAAAATATATGAGTATTAGTATTATATTATGAACAATTTCCTTCACAAAATATTTTTCTGAAAAAAAAAACTATGGCCTTAAAAGTAAAAAATATTCCTAATTACAAAAAAAAAAAAAACTTAGTAGAAGAAATAATCCTAGAAAGGAAGCTACCATAAAAGGGGAGTTAAAGAAATCCCAACCTATAGTGTGAAGGATTATTTCAGGCATGGAAAGCCAAGACACTCTGTGAGTGAGATCTCAGTGGAAAGAACAGGTCTTCAAAGAAGGAGGTACCTTTCTCTGAAGGGAGGAGAGAACCTCCACTTTGACTATGACCTTGTCTAAACAAGATAAGAGTCGGAGAACTCAAGGGGCTTCCATAGCCTTGGAAACTCATGACTGGAGCATAGGGAGATTACTGATGCCATAGACAGGAGTGTCAATTGGTAAAGTCAACAACAGGAGTCACTGTGCACTTACTCCTCATGTAGGATCTCTGTCCTTAATGTGCTGTGCATTGAGATTTAATGCTATAACGAGTACTCAAATAATATATTTCACTCTGTGTTTCTATGGGGGTGCAAACTGTTGAAATCTTTACTTAATGCATACTAAACTGATCCTCTGTAAAAAAAAAAAAAAAAAAAAGAAAAGAAAAGAAAAGAAACTATCAACTCCCAACTTGACTCTCACTGGGATTAAACATGACAATAGGTCTGATCTGATTTCATCATCATTAAAAAAAAATCATCTATTATTTTTCACTTTATGTTTCTGTGTGGGAGCAAACTGTTGAAATCCTTACTTAATGTATACTAAGCTGATCTTCTGTATATTAAGATAATCGAAAATGAATCTTGATGTGAATGGAAGGGGAGAGGGAGTGGGAAAGGGGAGGGTTGTGGGTGGGAGGGACGGTATGGGGGGGAAGCCATAGTAATCCATTATTCGTACTTTGGAAACGTATATTCATTAAATAAAAGTTAAAAAAAAAAAAAAAAGAACTTGACGGGGCCGGCGCCGTGGCTCACTAGGCTAATCCTCCGCCTAGCGGCGCCGGCACACCGGGTTCTAGTCCCGGTTGGGGCGCCGGATTCTGTCCCGGTTGCCCCTCTTCCAGGCCAGCTCTCTGCTGTGGCCTGGGAGTGCAGTGGAGGATGGCCCAGGTGCTTGGGCCCTGCACCTCATGGGAGACCAGGAAAAGCACCTGGCTCCTGGCTCCTGCCATCGGATCAGTGCGGTGCGCCGGCCGCAGCGCGCCGGCCGCGGCGGCCATTGGAGGGTGAACCAACGGCAAAGGAAGACCTTTCTCTCTGTCTCTCTCTCTCACTGTCCACTCTGCCTGTCAAAAAAAAAAAAAAAAAAAAAAGAACTTGACGTAGACAAGTAAGGATGGAGACAAAACATACTCAGACTCCTGGATGAAATATACATATGTGGGGGCTGGAGTTGTGTCACAGGGTTTAAACTACTGCGTGAGACACTGGGTTACCTTATGGGCACTGCTTTTAGTTTCAGTTGTTTCTAAAAGTATGTGCTTACATGTGTGAAGATTTTCCTATAGCTCAAAAGCTTTTACACATCAATCAAAATGATACGTAGATTGAAGAGACATCCAACAAAATGGGAAAAAACACTTGCAAATCGCCTGACAAAGGATTAATAACACAAATATATCAACTATGATAAAAACTCAACAACAAAAACACAAGCAATCCAGCTGATAAATGGACAAAGGACTTCTATAGACAGTCCGCAAAAGGAGGAATACAGGGGCCGGCACTGTGGTGCAGTGGGGTAAAGCCCTGGCCTGAAGCGCCGGCATACAATATGGGTGCCGGTTCTAGTCCCAGCTGCTCCTCTTCCGATCCAGCTCTCTGCGAAGATGGCCCAAGTCCTTGGGCCCCTGCACCCATGTGGGAGACCCGGAAGAAACTTCTAGCTCCTGGTTTCAGATCGGCACAGCTCCGGCCATTGCAGCCATCTGGGGAGTGAGCCAGCAGATGGAAGACCTCTCTCTCTCTCTCTGTCTCTACTTCTCTCTGTAACTCTGTCATTCAAATAAATAAAATAAATCTTTTAAAAAAGGAGGAATACAAATAGCTAACAAATATATTAAAAAATGCTCCATATCACTGGGCACCATGGAAATGCAAATCAAAACCACAATGTGATATCACCTCACCCCTTCAGAACAGCTGAAATCCAAAACACAGAGAATAACAAATGCTGGCGAGGATGTGGACAAAGGGGAACGCTTATACACTGTTGGTGGAAATCTAATTTAGTGCAGCCACTGTGGAAAACAGTCAGTGTGGAGATTTCTTTAAAAACTAGAAATAGACATGCCATATGAGTTAGCAATCCCACTACTGGGTATATACCCAAAAAACTTGGAAACAATGTATCGAAGATATAACTGCACCATCATGTTTATAGCAGCACTGTTCACAATAGATAAAAGTTGGAATCAACCAAGGTGTCCACCATCAGATAATGGATAGAGAAAATGTGGTCTGTATACAATGGAATATTATTCAGCTATAAAAAAGAATGATATTCTACCATTTGCAGCCAAATGGACACAACTGGAGGACATCTTGTTGAGTGAAATGAGCTGGGCCCAGAAAGACAAATGCCATATATGTGAGAATGAAAATTTTAAAAAACAAACAAAAAAAGGAGGAAGAAAAAAATGTCAGTGTGTATCATTATTGCTGCAAATATAGTTTTGTAAAACTTTGTCTTTTTTTTTTTTTTTTGACAGGCAGAGTGGACAGTGAGAGAGAGAGACAGAGAGAAAGGTCTTCCTTTGCCGTTGGTTCACCCTCCAATGGCTGCCGCGGCTGGCGCTCTGCGGCCGGTGCACTGCACTGATCCGAAGGCAGGAGCCAGGTACTTATTCTGGTCTCCCATGGGGTGCAAGGCCCAAGCACTTGGGCCATCCTCCACTGCACTCCCGGGCCACAGCAGAGAGCTGGCCTGGAAGAGAGGCAACCGGGACAGAATCTGGCGCCCCGACTGGGACTAGAACCTGGTATGCTGGCGCCGCAAGGCAAAAACTTTGTCTTATACCTTATGAAATCAATGGTTGAGAGTATTATACTTGGGGCCAGCTCTGTGGCACAGCAGGTTAATGCCCTGGCCTGAAGCACCGGCATCCCATAGGGACACCTGTTCAAGACTCAGCTGCTCCACTTGCCATCCAGCTCTCTGCTTTGGCCTGGGACAGCAGTAGAGGATGGCCCAAGTCCTTGGGCCCCTGCACCTGAATGGGAGACCCGGAAGAAGCTCCTGGCTCCTGGCTTTGGATTGGCATAGTTCCGGCCGTTGTGGCCAAATGGGGAGTGAACCATCGGATGAAAGACCTCTCTCTCTCTCTCTCTCTCTCTTCTACCTCTCGTCTGTGTAACTCTGACTTTCAAGTAAAAAAATAAATAAATCTTTAAAAAAAAAAAAGAATATTATACTACTATAGTTTCCCTCTCAGATTTGCCTGTTCTCCACCTGTTTCAGTCACATTTCCATTCTTATTATCCATTATCTGCAAGAGCAAAATGAAGAACTGTATCTGGGAACAATAGTTTAGCCACATGATTACTTGTCATATCCCAAGTCATAAGTTATCCAGTTAGTTTGGAATTTTAAGATTTAGTGTCTGCTCAAACAAATTTCTCCTAACACATTGATTAGCGGATCAATGGTGCATTGGCAGAATGTTTCTAATGACATACCCAGGGCTCTGTTTTTTTTTATCAGATAACTAATAAAAAGCATAAAAGCTAATCTGTCAAATTTGTGGTACACAAGGAAAGCAAGGAGTGATAGGTGAAGTCTCAGGTACCAAAATTAATATTCAGAAAGGCCTCAGTGGACTGAAACTCTTGAGTCAATCGGAATAAGACAGAGCATCGCTTGGCAAATGCTAAAGCTCGGCTTTTAGGTTAAAAGGAAATCAACTGTAGCGTTACAGGAAGTTGACGCAGTGGTTTAAGAGTAGTTTGTGTGGAAAAAAGTCAGTATTAGGAGCCTTACTTCTCTGTTCAATGTACTACTACTAAAAATAGCTGGGTACCCTAGATGGCTTAGAAGAGGCACACTGCCACACTCCATCTTCGGAGTGGTTCTGGGTTTGTGGTTGAGATTAAAGGGAAGGAGCACAAAATGCATAACATGGAGAAAAATATTCCAGCTGTGATGTTAATGTTATCAGTGAGCTTCCATGATAATTCAAAATCTGACACATGGGTTGAGAGGTTTTCTAGATATGAGGCTTTTAATACTGAAACCAGGAAAGTTCTGGACACACCAGAATTGTGCTACAGTCATAGTTACTTCCTATCTATGCGTCTATGAATCTGTTCTTGCCTTAGGATCTGAGCACTTGCTCTTTCCTCTGCTTGGCTCTGTCTTCCCCTAGCTTTTAACATGGCTGCTTTTTTGTATCATTCTGTTCTCAATTCTCCTGAAACCACACATGTGTAAATAAAGATATTGTTCCATCACTCACTTTCATATAATTTTGTTACGTTTTCTTTATAACAGTGCTTATTATATGAAATTATTTTGTTACTTGTTATTCTGTCTCACCCTATTAAAATGTAAGTTAAATAAAAGGGAAAATCTTGTCTCTCAGCTTCATTGTTGTATCCTCAGCAACTAGAACAGAGCCAGACACATGATAAAAACTCCATTGATATTTGTTGAATGAATAAATGAGTGAATGATTTTGCATTCACACAAAGGCTAGATTAGATCGTCCCATATACACAGCAAAAGCTCTGAGAAAAATATCATGGGATAGGTAAGTATATACCCAATAAACTTTCAGATGAGTCACACAGGTCAGCATGCTGAGGATGGGTCTAGTATACTCTGATTACAAGGCGAGAAAGCTGCTGTCAATTGAGACATATGAGATTGCTATGTAAGTACTGTGTACACCCAGGAGAGTTGAGTCTGGGATGTTTGCATACTCCAGGCTAAGCTCTTGAACTGAAAAAGATCTATTTTCATTTTCAAATTCCTGAGACTATGTTGTTCTGGTAAAACTATCATCATAGACTTTAAGAAATTTAAAACTAATAGATTTAGAGGGAAAAAAGTCTATGGCTTCACAGCCAGCTTCCATTTAGAAATATTGGCCGTAGAATCTCTTTCTATTATGAATTCTGAGATTATATGGTTATTTTCTCCGAAGATTCCAGTCCATTCCATCACAATTAAGTCCCCTCAATGCATCTTTAACCTTCTGAGAAATGAAATTGTCAGCAAGGCAAATCCCAAATTTATCAGATGCCTTGCTTTTAGCAGAATGAGACTTCTGTCAGATGCCTGGACAGCTGAAGCCTTCCATTCCTACTATAGCTTGCCTCTATGCCAGTTCTGTAATCTTCATTAGGGAAGTATCAACCATGTCCTCTGTGAAATATTTCCTTGATGGCACTGCAATTGCTCCCAATTTGTACACTCCCACAAATGTTCACCATCTTATTCTTCTTAGTATGTTCTGGATTCGTGTGAAGGTTTAGCATATATTAGCATACGGGGTGATGAAATCCCTAAAATAGATCCAGAAAGAAAGGGAAAACCTTGCCACTAATGCTCTATGGGCAGATAGAATAAGTGAGCCACAAAAGGCCACTGTGAAGTGACTATCTGACTGGAAGTCCTCCTCCTCTGTTGTCTTTCAGCAGAGCACTTCTCTACCAGTCAACACATTTTTCCTTCGAAGAAACCGAACTCCTGAAATTTCAAGAAAAGTAGTCATCGAATCAGATGTTCAAAAACAGATAAGATCATGAAATGTAACATTAAAAATACCTGAATGGAAGAGTCCATTTAGTCAAAGTGTTATAAAATCTCGTGTGAGCAAATACCTTTTAAGAGTCTCCTCTGTACAAGGTAGAGAATCAGAGAAAATCGGGATGACCCAGATTTGTCTCAAAAGTCAGGAGTTCACAGTACCCAAAGCATACATTCAACCTTACTTCTGTTGTATTGGGTGTAAAGTCTACCCCCATCAAAAAAAAAAGGAAAGAACTAAACTAAATACTTGGTAGAGAACCTGACTCAGCAACATAAGATAACATTCAGAGGCCGCAGCAAACAAGACTTATTACACTCTCATGCTATGGTATACATCTTGATCTTCCAAATTCCTCAATATTAATTCTTCATAGCATCACTTGAACATTTCACTTTCCAGGAGAAAACAGGGAATGGCTGCTGAACTGCCCAGACAGAAGAAAGTCTCTCTTTGAGGAATATTAGCCCTGGCTTCACACCACCACTGTGTGTACTGATCAGAATCATCGCTATAAGGGATATTTGTTGATATTCTCATTGGCTAAATTAGAAGGAAAATAAATTTCATTTTAATTAACTAAATTTAACAGATGTCTCCCCCTCCTTCTCCATTGTTTTCTCAATCCCTGTTTGTGTCAGGATACTTAATTGCAAAGTAGTGACATACCATAAGTCCCCCGAGTGGAAACTTTGCTTGAACTAAGAGGTTATCAATTCTTAAATAACCACAAGATTATCCATATTTTCAAAGCTCCATCTTATATTTGAATTGTGGCTTCTTTTAATGCTACTTAAATGTTTTGGTCTGTAAGTAGACTGTATTTTGGCAAACACCAATATTTTAAAAGACTCTCAATATATTCTGAAAGGACATCTCCTCATTTTATTTGTCTGTGACTTGGAACAAGGTAACAGAATTTTGGACAGTACAAGAAGAAATATCATTTTAATATTTGTACAGGCAAAGAAAAACTGCATGTCATGAACTGGCATCTACATTATTATTATGTATGCTAGAAAATGAATATTTTTATTTCTTTTTGGCACCAACCTTTCATGGCAGCCTTATTACAAGTCACCTCTGTGTAAATAAAGGAAAAGATATTTAAACAAGTAGAAATAAATGTGCATGATTCACCAGCTCAGTTAACTCAAGATTTTCCAGCCATATAACCACAACTGATAGGAAGATTTATTACCACAGCTGCTTGTATTAAACTTTTTTTCCTCACAGTTGAAGGAATCAAATTTCTTCTTGGAGATTAGTCATTTGTGGGGGTGTCACCAACTGCAAAATACTTCTGTTATGAATGAGGTGCACCCCTCTGTTGCTGTCCCCACGCCCTAAGTCAGTGAGTAATTTTCATCTCTTTATGTGCCTTTCCCGCCTACCATCAGGAACAAATTTTAATGACTTACATAGTCAAACTTTCTTTAGTTGTTACTCAACTCTAAAACTTCAGATTGTATTGTTTCTGGTAACATGATAACCTCAAAAAGAAAGACAGGATGAAATGACATTTTGGCACATGTTTGCAAGGATGAAATCCAAGCTGAGGGAAAAGTGTACATGGGGAATGAAAGCAAAAAGGGAACTAAAGTCCCTTGGGTGGCTATAAATGTGCCAAGTTCTATGCTGCACTCTTTATAGAAATTATCTGATGTAATTATTGCAACAGTCCTGTGGGAGTCGAGGCAATATTCCCATTTCAGGTGAGGGAACACCCTTTCTCAAGATTCTGCTGCACCAGAATTTAGGCTTTGATCCAGTTGGCTTTTATTCCATGTGTTTCAACATTCTATCTTCAGGGTATGAGAATAACCCAATTACATACATCAGTGAGGTAACTATACAGTGTGAAGAGACTGATGCTCGCCCCAAAATACAGAAATCCTAAAGCCAAAACAGACTTCAATTAGTCATATATTTCACTCCTTACCAAAATCATGCATAACTTAAAGTGCTCTTTTAAAACACTACTGAAAATAGTTATTCAAAATTTGCCAACAAACCTATGAAAAAATTCTCAACATCACTAGCCATGAGGGAAATGCAAATGAAAAATAACCTGATACCATCTCACCCCTGTCAATGGCTATTATCAAAAGGACATGGAATAACAAATGCTGGTGAGGATGTGGAAAAAAGGGAACTCCTACACAGTGTTGCTGAAGATGTAAATTAGCGCAGCACTGTGGAAAACAGTGTGGAGATTTCTCTAAAACCTAGAACTAGAACTGTCATCTGCTCCAGCAATTCCACCACTGGGTATATATTAAAAAGGCATGAAATCATTGCAACACTGCCCATGGTAGCCAGGATATGGAATCAACCAAGGTGTACATTATCATATGAATGGATGAACAAAATGTACCATATATACTCAATAGAATACTATTGAGTCAAGAAAATAATGAAATTCTGTCATTTATAGCAACATGGATGGAACTGGAGGATAAAATTTTGAATGAAATAATCCAGATACAGAAAGACAGATATTGCAAGTTCTCCCTCATATGTGGAAGCTATAAAAAATTAAATCTTAGCACAGAAAGTGACTACTGGGAGTGGTGACAGGGAAAAGAGAGAGTTTGGTAATGGCTACCAAATCAGATTTAGATTGAATTAATAAGCTCCTAGTGTTATGGAGCATGAAGGGGAAACTAAGGTTCACAACAATATAGTACATATTGTATGAACAGATAAAGGAAAATATGACTAAACCTCCAATCATAAATTAGTGTCAAAGAAAAGGAAATGTTGATTTCCCAGTTTTGATCTGTATACACTGTATACACTGTTTTTTTTATCTTTTATTTAATGAATATAAATTTCCAAAGTATGACTCATGGGTTACAATGGCTTCCCCCCCCATACCGTCCCTCCCACCCACAACCCTCCCCTTTCCCACTCCCTCTCCCCTTCCATTCACATCAAGATTCATTTTCGATTATCTTAATATACACTGTATACACTGTTGATAATCATACTTTAGCCTATAAATATATACAATTAATATTAATAAATTAATTTTAAATTTGCTTTGTCCTTCTTCACAATTTCTGGTAACTGTTGTCTTTATGAAATCCTTTTATATAATAAATGTGGCCATTACACTTTAAATTCTTGTTTGAAACCACATTGAGATGGCACCATCAGAACATATTAATCTTATGTCAGTTGAAGATGTCGAAAAACTTGAACAAAGAGTGAGATTTCAGTAAATCCACCATTTTCTTGGTTTATTTCATGTTAATTTGGCTGAAGTTGCTTTGCCATTGAATTGACTTGTTGCTTTAGTTACATATCCACTTTCTAATTTACCACTCATAAGTGGTTCTATGACATATTAAAACCCCCACAGAACAGAATAGAAACACCAGAAACCAATACAAACATCTATAGCCAATTTATATTTGATCAAGGATCTAAAACCAATTCCTGGAGCAAGGATAGTCAATTCAACAAATTCTGCTGGGAAAACTGGTTTTCCACATACAGAAACATGAAGCGAGACCCCTACCTTACACCTTACACAAAAAATCCACTCAACATGGATTAAAGACCTAAATTTATGACCCCACACCATCAAATTATTAGAGAACATTGGAGAAACCCTGCAAGATATAGGCACAGGCAAAGACTTCTTGGAAAAGACCCTGGAGGCACAGGCAGTCAAAGCCAAAATTAACATTTGGGATTACATCAAATTGAGAAGTTTCTGTACTTCAAAAGAAACAGTCAGGAAAGTGAAGAGGCAACCGACAGAATGGGAAAAAACATTTGCAAACTATGCAACAGATAAAGAGTTAATAACCAGAATCTACAAAGAGATCAAGAAACTCCATAACAACAAAACAAACAACCCACTTAAGAGATGGGCCAAGAACCAAAATAGACATTTTTCAGAAGAGGAAATCCAAGTGGCCAACAGGCACATGAAAAACTGTTCAGGATCACTAGCAATCAGGGAAATGCAAATCAAAACCCCAATGAGGTTTCACCTCACCCCAGTTAGAATGGCTCACATACAGAAATCTACCAACAACAGATGCTAGTGAGGATGTGGGGGAAAAGGGACACGAATCCACTGTTGGTGGGAATGCAAACTGGGAAAGTCACTATGGAAGTCAGTTTGGAGATTCCTCAGAAACCTGAATATAGGCCGGCGCCGTGGCTCAATAGGCTAATCCTCCACCTTGCGGCGCCGGCAAACCGGGTTCTAGTCCCGGTTGGGGCGCCGGATTCTGTCCCGGTTGCCCCTCTTCCAGGCCAGCTCTCTGCTATGGCCAGGGAGTGCAGTGGAGGATGGCCCAGGTGCTTGGGCCCTGCACCCCATGGGAGACCAGGAAAAGCACCTGGCTCCTGGCTCCTGCCAGGATCAGCGCGGTGCGCCGGCTGCAGCGGCGGCCATTGGAGGGTGAACCAGCGGCAAAGGAAGACCTTTCTCTCTCTGTCTCTCTCTCTCACTGTCCACTCTGCCTGTCAAAAAAAAAAAAAAAAAAAAAAAAAAAAAACCTGAATATAACCCTAACACATGACCCAGCCATCCCACTCCTTGGAATTTACCCAAAGGAAATTAAATTGGCAAATAAAAGAGCTGTCTGCACCTCAGTGTGTATTGCACTCAATTCACAATAGCTAAGACCTGGAATCAACCTAAATGTCCATCAACAGTAGACTGGATAAAGAAATTATGGGATATGTACTCTATAGAATACTATACAGCAATCAAAAACAATGAAATCCGGTCATTTGCAACAAAATGGAGTAATCTGGAAAACATTATGCTGAGTGAATTAAGCCAGTCCTAAAGGGACAAATATCATATGTTCTCTCTGATCAGTGACAACTAACCAAACACCTAAAAGGAAACCTGTGGAAGTGAAATGGACACCATGAGAAACAATGACTTGATCAGTCCTTCTCTGACTGTGGAGAAACAACTTACTATTTTATCCCTTTTACTATTTTTTGTTCTACTTAATACCATTGATTGAACTCTTTAATTAACATACAATTATTCTTGATAGGGGCGGAGCCAAGATGGCAGAATAGTGAGGGCGCGCACCGATAGTCCGGGAAAATTTAGTTTAATAAAAGGGGAGTTACGGTAGCCTCAGAAAAAAGAACCAGGAAAATATTGCAGAGGAAACTCTTCTGGATCCAGTGGCCGTGAATCGGAGGAACTACTGGGAGAACAAGGTCACCCACCGCGCGGAAGCCGAGCCGCGGGACTGAGCCGCGGAAGCCGAGCCGCGGGACCGAGCTGCGCAAGCTGCAGGGTCTGCGTGCCAGTGCTCGCAGGGGAGTGCATGCCACACAGACAACAGCGGGGAGACTTGGGATGTCCAGGGCTCCGAGTCCACACATCAGCGCTGGAAGGGGAGCGGACCTGCATGGAGAGCGTGGGAGCCCACAGTTCGGGACACCAGCAGCAGACTCAACACACCAGCGCTGGAACACGAGGTGAGCCGAACCTCAATAGCCCGAGACACTGGCAGGCAAGCGGAGAGAGGAGACTAGAGGGAACGACCCCCGGGTGGGGGGGAACTTCACCAAGCTAACTGGAAGAGAGAGAGAGGAAAAAAAAAAGGTGACTGGTACGGACACGGGTCTCTCTCTCCGCTCACCTCTCAAGGGCGAGCAAGACAAAGAGCAGGCGCCATCTTGGACATACGTCATAAGCAGAGCGACCTCAGGTCTGCACCAGCCCTGAGCCTAGCAGAAAAACCTGACTCTGGGCGGGGCGAATTAACAGGAGATTAGGACCTAGTAAATTTGTGGTGCTACTGAACTGAGACTGTGAAAAAAGAGACGGTGGGGGAGAGAACTCACAGAATTCACGTGAGCACTCTCCAGAGACGCTACAATTCCGTAACTTTGGCAACCCAGTGGGAGACTGAAGGAGAATTTGAGCCCACTCTGAGGGCCGAACAGATTCCCTGTGTGGTCCTTGGGAAAGAGCTTCCGATCTCTGGCTCCTGTGGGTATATCATTTGCCTGCTAACTACCTCCAACTTCGTTCAGCTGTGCAGAATAACTTCCTTTTTGAATCAAAAAAAAAAGAGAGAGAGAGAGAGAGAGAGAGAGAGAGGTTTACCACGCCTAACCTGGGAGTGTCACCTTTGGCACACCAAACAGAGCTCTCAGGCCACACCCATCTCAAGCCATCAAAAACAGATAGTCCACTTAATCTAGAGTCATAGTATAACAAGAAAAAGCACCACAGTGAAGAAACCAAATATCTCCAATATGCCAAATAACAAACGCAAAAACCAAGGTAATAAAAACAAGGAAGTCACCATGAAGCCCTCAAATGAAAAAGACACCCCAATTCAAGATTATGAAGATGATGACGTAGAAGAAATGCAAGAAGCAGATCTCAAAAAATTGATAAGAACATTAAGAAGTTCTCAAAAACAAATTCTTGAACTACAGAAATCCTTAATGGACAAGATAGAAAATCTCTCTCGTGAAAATGAAATATTAAGGAGGAATCAAAATGAAACGAAACAACTAGTACAACAGGAAACTGGGATAGTGACTGAAGTGAAGAATTCAATAGATCAAATGAAAAACACAATAGAGAGCCTTACAAACAGAATGGGTGAAGCAGAAGAGAGAATATCGGACTTAGAAGACAGAGAACAGGAAAGGATACAGTCAGACCAAAGAAAAGAAGAGGAAATTAGAAATCTAAAACATATTGTCGGGAATCTTCAGGATACTATTAAAAAACCCAACATTCGGGTTCTAGGAGTTCCTGAAGGCAGGGAGAGGGAGAAAGGATTAGAAGGCCTTTTTAGTGAGATATTAGCAGAAAATTTCCCAGGTTTGAAGAAGGACAGAGAAATACTAGTACAGGAAGATCACAGAACCCCTAATAAACACGACCAAAAGAGATCCTCACCATGACACGCTGTAATTAAACTCTCCACAGTGAAACATAAAGAAAAGATCCTAAAATGTGCAAGAGAGAAACGTCAGATTACTCTCAGAGGATCTCCAATCAGACTCACAGCTGACTTCTCATCAGAAACTCTACAAGCTAGGAGGAATGGCGAGATATAGCCCAGGTACTAAGAGAGAACAACTGCCAGCCCAGAATATTATATCCTGCAAAGCTATCATTTGTGAATGAAGGAGAAATAAAGACTTTTCATAACAAACAGAAATTGAAAGAATTTGTTGCCACTCGTCCAGCCCTGCAAAAGATGCTTAAAGATGTGTTACACACAGAAACAAAGAAACACGGTCATCAATATGAAAGAAGGTAAAGGAAGGAAACCACGGAAGGAAAGCTCACAGCAAAAGATCACAGGGAATTCAAAGCATATATTAGAACTTATCTTTGGCAAATGGCAGGGCAAAGTTACCACTTATCATTAGTCACATTGAACGTGAATGGCCTGAACTGTCCAGTTAAAAGACACCGATTGGCTGATTGGGTTAAGGAACAAAACCCATCTATTTGCTGCTTACAAGAAACACATCTTTCCAACAAAGATCCATACAGACTGAAAGTGAAAGGCTGGAAAAAGATATACCATGCCAACAGAAATGAAAAAAGAGCGGGTGTAGCCATCTTAATATCAGACACCATAAACTTTACCACAAAAACCGTTAAGAGAGACAAAGAGGGACACTACATAATGATTAAGGGATCAATTCAACAGGAAGATATAACAATTATCAATGTATATACACCTAACTACAGGGCACCGGTTTATCTAAAAGATTTGTTAACGGACTTAAAGGGAGACTTAGACCCCAATACAGTAGTACTGGGGGACTTCAATACTCCACTCTCAGAAATAGACAGATCAATAGGACAGAAGATCAACAAGGATACAGTAGATTTAAACAACACTATAGCCCAAATGGATCTAACAGATATATACAGAACTTTCAATCCTACAGCTAAAGATTTTACATTCTTCTCAGCGGTACATGGAACCTTCTCTAGGATTGACCACATACTAGGCCATAAAGCAAGTCTCAGCAAATTCAAAAGAATTAGAATCATACCATGCAGCTTCTCAGACCATAAAGGAATGAAGTTGGAAATTAGCAACTCAGGAATCCCTAGAGCATATGCAAACACATGGAGATTGAACAACATGCTCCTGAATGAACAACGGGTCATAGAAGAAATCAAAAGAGAAATCAAAAACTTTCTGGAAGTAAATGAGGATAACAGCACAACATACCAAAACTTATGGGACGCAGCAAAAGCAGTGTTAAGAGGGAAGTTTATATCAATAGGTGCCTACATCAAGAAATTGGAAAGGCACAAAATAGATGAGCTTTCAAATCACCTCAAGGATCTAGAAAACCTACATCAAACCAGACCCAAATCTAGTAGGAGAAAAGAAATAATTAAAATCAGAGAAGAAATCAACAGGATTGAATCAAGACAAACATTCCAAAAAATCAGCCAAACGAGGAGCTGGTTTTTTGAAAAAATAAATAAAATTGACACTCCATTGGCCCAACTAACTGAAAAAAGAAGAGAAAAGACCCAAATCAATAAAATCAGAGATGAAAAAGGAAACGTAACAACAGACACCACAGAAATAAAAAGAATCATCAGAAATTACTACAAGGACTTGTATGCCAGCAAACAGCGAAACCTATCAGAAATGGATAGATTCCTGGACACATGCAACATACCTAAATTGAACCAGGAAGACATCGAAAACCTAAACAGACCCATAACTGAGACAGAAATTGAAACAGTAATAAAGGCCCTCCCAACAAAGAAAAGCCCAGGACCAGATGGATTCACTGCTGAATTCTACCAGACATTTAAAGAAGAACTAACTCCAGCCGGCGCCGTGGCTCAATAGGCTAATCCTCCACCTTGCGGCGCCGGCACACCGGGTTCTAGTCCCGGTCGGGGCGCCGGATTCTGTCCCGGTTGCCCCTCTTCCAGGCCAGCTCTCTGCTATGGCCAGGGAGTGCAGTGGAGGATGGCCCAGGTGCTTGGGCCCTGCACCCCATGGGAGACCAGGAAAAGCACCTGGCTCCTGGCTCCTGCCAGGATCAGCGCGGTGCGCCGGCTGCAGCGGCGGCCATTGGAGGGTGAACCAGCGGCAAAAGGAAGACCTTTCTCTCTCTGTCTCTCTCTCTCACTGTCCACTCTGCCTGTCAAAAAAAAAAAAAAAAAGAAGAACTAACTCCAATTCTTCTCAAACTATTCAGAACAATCGAAGAAGAGGGAATCCTCCCAAATTCTTTCTATGAAGCCAGCATCACCTTAATTCCTAAGCCGGAAAAAGATGCAGCACTGAAAGAGAATTACAGACCAATATCCCTGATGAACATAGATGCAAAAATCCTCAATAAAATTCTCGCCAATAGAATGCAACAACACATCAGAAAGATCATCCACCCAGACCAAGTGGGATTTATCCCTGGTATGCAGGGATGGTTTAATGTGGGCAAGACAATCAATGTGATACACCACATTAACAGACTGCAGAAGAAAAACCATATGATTATCTCAATAGATGCCGAGAAAGCATTTGATAAAATACAACACCCGTTCATGATGAAAACTCGAAGCAAACTGGGTTTGGAAGGAACATTCCTCAATACAATCAAAGCAATTTATGAAAAACCCACAGCCAACATCCTATTGAATGGGGAAAAGTTGGAAGCATTTCCACTGAGATCTGGGACCAGACAGGGATGTCCACTCTCACCACTGCTATTCAAAATAGTTCTGGAAGTTCTAGCCAGAGCTATTAGGCAAGAAAAAGAAATTAAAGGGATACAAATTGGGAAGGAAGAACTCAAACTATCCCTCTTTGCAGATGACATGATTCTTTATTTAGGGGACCCAAAGAACTCTACAAAGAGACTATTGGAACTCATAGAAGATTTTGGCAAAGTAGCAGGGTATAAAATCAATGCACAAAAATCAACAGCCTTTGTATACACAGAAATGCCATGGCTGAGGAAGAACTTCTAAGATCAATCCCATTCACAATAGCTACAAAAACAATCAAATACCTTGGAATAAACTTAACCAAGGACGTTAAAGATCTCTACGATGAAAATTACAAAACCTTAAAGAAAGAAGTAGAAGAGGATACCAAGAAATGGAAAAATCTTCCATGCTCATGGATTGGAAGAATCAATATAATCAAAATGTCCATTCTCCCAAAAGCAATTTATAGATTCAATGCAATACCAATCAAGATACCGAAGACCTTCTTCTCAGATCTGGAAAAATTGGTACTGAAATTTATATGGAGGCACAAGAGACCTCGAATAGCTAAAGCAATCTTGTACAACAAAAACAAAGCCGGAGGCATCACAATACCAAATTTCAGGACATACTACAGGGCAGTTGTAATCAAAACAGCATGGTACTGGTACAGAAACAGATGGATAGACCAATGGAACAGAATAGAAACACCAGAAATCAATCCAAACATCTACAGCCAACTTATATTTGATCAAGGATCCAAAACCAATCCCTGGAGTAACAACAGTCTATTTAATAAATGGTGCTGGGGAAACTGGATTTCCACGTGCAGAATCATGAAGCAAGACCCCTACCTTACGCCTTACACAAAAATCCACTCAACATGGATTAAAGACCTAAATCTACGACCTGACACCATCAAGCTACTAGAGAACATTGGAGAAACCCTTCAAGATATTGGCACAGGCAAAGAGTTTCTGGAAAAGACCCGGGAGGCACAGGCAGTCAAAGCCAAAATTAATTATTGGGATTGCATCAAATTGAGAAGTTTCTGTACTGCAAAAGAAACAGTCAGGAGAGTGAAGAGACAACCGACAGAATGGGAAAAAATATTTGCAAACTATGCAACAGATAAAGGGTTAATAACCAGAATCTACAAAGAGATCAAGAAACTCCACAAAAACAAAACCAACAACCCACTTAAGAGATGGGCCAAGGACCTCAATAGACATTTTTCAAAAGAGGAAATCCAAATGGCCAACAGGCACATGAAAAAATGTTCAAGGTCATTAGCAATCAGGGAAATGCAAATCAAAACCACAATGAGGTTTCACCTCACCCCGGTTAGAATGGCTCACATTCAGAAATCTACCAACAACAGATGCTGGCGAGGATGTGGGGAAAAAGGGACACTAACCCACTGTTGGTGGGAATGCAAATTGGTTAAGCCACTATGGAAGTCAGTCTGGAGATTCCTCAGAAACCTGAATATAACCCTAACACATGACCCAGCCATCCCACTCCTTGGAATTTACCCAAAGGAATTTAACTTGGCAAACAAAAAAGAGATCTGCACCCTAATGTTTATTGCAGCTCAATTCACAATAGCTAAGACCTGGAACCAACCTAAATGCCCATCAACGGTAGACGGGATAAAGAAATTATGGGATATGTACTCTTTAGAATACTATACCGCAGTAAGAAACAACGAAATCCAGTCATTTGCAACAAAATGGAGGAATCTGGAACACATCATGCTGAGTGAAATAAGCCAGTCCCAAAGGGACAAATACCATATGTTCTCCCTGATCGGTGACAACTGACTGAACACCAAAAAGGAAACCTGTTGAAGTGGAATGGACACTATGGGAAACGGTGACTTGATCAGCATAGCCCTGACTGTTAATGAACAACTTAATACATTATCCCTCTTAGTAGTTTTTTTGTCTGTTCTACTTAACATGACTGGTTTAATTCCGTAATTAATACACAGTTATTCTTAAGTGTTGAAATTTAACTGAAATGTGATCCCTGTTAAACATAAGAGTGGGAATAAGAGAGGGAAGAGATATATAATTTGGGACATGCTCAAGCTGTCTTGCCCCAAATGGTAGAGTTAGAAACATACCAGGGGACTCCAATGTAATCCCATCAAGGTGGCATGTACCAATGCCATCTCACTATTCCAAGTGATCAATTTCAGTTCACAATTGATCATAATGAAAGGACTAAGAGTCAAAGGGAGCACATAAACAAGTCTAGTACCTGCTAACACTAACCGATGGAATAAAGGGGAGAGTGATCCAACATGGGAAGTGAGATACTCAGCAGACTCATAGAATGGCAGATGTCCTAAATAGCACTCTGGCCTCAGAATCAGCCCTAAAGGCATTCGGATCTGGCTGAAAAGCCCATGAGAGTATTTCAGGCATGGAAAGCCAAGACACTCTGGCAAAAGATCTCTGTGAGTGAGATCTCAGTGGAAAGAACAGGTCTTCAAAGAAGGAGGTACCTTTCTCTCAAGGGAGGAGAGAACCTCCACTTTGACTATGACCTTGTCTAAACAAGATAAGAATCGGAGAACTCAGAGGGCTTCCATAGCCTTGGAAACTCATGACTGGAGCATAGGGAGATTACTGATGCCATAGACAGGAGTGTCAATTGGTAAAGTCAACAACAGGAGTCACTGTGCACTTACTCCTCATGTAGGATCTCTGTCCTTAATGTGCTGTGCATTGAGATTTAATGCTATAACGAGTACTCAAACAATATATTTCACTTTGTGTTTCTATGGGGGTGCAAACTGTTGAAATCTTTACTTAATGCATACTAAACTGATCCTCTGTAAAAAAAAAAAAAAAAGAAAAGAAAAGAAAAGAAATTATCAACTCCCAACTTGACTCTCACTGGGATTAAACATGACAATAGGTCTGATCTGATTTCATCATCATTTAAAAAAAATCATCTATTATTTTTCACTTTATGTTTCTGTGTGGGAGCAAACTGTTGAAATCCTTACTTAATGTATACTAAGCTGATCTTCTGTATATTAAGATAATCGAAAATGAATCTTGATGTGAATGGAAGGGGAGAGGGAGTGGGAAAGGGGAGGGTTGTGGGTGGGAGGGACGGTATGTGGGGGAAGCCATTGTAATCCATAAATCGTACTTTGGAAATTTATATTCATTAAATAAAAGTTAAAAAAAACATACAATTATTCTTAGGCGTTTAAAATTAACTGAAAAGTGATCCCTGTTAAATATAAGAGTGGGAATAAGAGAGGGAGGAGATGTACAGTTCAGCACATGCTCACTCGGACTTACCCCTAATGATAGAGCTAGAAACGTGCCAGGGTATTCCAATTCAATCCCATCAAGGTGGCATGTACCAATGCCATCTCACTAGTCAAAGTGATCAATTTCAGTTCACAATTGATCATAATGATTTGGATTAAGAGTCAAAGGGATCACACAAACAAGACTAGTGTATGCTAATACTAACTGATAGAATTAAAAAGGAGAGAACGATCCAACATGGGAAGCGGGATACACAGCAGACTCATAGAATGGCAGATGTCCTAAACAGCACTCTGGCCTCAGAATCAGCCCTTAAGGCATTGGGATCTGGCTAAAAAGCCCATGAGCCCAGTGGAAAGAAGGGGCCATCAAGGAAGGAGGTACCTTTCTCTGAAGGGAGGAGAGAACTTCCACTTTGACTATGATCTTGTCTAAGATTGGTGTCGGCAAACTCAAAAGGCTTCCATAGCCTTGGCAACTCATAACAAGAGTCTAGGGAGATTACTGACACTATAAACAAGAGTGTCGATTTGTTAAATCAACAACAGGAATCACTGTGCACTTACTCCTCATGTAGGATCTCTGTCCTTAATGTGTTGTACAATGTGAATTAATGCTATAACTAGTACTCAAGAAATACTTTACACTTTGTGTTTCTGTGTGGGTGCAAACTGTTGAAATGTTTACTTAATATATAGTAAGTTGATCTTCTGTATATAAACATAATTGAAAATGAATCTTGATGTGAATGGAATGGGAGAGGGAGCAGGAGAAGGGAGGGTTGAGGGTGGGAGGGAAGCTATGGGTGGGGTCCACTGTAGTCCATAAGCTGTACTTTGGAAATTTATATTTATTAAATAGAAGTTTAAAAAAAAAGCCCATGAGAGTTTCGCAGGCATGGAAAGCCCAGACATTGTGGCAAAAATAAAATGACCTAAATGAAAGATCTCTGTGAGTGAGATCCCAGTAGAAAGAACAGGCCATCAAAGAAGGAGGTACCTTTCTCTGAAGGGAGGAGAGAACTTCCACTTTGACTATGGCCTTTTCTAAATAAGATTGGAGTTGGTGAACTGAAGAGGCTTCCATAGCCTTGGCAGCTCATGACAAGAGCCTTGGGTGATTACTGATGTCATAAATAAGAGTGTTAATTGTTAAATCAACAACGAGAGTCACTATGCACCTGCTCCCCATGTAGGACCTCTGTACTTAATGTGTTGTACTATGCGAATTAATGGTAAGACTACTACCCAAATAGCACTCTATACTTTGTGTGTCTGTGTGGGTGCAGTCTGTTGAAATTTTTACTTAGTATATACTAAGTTGATCTTCTGTATATAAAGATAATTAAAAATTAATCTAGATGAAGAATGGGATGGGAGAGGGAGTGGGAGATCGGATGGTTGTGGGTGGGAGGGTGGTTATGGTGGGAAAAGCTGCTATAATTGAAAATTTGTACTTCATAAATTTATATTTATTAAATAAAAGTTGAAGAAAGGAAAAAGAAAGAATATTGAATAAAATAACTTTAGATTCATTAAAAAATCGACAATGCTTAATTTACATTTTAAAAGCATTTTTAACTTTTGGAATCAACTTAAATAAGGCTTCTAAACATTTTTGGTAGGGAGAGAAAGCATATTTGTTCATTTTGGTTTTGGATAAGTGTAAAGTCAATCATTGAGCTATGTCTGTTTTTGAGAATAATAACACCATTTGACTCGATGTTAATTGTGATATTACTTTATCAGCTATAAGCACTTCTATTTGGGTGATAGCATTCCAAACAACTTAATCCATCTTTCCCAGTCATATAAGATTATATAAGACAGAAAAGAAAAAAAAAAAACATATCTTTCCACCATTAGATCGTTTAACAGCCAATTCTAACCTGGTATTACAAATGACACACAATAATTAGAGCTCCAGAACAAAAACAGTAACTGGGTATTGAGATGTTCTTCCTCTTGTGTCCTTATGTAAGCAACATTCTGTTTTTCTCTCCTTTCCCAGGATGTGAGAAGAATAATTAGACAGTCCAAAGAGAGATAGCACCTCTGAAGTGATGGATTCATCCTTATCTTGTTTTCCCAACACCTTCAAACCCAGGTTGCCTCCTTCTGGGGACTACTGTTTTTCTACCTCCTTCTGGGAACTACTGTTTTTCTACCTGGTGACAATGTGAATGTTGCAGTGAAATGGACTGTCGATGTCTTGTTCCCAGTGAGATGAGACTGTCAATGTCCTGTTCCCATGTAATCTTCTCCACAGTAACATATTCTTCCTTGTATCTGTTGCTACATCAGCTGGGAGCCATATGTCTTGGTCTAATGCTTTAGGGACTTCCTCCAGCATCTCCTACCCCAGCAGTTATGCCTAAATGACTACATTTCTCTTTCTAGGCATGACAGAATGTCTCCTCCTGACTATCATGGCTTATGGCAGGTTTTTTGCAATCTCCAATCCCCTGTGTTACATTATTATTATGAGTAATCTTTTCTGCATATAGCTGGTCTTGGGAATCTGACCAAATGTCTTCTTTGTTGCATTCATGCCAATCCCAGCCCATTTTTGTGGACACAATGTCGTCAACCATTTGACCTGTGAGATACAGACCCCACTGAAATTCATCTGCTCAGACATCCCTGTCAGTGTGATTCTGGGTCTGATCATTAGCATGTTCATAACACCCCTGCCATTCACCTTCATCCTCATTTATTACTTCTGCATTGTGCTTACCATACTGTGACTCTGTTCTGTGGCAGCAGGCACAAAACTCTCTCATCTGTGAATCCTGCCTAACTCTGGTCACCAAATCTTAGGGGACAGTCATCTACATGTACTTAAAACCTCAGCCAAAGTAATCCCAATATTTTAAGAAGCAATTACATTCATGTTAGATCCCCTCATTTATACCCTGAGAAATAAGGATGTAAAAAGTGCCCTTAGGAAGTTAGTCAAAGGTAATGAAAAATCCTAATAGTTCTCTTTTAAATTCTCAAATATGTAGGGGAAACAATGAAACCTGGACTCATTATTTCAATGTATGCTTTTTAGAGCTAACAATCACCAAAATATCAATGAGCATTCTCACTGTGGTCACCTCCTGACACTCACTGATAAGTTTACCACGAATATTATTAACATTTTGTCAAGCCACATTAAGACCTGAAGACAGGGCAGGCATTATGTAACAGGCGAAGCTGCCACCTGCCACCCTAGCATCCCATATAGGTGCTAGTTTGTGTCACATCTGCTCCACTTCCAAACCCACTCCCTGCTAATGCGCCTGGGAAAAACAGAAGATAGCCCAAGTGCCTGGGCTCCTGATACCCACGTGGGAGATCCAAATGAAGTTCCTGGCTCCTGACTTTGGCCTGGCCTAGCCCTGGCCATTGTAGCCATCTGGGGAATGAACCAGAGGATGGCGCTCGCTCGCTTTCTTTCTCTCTCTCTTTCTCTCTCTCTCTACCTCTCCCTGCATAGCTCAGACTTTCAGATAAAAACAAATAAATGTTTTTTTTTTTTTAAAAAAGACTTAAAGCCATGAATATGCCCAAAACCGTTCGGAGAGAATAGAAGTAGATATGTGAAAGGTGCATGCCACAGCCATAGTAGTCCATCAAAGAGTTTCTTATAATCAAAGACCATCTTCGTACTCTCACCCAAAAAGTGGATAAAATTCATGTGTAAGCCAGTGTTTACTAAACCACAGAACATTTGCTCCTCATCTCACATTTTATAGCCATCTGCCCCAATTTGAACCAAATAGACAAATGACTCCTCAATTCATACATTCAGGTGATAATATCTCATGGTAAGAAGTTTCCTAAAGCACTTCATCTTTTAAATAAATTATGCTAGTCTATACTTATAATTTTTTAAAGTATTTCACATATTATAAATGTTAATAAATCTTTTCCCAACCAACATTGCTTTTACAAATACTAAATTTCCATCACATTAGCTTCTTATAAAAATGTCTAAACTGAATTTGTTATTCTTTTGCTTCTCCTGTTTCTCTGCCTTCTCTTCCATGATGTGTTTAGCGACCCTCTAAGCCATTTCAATTCCCACTTCTCATACACATTAATGAGTTTTAGCATTTCTGCTCTCCCCAAGAGACTTCAAGGACAAGATTGTGATTATTGTTCTTTTTTCACCCATTTAATAAGATGCCATATACACATCTCGTTGTTGACAGCCAACGTTCATTATACTTTGTATCATGATAACTTGTTGATTCCTTTCTCACCTTGCCTTTAACCGTCTAACTCCATAATTCTTCCATAGCACATTTAGAAGGTAGATACAAAAGGTCTTCAAAGAGTTAACTGAAAATGCATGCATTATTTATATATTATATATTATAAATATCATTTATTACCAAAATAAATTTCATTTTTAATTGCATTTTTCCACAACCTTTTCGAAGTGCCCTTGTACATTTTACATCTAAAACCTCATTTCTTCCTACAACTTTTTCTTGGATAAATGGCTCTCTGGTCACAATATTTTCTTTTTTTAATTTTATTTAAGGTATGCAAATTTTATGTATTTCCTATATACAAATTCAAGAACATAGTGATACTTCCCACCCTACTCTCCCTCCTGCCCACACTTCCACCCTTCTTCCTTCTTCCTCTCCTATTGCCACTTAGTTTTTAAAAAGATGTATTTTCAGTTCACTTTATATGCATTAACCCTGAATTAAGTAAAGAGTTCAACAAATAGTATGAAGAAAAAAAGTGTTTCTCAATAGTAGAACAAGGTCTGTAAATAATCATCTAATCTTGAAATGTCAATTTTACTCCTATTTGAGACAGAGACAGAGAGAGATCTCTCATCTGCAGGTTCATTCCTCAAATACTCACAACAATCAAGGCTGGATCAGACCAAAGCCAGGAGCCCAGAACTCCATCCAGGTCTCTGCATGGGTGCCAAGGACTCAAGTACTTGAGACATAATCTGCTGTCTCCTAGGCTGTGCATTACCAAGAAGCAGGATTGGAAGTGGAAGAGCTGGAACTCAAACCAGGCACTCCCAAATGGCATGCAGGCATCCCAAACTGTGCCAAACGCCAGACCTTCCTTGGCTTTCTCTACTTTCTTTCTGAAGCTTGAACTTTTTTTTTTTCTTATTTTTGACAGGCAGAGTGGACAGTGAGAGAAAGAGACAGAGAGAGAAAGGTCTTCCTTTGCCGTTGGTTCACCCTCCAATGGCCGCCGCTGCAGCCGGCACACCGCGCTGATCCGATGGCAGGAGCCAGGAGCCAGGTGCTTTTCCTGGTCTCCCATGGGGTGCAGGGCCCAAGCACCTGGGCCATCCTCCACTGCACTCCCTGGCCATAGCAGAGAGCTGGCCTGGAAGAGGGACAGAATCCGGCGCCCCAACCGGGACTAGAACCCGGTGTGCCGGCGCCGCAAGGTGGAGGATTAGCCTATTGAGCCACGGCGCCGGCTCGAAGCTTGAACTTTTTAATATTTATGAACCTTTTGCTACTATCAAGGGCAAGGAGAGTGTGATACTATGATTAATTGCTAGTTTCTGATCAAAGATCAAGAGGGAAAATCCTTGTAAAGTAATGAGTTTCTATTGGTCCAGCCCTGACCCTATTTCATTTTTAATTTTTTCCTGAATCAGTTTCCCTAGATATTAAGAAGGC
The DNA here is from genome assembly GCF_051225735.1 of Oryctolagus cuniculus. Lineage (NCBI taxonomy): Eukaryota > Metazoa > Chordata > Mammalia > Lagomorpha > Leporidae > Oryctolagus > Oryctolagus cuniculus. Next base: position 108,915,270 of record NC_142888.1, read on the forward strand.
CAGAAAAAAATCCCTATAAATTCCACACTGCACATTGTAGGTAGTGCCATGTATGTAATCAGAAGCTGCTGGACTATGGGCAATAGAATCAGGAAACTTGGGTTCAAATTCATGCTGTACATTTATTAGCTATGACATCTTGGAGAAATTATTTAACTTCTCTGTCCATAACTTTCCTCATCCATGATATAATGATAATAATAGCATCCTTCTTACAGTGTTGCTAGACAAATTAAATTGATAGTCCACATAAACTTCTCAGACAAGTTCCTGGCATATACAGTGAGCATTCAATAAATATTAGAAACTACAGACATTTTCAAGCAGCTTCCAAATAGTCCTGTTCGTTCTCTTCTAAAGTCCACTTCTTTTATGTGCCTTCCCCTCAAGAGCATAAATGAGGAGTCTCATTAACCCAGTCTCTAATTTTAGAAACACAGTAATATCATATTTCCCTTTGGCTCTCACTTTTACGGCTTTGCTCTTAATCTGGTTGACTCCTATTCCAGTTCTTCTGACCTATGCTTGATATATTTTAAGTAGAGACATCCCCAAACTTAGGAATGAGTTATGTCCAAAAGCTAACTCATAAGTCATCAGCTTGGAACTCTGAGCACGTTTTCTCCTCTGAGATAGGATGGCTACATTCCAAGGGCAGCTCACCAACACCTATTTAGATCGTAATTTTATCACTAAGAACACTAATAGTCCTAAGGCCACTTTTTAAAGTATGCTTGTTGGAAAACAGGTTTTGAGCCCCTATTTAAGATTCTAAAAACACAGGTACTGTTAGATGAGGTTGCTGCTTCAATAATAATAATTATCTACAATGAGGGTCTCTGCTACCACCTTCATGCTCTAGTGGATATACACGCAAGTCTCATAGTAGTACAGTAAAGAGTGAGACTCGGAGCTTCTCTAGAGACTACAAAGTAATAATTTGTTTTTATGTATGGGTCACTCACAATTCAGAGGATTGCTGATCCTCCCTTCATTTCTTGTTGTTATTGTTGGTGTTACATGACTTGAAAACACTATGCCTGGAGATATTGATGCTATAAGTATTTAATAGATGTTGATTGTGTGCTAAGGATGCAAATCCAAGTAAAACATTTTCTGCTTTTAAGAAGCTCACATTGAAGTTTCAGAAGCAAAAAAGCACAGTGAAGTACTACAGATCCTATGATCCACATTTGTATAAGGTACACAGTTCAAGTTGGGCCAGTCAGGAAGTATTTAATGGAAAATATGACAGACACTTCTGGTAGAATCTTGAGACAGAACTTGCCAGTTGGATAAGGGAGGACATTTTTATGGATGCAATATGAACAAGTATAAAGGTATGAGACCAAGTTTGGTGTGTTTCCAGACACTGCCGACTATGCAACATAATTGCAGTAGAGTATGTGGTAAGTTTTTGGCAATATGAAAGACCAGAAAAAAGCAGTAGGCAGATTATATGGAGACTGCTGTGCTACATGAAGGGTATTGTGTGTGTTTTTCGATTCTATAGATGAACAAATTTTAACCTGAAAGACCAAATGTAGCCCTGCAGTTGCATATCCTATCCCACAAGCAAAGAATGATTTTAATGTTTTATGGAACGTTTACAAAAAAGCAAAATAGAATATTCTGCATAGACTAGTGTGACCTACAATGCTCAAAACATTTGCAGCTGTATCTGGCTCTTTACAGAAAACGTTTGCTGACTCCTGTAATAGTTGGTGAATGCTCAGTGAAGTTTTTGAACAAGCCAGTAAAATGCTCAGAATTGTATTTTAGAAAGGTCACATTCACAACAAGTGTGAATAATTGGTCAAAGAGGTGTAAGATCAGACATAGGGACAATTAGGAGGCCATTGTAATAATCTGAGTGCTGATGTGGGTCTCAATTAGGCTGCAGCAATAGGGATTGAGAGATGAAGCTCTGTGCTGTAGAGTGCCCCTTCCTATGTTTAGATGTAATTTTTTTAAATTCAACATGTCTATATTTTTTTCAGAAACAGTCATTAACACAAATATAATAAGAGACTTGGGGGTAAGGTGATTCTGCCCTCAAAAATCATTCATTTCTTTCCTAACACTCAATGAACACACAGAAGTAAGAAAAAGATAGGGTCCAAAGAGACACAGTTGCATTTTATTCATATACTACAGCTCCTTTTTTGATCCAGAATAACTGTATATGTTACATATGATTACATTTTGTTTAAACAAAACGTTTTATTTAAAGTTAATAAGTACCCTCTGGCTTCTTGCATGATCTCTGAAGTTCACTCTTCACCTGTCAGCCCTTTAGACATCCTTCAGATGCATCTCATGCATCATGAGTCATGTCACCATGAGTCTTAAAAGGAAAATGTCTAAAAACATTGTTAAAAATGTCAGTGAGGGGGGCGGAGCCAAGATGGCGGAATAGTGAGGGCGCGCACCGATAGTCCGGGAAAATTTAGTTTAATAAAAGGGGAGTTACGGTAGCCGCAGAAAAAAGAACCAGGAAAAAATTGCACGGGAATCGTGAATCGGAGGACCTACTGGGAGAACAAGGTCGCCCACCACGCGGAAGCCAAGTCGTGGGACCGAGCCGCAGAAGCCCCAGTACTCCAAGGGGAGTGCATGCCACACAGACAACAGCGGGGAGACTTGGGACGCTCAGGGCTCCGAGTCCACACATCGGCGCTGGAAGGGGAGGTGAGCTCAATAACCCGAGACATTGGTGGGGAAACGGGGGTCAGAATCTAGAGGGGGGCCAGAAAGTGCAGCAAACTCACTACCGGAAAGAAGGAAAAAAAAGCTTCGGGGTTTCTCTTCCCCCTAACCTAGCAAAGGTTACAAGACTGGGAGGCTAGAAGAATTCCCAAGAGACAAAGAGCAGGCCTGCTCTCTGGATTTACATATCAATGGGGGAGAGCTAAGGAACTGAGTCACTACAATTCAGTAGCCTAGGCAACCCAGTGGGAGTCCAGAGGAGCCAAAGACTGGAAGCTAAATACCATCAATTCTGCACAGCCGTGACCTGCGGTGTTACTTACCCCCTGAATAAATAAAATAAATAAATAAATAAATAAAAAGAGAGAGATTTACCACGCATAACCTGAGGGTGTCACCTTTGCACACCCTTAACCTGGAAGAACCAGGCAGAGCTCTCAGGCCGCACCCTTCTCAAGCCTCCAAGGCTCCTCCAACAGCAGGCAGTCCACTTAACACGGACACAGTATAAAAAAAAAAAGAAAGAAAGAAAAAAAACGCACAGTGACACAAGAAGAATTAACTATGCCGAGTAACAAACACAGAAACAGAGGGAGCAAGATCAACGATGACACTATGATGCCTCCAAATAAGCAAAACACCCCAAGCCAAGAGTATGAAGATGATGAGATAGAAGAAATGCAAGATACGGATTTCAAAAAATTTATGATAAGAACATTTAGAAGTTTTCAAAAGCAAATCCTTGAACTACAGAAATCCTTAATGGACAAGATTGAAAATCTCTCTCGTGAAAACGAAATTTTAAGGAAGAGTCAAAATGAAACTCAGAAACTAGTAGAACAGGAAAGTGTTATAGTGAAGAGAAATCAAAATGAAATGAAGAGCTCAATAGATCAAATGACAAACACATTAGAAAGCCTTAAAAACAGAATGGGTGAAGCAGAAGAGAGAATATCGGACTTAGAAGATAGAGCACAGGAAAACATACAGTCAAACCAAAGAAAAGAAGAGGAAATTAGAAACCTAAAAAATATTGTTGGGAATCTACAGGATACTATTAAAAAAACCAACATTCGAGTTCTAGGAGTTCCTGAAGGCATGGAGAGAGAGAAAGGATTGGAAGGCCTTTTTAGTGAGATACTAGCAGAGAACTTTCCAGGTTTGGAGAAGGACAGAGATATCCTAGTACAGGAAGCTCATAGAACCCCCAATAAACATGACCAAAAGAGATCCTCACCACGACACGTGGTAATTAAACTTACCACAGTGAAACATAAAGAAAAGATCCTAAAATGTGCAAGAGAGAAACGTCAGATTACTCTCAGAGGATTTCCAATCAGACTCACAGCTGACTTCTCATCAGAAACCCTACAAGCTAGGAGGGAATGGCGAGACATTGCACAGGTGCTAAGAGAGAAAAATTGCCAGCCCAGAATATTATATCCTGCCAAGCTCTCATTTGTGAATGAAGGTGAAATAAAGACCTTTCATAGCAAACAGAAATTGAAAGACTTTGTGGCCACTCGTCCGGCCCTACAAAATATACTTAAAGATGTGCTACACTCAGAAACACAGAAACACGGCCATCAATATGAAAGAAGGGAAAGAAAGAACACCTACCAGTAAAAGAGCATGGGAAGCTCAAAGCATATACTAGAAAATATTTCCGGGAAAATGGCAGGGCAAAGTCACTACGTATCAATAGTCACATTGAACATTAATGGTCTGAATTCTTTAGTTAAAAGACACCGTTTAGCTGACTGGCTCACAGAACACAACCCAACTATTTGTTGCCTACAAGAAACACATCTCTCTAACAAAGAGGCATGCAGACTGAAAGTGAAAGGTTGGAAAAAGATATTCCATGCCAACAGAAACCAAAAAAAAGCAGGTGTAGCCATATTAATATCAGACAAAATAAACTTTAATACAAAAACTGTTAAGAGAGACAAAGAGGGACACTATATAATGATTAAGGGTTCAATTCAACAGGAAGATGTAACTATTATAAATGTATATGCACCTAATTACAGGGCACCGGTCTATTTAAAAGATATGTTAAGGGACTTAAAGGGAGATTTAGATTCCAATACAATAGTACTGGGGGACTTCAATACTCCACTCTCAGAAATAGACAGATCATCCGGACAGAAGATCAACAAGGAAACAGCAGATTTAATTGACACTATTGCCCAAATGGATCTAACAGATATCTACAGAACTTTCAACCCTACATCTATAGACTTCACATTCTTCTCAGCAGCGCATGGAACCTTCTCTAGGATTGACCACATACTAGGCCATAAAGCAAGTCTCAGCAAATTCAAAAGAATTAGAATCATACCATGCAGCTTCTCAGACCACAGCGGGATGAAGCTGGAAATTAGCAACTCAGGAAACCCCAGAAAGTATGCAAACACATGTAGACTGAACAACATGCTCCTGAATGAACACTGGGTCATTCAAGAAATCAAAAGAGAAATCAAAAACTTTCTGGAAGTAAATGAAGACAACAACACAACATATCAAAACTTATGGGATACAGCAAAAGCAGTATTGAGAGGCAAATTTATAGCAATAGGTGCCTATACCAAGAAATTGGAAAGGTACCAAATAAATGAGCTTTCAGCGCACCTCAAGGACCTAGAAAAACTGCAGCAAACCAAACCCAAATCTAGTAGGAGAAGAGAAATAATTAAAACCAGAGAAGAAATTAACAGGATTGAATCCAAAAAAACATTACAAAAAATCAGCCAAGCGAGAAGCTGGTTTTTTGAAAAAATAAACAAAATTGACACCCCATTGGCCCAACTAACTGAAAAAAGAAGAGAAAAGACCCAAATCAATAAAATCAGAGATGAAAAAGGAAACGTAACAACAGACACCACAGAAATAAAAAGAATCATCAGAAATTACTACAAGGACCTGTATGCCAGCAAACAGGAAAACCTATCAGAAATGGATAGATTCCTGGACACATGCAATCTACCAAAATTGAACCATGAAGACATCGAAAACCTAAATAGACCCATAACTGAAACAGAAATTGAAACAGTAATAAAGGCCCTCCCAACAAAGAAAAGCCCAGGACCAGATGGATTCACTGCTGAATTCTACCAGACATTTAAAGAAGAACTAATCCCATTTCTTCTCAAACTATTCAGAACAATCGAAAAAGAGGGAATCCTCCCAAATTCTTTCTATGAAGCCAGCATCACCTTAATCCCTAAGCCAGAGAAAGATGCAGCACTGAAAGAAAATTACAGACCAATATCCCTGATGAACATAGACGCAAAAATCCTCAATAAAATTCTGACCAATAGAATACAACAACACATCAGAAAAATCATCCACCCAGACCAAGTGGGATTCATCCCTGGTATGCAGGGATGGTTCAACATTCGCAAATCAATCAATGTGATTCACCACATTAACAGACTGCAGAAGAAAAACCATATGATTATCTCAATTGATGCAGAGAAAGCATTTGATAAAATTCAACACCCTTTCATGATGAAAACTCTAAGCAAATTGGGTATAGAAGGAACATTCCTCAATATAATCAAAGCAATTTATAAAAAACCCACAGCCAGCATCCTATTGAATGGGGAAAAGTTGGAAGCATTTCCACTGAAATCTGGCACCAGGCAGGGATGCCCACTCTCACCACTGCTATTTAACATAGTTCTGGAAGTTTTAGCCAGAGCCATCAGACAAGAAAAAGAAATCAAAGGAATACAAATCAAGAAGGAAGAAGTCAAACTATCCCTCTTTGCAGACGATATGATTCTGTACTTAGAGGATCCAAAGAACTCTACTAAGAGACTATTGGAACTCATAGAGGAGTTTGGCAAAGTGGCAGGATATAAAATCAATGCACAAAAATCAACAGCCTTTGTATACACAAGCAATGCCATGACTGAGAAAGAGCTGCTAAGATCAATCCCATTCACAATAGCTACAAAAACAATCAAATACCTTGGAATAAACTTAACCAAGGACGTTAAAGATCTCTACGATGAAAATTACAAAACCTTAAAGAAAGAAATAGAAGAGGATACCAAAAAATGGAAAAATCTTCCATGCTCATGGATTGGAAGAATCAACATCATCAAAATGTCCATTCTCCCAAAAGCAATTTATAGATTCAATGCAATCCCAATCAAGATACCAAAGACATTCTTCGCAGATCTAGAAAAAATGATGCTGAAATTCATATGGAGGCACAAGAGACCTCGAATAGCTAAAGCAATCTTGTACAACAAAAACAAAGCCGGAGGCATCACAATACCAGACTTCAGGACATACTACAGGGCAGTTGTAATCAAAACAGCATGGTACTGGTACAGAAACAGATGGATAGACCAATGGAACAGAATTGAAACACCAGAAATCAACCCAAACATCTACAGCCAACTTATATTTGATCAAGGATCTAAAACTAATTCCTGGAGCAAGGACAGTCTATTCAATAAATGGTGCTGGGAAAACTGGATTTCCACGTGCAGAAGCATGAAGCAAGACCCCTACCTTACACCTTACACAAAAATCCACTCAACGTGGATTAAAGACCTAAATCTACGTCCTGACACCATTAAGTTATTAGAGAACATTGGAGAAACCCTTCAAGATATTGGCACAGGCAAACAATTTCTGGAAAAGACCCGGGAGGCACAGACAGTCAAAGCCAAAATCAACTATTGGGATTGCATCAAATTGAGAAGTTTCTGTACTGCAAAAGAAACAGTCAGGAGAGTGAAGAGACAACCGACAGAATGGGAAAAAATATTTGCAAACTATGCAACAGATAAAGGGTTAATAACCAGAATCTACAAAGAGATCAAGAAACTCCACAAAAACAAAACCAACAACCCACTTAAGAGATGGGCCAAGGACTTCAATAGACATTTTTCAAAAGAGGAAATCCAAATGGCCAACAGGCACATGAAAAAATGTTCAAGGTCACTAGCAATCAGGGAAATGCAAATCAAAACCACAATGAGGTTTCACCTCACCCCGGTTAGAATGGCTCACATACAGAAATCTACCAACAACAGATGCTGGCGAGGATGTGGGGAAAAAGGGACACTAACCCACTGTTGGTGGGAATGCAAACTGGTCAAGCCACTATGGAAATCAGTCTGGAGATTCCTCAGAAACCTGAATATAACCCTACCGTTCGACCCAGCATCCCACTCCTTGGAATTTACCCAAAGGAGTTTAAATTGATAAACAAAAAAGCGGTCTGCACCCTAATGTTTATTGCAGCTCAATTCACAATAGCCAAGACCTGGAACCAACCTAAATGCCCATCAACGGTAGACTGGATAAAGAAATTATGGGATATGTATTCTTTAGAGTACTATACCGCAGTAAGAAACAACGAAATCCAGTCATTTGCAACAAAATGGAGGAATCTGGAACACATCATGCTGAGTGAAGTAAGCCAGTCCCAAAGGGACAAATACCATATGTTCTCCCTGATCGGTGACAACTGACTGAACACCAAAAAGGAAACCTCCTGAAGTGAAATGGACACTATGAGAAATGGTGACTTGATCAGCATAGCCCTGACTGCTAATGGACAACTTAATACATTATCCCTCATAGTATTTTTTTTTTGTCTGTTCTACTTAATATGACTGGTTTAATTCTGTAATTATCACACAGTTATTCTTAAGTGTTGAAAATTAACTGAAATGTGATCCCTGTTAAACATAAGAGTGGGAATAAGAGAGGGAAGAGATGTATAATTTGGGGCATGCTCGGGCTGACTTGCCCCAATTGGTAGAGTTGGAAACATACCAGGGGATTCCAATTCAATCCCATCAAGGTGGCATGTGCCAATGCCATCTCACTACTGCAAGTGATCAATTTCAGTTCACAATTGATCATAATGAAAGGACTAAGAGTCAAAGGGAGCACATAAACAAGTCTAGTATCTGCTAACACCAACCGATAGAATAAATAAAGGGGAGAGTGATCCAACATGGGAAGTGAGATACTCAGCAGACTCATAGAATGGCGGATGTCCTAAATAGCACTCTGGCCTCAGAATCAGCCCTAAAGGCACTCGGATCTGGCTGAAAAGCCCATGAGAGTATTTCAGGCATGGAAAGCCAAGACACTCTGGCAAAAAGATCTCTGTGAGTGAGATCCCAGTGGAAAGAACAGGTCTTCAAAGAGGGAGGTGCCTTTCTCTGAAGGGAGGAGAGAACCTCCACTTTGACTATGACCTTGTCTAAACAAGATAAGAGTCGGAGAACTCAAGGGGCTTCCATAGCCTTGGAAACTCATAACGGGTGCATAGGGAGATTACTGATGCCATAAACAGGAGTGTCAATTGGTAAAGTCAACAACAGGAGTCACTGTGCACTTACTCCTCATGTAGGATCTCTGTCCTTAATGTGCTGTACACTGAGGCTTAATGCTATAACGAGTACTCAAACAGTATATTTCACTTGGTGTTTCTATGGGGGTGCAAACGACTGAAATCTTTACTTAATGTACACTAAACTGATCTTCTGTAAAAAAAAAAAAAAAAAAAAAGAAAGAAAGAAAGAAATTATCAATTCCCAACTTGACTCTCACTGGGATTAAACATGACAATAGGTCTGATCTGATTTCATCATCATTTAAAAAAAATCATCTATTATTTTTCATTTTATGTTTCTGTGTGGGAGCAAACTGTTGAAATACTTACTTAAGGTATACTAAGCTGATCTTCTGTATATTAAGATAATCGAAAATGAAACTTGATGTGAATGGAAGGGGAGAGGGAGTGGGAAAGGGGAGGGTTGTGGGTGGGAGGGACGGTATGGGGGGGAAGCCATTGTAACACATGAGTCGTACTTTGGAAACTTATATTCATTAAATAAAAGATTAAAAAAAAATGTCAGTGACTTACTAAGTTTTTCTTTGCTCAAGTATTATTGGCCCCCCATCTAGTTTTTCATATAGGGCATTTCCTTCTTACCCCACATGCCATAGAAAACCACAAATTCAAGTTTACTCAGCCCATCCAAAAGAGACTTGGTATAATAGAAAATAAATTTTTTTCACTGTATTTTTATGAATATCAGCTAATTTGAGCTCTATACTGCTGTGTGGTCTCTTTACAGGTGAGGAATTCAAGGATCTGCAAGCTAAAATGATTTGTCCACAGTCACATGGCTGGTTAAGTAGTAGAAGAGGGACTAAAACATATCTCCAACCCCTAAGCTGACAGATTTACGACTGTGCCGCATCCATAAGAGCTGCAGATTCAGATTTTCTCATCAACACCTTGTTCATGATGTTCACTCACCTTTTGAGCTGTGAAGTCTGCTGCTGAGTCACTCTTTGATTTTCTACTTGGCTTTGCGTACCCTAGTATTAGCCCGCGTACTTTACTGTATTATAGCTCCATAAAGAGCTCTCAAAACTGACTTGAGTAACCTTAACTTGCCCATAATTTCTCACTCATGGCAATCTCCTTCTCTTCCTGCACCTAAGAAAATGTCAGTAGGCTTTCTTGTTGCTGCTGCTTCCTCACATTACCCCGAATCTCTCAGTCTATCATAGACATTTGTCATTTGTTCCTTGATTTTCCCTATTTCTGTTCTAATTTCTTTATTTCTTTATTCTTTTCCTGTGCTCTCTATTAGTTTGTTCTAAAACTGAAAATATCTTTTTCTCTTCAAAGCATTTGGCTTCATTTCTTTTCCTCGGGGTTTTCTTTATTTTTTCATCTCTACCAATCCTTTCTGACAGCTTGAAATGAAAGCTGGATTTCTCTCCTCCTTGACCATTCCTCCTTGTTTTCAATACTTTCCCTTACTTACATGAATTTGTTCATCCTCAACTTACTTCTGCCAAATTTCCAAGCTTTTAAGAAATTAATTTCAGCTATTACCATCGCATGACCAGAAAAGTGCTATCTTTCATTTTATATGTCGGACCTCTACTCTCTATAGCATATAAATCCTGTCAGCGCTACTGGATCACTTCCCTTTTCTGTAAGCATATTGCAAAGTGTTAGCATATGCTTCCAAATAGTCTTCTTTCAAGTTTACATTTTTCTAAGTATTCAGCTTCACTGGTCAATTTCAATTATCTCTGGCTCTATTCCCTTTTTTGAGATGTAATTGAAATGTCCCTCTACTCCAAAACCACTCTACTTTATAAAGAATGAGGAAAGGGCATTGCATCCCTAATTTACAAATCCAAGCTATTTTCCTCCCTAATTGGCATCTGTGGGGAGCAGCCCGGACTGGACTGAGTTACTGGAATTAGGACTTGTTCTGTGCATCTGCTCTCCCACAATATGGTGCTGGGAGAGAAGTAAACAGCTTCCACACAGCTGCCTCCAGTTCAACTAATAAACTGTAGGACTTGCTCCTGATTGGAGGAGAGCAGCGTACTCGGCGTGTGGGCAGCCGAGTTAGGATTGGCGGAGGAGGACTATAAAGGAGGAGAGAGACGGCATGCACCAGGAACATCTATGGGGAACATCTAAGGGAACCCGTGCAGCCCCCGAGAAAGCCGGCCGGCGGTGTGCCGCTCCCCTGCGGAAGTGGGGAATGTTGCCAGGGGGAACTGCCCTTCCACGGAGGTGGAAGGGATAGTAGCCAACCCGGGAAGAACCAGCAGCAAACCCGGGGAGGGCCGAGCAGACGAAAGAACAGCGCAGGGTCCTGTGTCGTTCCTCCACGAAGAGGGGGAGCGACAGGCATCCTTTATCATGTATTTCAATTCAGATATCCTGTTTTTCAGACATTGGCATGGTGATGTTTAACCAAAAATCTTAACCCTCTGGTATGGTCTCTTCCTCCTTTTCACTAACAAGAACCTCAAACCCAGACACATTATTTGGAATATTTTACAAGTAGAATAAGCAAACTGTATGTTATAGATGAAGAGGAAATAGATAAATTATTTTTGGGATAAGATGAAATGTGGAAGATCTCCTTAACATAAAACATTATGAGCTAGGTTTGGAAGCACGGGTAGGATTTTCATAAGCAAATGTGGTTCAGGCTGTAATCATATTCCAAGTGGCAGAGAAATGCACCAAAATTGAAGGGCTTGTCATATGGTATATTTTCAGAATGGCTAGCTCCTGTCAACAGAAAGATGGGCTGCAAATGATGCACATGAGGAAAGCTAAGATGGGGGCATGTCATGAAGTACACGGCTAAGTGAAGAAGGCCAGACTTTATACTGTAGTAAAGAATAAGACATTGGAAGTTTTAAAAATAGGGGTAGTATGAGTGGATTAATGAGTCAAATGTAAATGTTTTAGCTGGATGACTAGGGAGAAAGCAAAACTCTTAACAAAGGAAGGAGTGTGGACCTACTAGCTTTGGTCAAAGGCAGGTAGGTTTAACTTTGGATATAACTGAATATAAGTATTTGAAAGCCATCCACACTGAGATGTTGAATGCATGGATATGCAGGTCTGAGAGACTGGACCTGCAGAAAAGCATTGGAAGTCAACCATATAGAAGAGACCAAGTTGTAGGGGTGTGTGGCTTCATCACATCCAAAATTGTTTTTTTTTAAAAAAGGATCAGAAACAGTGTCCAGGGGTATCTATGGAGAATACTCACACTATTTCAGGTAAGAAGAGAAGGAACAAGTTAGGGAGAAAAAGTAGTTGTAGGGGAGTTGGGAGAAAAATCTGGAGATTGAAAACTCATTGACCTTCCTCTTTGTCCCTCCCTCTCCCTGTCTGTAAGTCTACCTCTCAAATAAATAAATAAAATCTTAAAAAAAAAGAAAAGAAAATGAAAATCCAAAGGAAACCAAAGGAAGAGAGAATTTAAAGGAGGAGGGTCATGGCTACTGGCAAATATTTGAGGCATGTGGAGATGGGTGAGTTCTGAGAAGCATTCAATTTGACAATTAAAAAGACATTAGAAACCCTCCACCAAGATAATGCAGCAAACTGAAAAAAGTACAAGCTAGACATTATGGGCGAAAAGTAGAGGCAACAATGTAGACTCCTTTTTTTGGTGACATTTGGTGATTAGATAGCTCATGGACTTATCAGGATTAATGAATGAATGCTTTTTTTTTTTGATTGAGGAATGCACGCATAAGGATAGGAATTAGGTACAAAGTTGGAAATAAATATCTATTTGCATTAGAAGAGGAGTCAGAGGGGCCTGGAAAGAGGGGAGGGATGAGAAGGAGGGGGGAGGTTGTATAAATAGGATGAAATTTTAGCACAGAATGCAAGAAATACTACTGAAGCCAGAGTCTGAAAGAGCAAGAGAAGGTGGAATACAGTAACAATGTACACTTAATGGTTACCTCTGTCAAGAGAGTCAGTGGGAGCTTCCACAGAAGCAGAAGGAAAGGATAATATAATATGAAAAAGGGCTAAAATGAAAGCAAGAAAGAAGCAGACAGATGTCACTCCTCTCAGATCTATCTAAATTTCTATTACCCGTGTCATTATTCCTCCACTTCTGTGACTGGGACTCCACATTCAGGGAGCGTATAGTACTTATTAACTTGTGCTTATCTCGCTCCTCTTTTCCTGCTTTGCAGATGTTTCATGTATCAAACCAACATTGTCTTTCTTTCTTCAGAACCCTTAGTTGGGGCCGGTACTGTGGTGCAGTGGGATAACACCCTGGCCTGAAGCGCCGGTATCCCATATGGGCGGCGGTTCGAGACCCAGATGCTCCACTTCCAATCCAGCTCTCTGCTATGGCCTGGGAAGGCAGTAGAGGATGGCCCAAGTCCTTGGGCCCCTGCACCCATGTGGGAGACCCGGGAGAGGCTCCTGGTTCCTGGCTCCTGGATTCAGATTGGCGTAGCTCCTACCATTGCGGCCAGTTGGGGAGTGAACCATCAGATGGAAGACCTCTCTCTCTCTCTCTTTCTCTCTCTCTCTCTCTCTGCCTCTCCTCTCTCTGTGTAACTCTGATTTTCAAATAAATAAATAAATCTTAAAAATAAAAAGAACCCTTAATTAATCACAACTATTTTTTGACGCCCTTTCACGTTTATTATTTTCTGGCGATCTTTTCTTTTCCCCCACCTAACATGCATTTTTAGCCCTCTCCTTGACATAAAGCCATCATCTGCACATATTATTCCTGAGTCTCCATTTCCCTTTCTTTTTTCCACTACAATGATCATAAAATTGGAGAATAGGATCTATTCTCATGTACGTGGTATAACTCAGTGAACCAATTTCTATAGCTTTACATCAAATAATATGGCATCCACATATTTTATGCTCTTTCTATACACATTAACTTCCACAAATTAGAGAAAACATGTGATATTTGTCTTTTCATGTCCGGCTTATCTTACTTAGCCATAATGATGTCCAGTTCCATTCATTTTCAAAATTTGGTTCCTTTGTAAGGCTGAGTAGTATTCCATAGTGTGTATTTACCACATTTTCTCTATCCAGTCATCAGGTGATGGACAGCTATGTTGATTCCATATCTTTGCTCTTGTGGGTTGGGCTGCAATAAACATGAGAATGCTGGTGTCTCTTTATAATTTCACTTCCTTTGGATATATTATCAGAAGTGGAATATCTGGGTCATACAGTAGATCCATTATAGATCTTTCATGATAAATGAAGTCTCTAACTAATGATTGCTACACTTTTGAGAGGTTGAACTGTGATAGGTAGTGATAGAGAATGGATAGCATAGTCAAAGATAAGGGCAAAGAGTCAGTAGGGAAAAATGAGTGAAATTTCCTTTTAAAATAAAATGAAACAAATATTTTTTTATTTTGGAGTAGGTAGTAAGAAATTGAATCCAGAACACACCTGTTAAGATAATATTAATGAAGCCGGCGCCGTGGCTCAATAGGCTAATCCTCCACCTTGCGGCGCCGGCACACCGGGTTCTAGTCCCGGTTGGGGCGCCGGATTCTGTCCCGGTTGCCCCTCTTCCAGGCCAGCTCTCTGCTATGGCCAGGGAGTGCAGTGGAGGATGGCCCAGGTGCTTGGGCCCTGCACCCCATGGGAGACCAGGAAAAAGCACCTGGCTCCTGGCTCCTGCCAGGATCAGCGCGGTGCGCCGGCTGCAGCGGCGGCCATTGGAGGGTGAACCAACGGCAAAGGAAGACCTTTCTCTCTCTGTCTCTCTCTCTCACTGTCCACTCTGCCTGTCAAAAAAAAAAAAAAAAAAGATAATATTAATGAATGATGAGGGATATTTTTCTGCTGAGGCTGGGGGAGAGAAGGCAATAATGGATCAATGCATACACATTTGTAGGAGGAAGGGAAAGGAAGTTAAAGAGTTCCAATTAGATGATTTCTATTTCCTGGGACAGTAGAGAGGTCACGTACTGAATAAGAAGGTGGAAGCACTAGAGTAAAATACAGGAGAAGGCTAGTGGAAATTTCGACATGCTATTGCAGAAAACAGAGGCAAGAGCACACAAGAAAACATGTACTTCTCAAGCAGCAGTCAAATAGAGTGTCCTAGAAAAATTGGAGCCATAAATATATACAGGCATGAATCCACATAGGTGAGATCCTTAACTTAATTATGCTTGACAGTCTACATGTACAAAAAGATGGCTGAAAAGGAACTATATGTTTTTACATGAGAATGCATTCAGGGAAAATTGAAGTGGGAATAGATTCCAGTGTCCCAAGAAAGCATACTGTGCTTGAAAAACTATAGAAGTTTGCTATAGGTGGAAGCATAGTATATGAGATTGGAAAAGTTAATCAAGGCCTTGATAATTCATGTTCTCTCATGCCATTGGCAACGGACTAATTGAAGGGGTTTGAACTGGTGGCGGGGGGGTGACTTGATCAGATTTGTGTTTTGAAAACATCTCCAAAGATTATCAGTGCAGGGTGGAACAAACAGAGGAGAGATTGGAGGCAGAGAAGTCATTTAAGAAGTTATTTCAATAGAATTTATGAGAGGCACAGAAATGGTCAGGGAAGGGAAGAAATAAATTAGAGTTACCTGCAGAGACATTTAGTTGAGAAAACTTGATGACTAAATGGAATTTTCATTTTTTGAATCATTTTTCCTTATAGGTTATTCTGCCTTACTCCCCTCTGGAACTAATAAGTGATTCTTCCTCTAGCAGAAACCAAGTGAAAAACAACTCAGTACTAAGTGCATTAAAAGCTCTTAAAGTATTCTTGAAAGTTGAGCAGTATAATGGAAAGACCAAGGACTTTGGATTCCTGGGTTCTAACCTCTACTGCACCACTTAACATCTGTGTGTTTGGGCTTTTTTAGCCTCGTCAAGCTTCTTGTGCCTCTGTAAAATGAAGAGCATATCTCTTTTCCAGAACTTTTGTGAAGTTTAAACAAAATATTGAAAGCATGTATAAAAGGTAGGTTATTTGAATGCTTCCTGGAACATAGTAGATGCTTAAATGGTAGACTGTTCTATTTCCACTAGTTTATTACTTTTGTATTTTTTTATTAGCTCAGTGTTCAGAGAGTGCTTTTGCCCAGTTCTGCTATTCCCTCCAAGACCAGTTTCATTGTGACATAGCCTGTCCCTTACCTTTACTGAAGTCACACCAAGTCACATTGTAGATAGGTGACTCCTTAAACAGTGCTAAATAAGAACTATGCTTTAAGCATTCCATGCAGTTCAGGTCACATAGTGTGGGGGATTCTCCCAGACTCCATCCATCCCACCATTAAACCAACTGATTCTAGATTTACATCAATGACAGAGTCTTCCCCTCAACATAGACCATGTTTGGCTGGCCAATGAGACCACCCGACACAAAAGTGGATTCTAAGATCATTGGATATATATATGTTAGTATTTGTATTCTTACTTTCTCCCACATCATGCCTCACATCCAACTCCCAGTAAACATATCAACTAGGATTCAGTAATACTTGAGTTGTTGCAATATTTGATTATCCATTTGGTTGTTACTGAAAATTTTTTCCTGTAATTGATGGTTGTTGTCATAATAAAATATGACCTGAATTTCTACTTCTAGTCATAGGCTTTATGTGCTAAGTTTTAATATCTTTGAACCTGGACAAGTGCACAAATATTTTTAAAAGAACATGGCTTACTTGCACAAAACTGATCGGTTTTGAGAGATCATTAATGCCCTTGATATGTATTTTGTGAACGTGAAACAAATAGCAAGAATTTGAATTGGTCTCTGTTATTGTAGTATTGAAATTAAGTCTACTTAATTTCTCAAGTTATGTTTGTATCCTGATTTTATATACTTGTATCTATCAATAAATATTGTGGAGCCGTGGCTCACTAGGCTAATCCTCCGCCTGCGGCGCTGGCACCCCTGGTTCTAGTCCCAGTTAGGGCGCTGGATTCTGTCCCGATTGCTCCTCTTCCAGTCCAGCTCTCCACTGTGGCCTGGGAAGGCAGTGGAGGATGGCCCAACTCCTTGGGCCCTGCACCCGCATGGGAGACCAGGAGGAAACACCTGGCTCCTGGCTTCGGATCGGCGCAGCGCACCGACTGCAGCATGCCGGCTGTGGCGGCCATTTGTGGGGTGAACCAATGGCAAAGGAAGACCTTTCTCTCTGTCTCTCTTTCTCTCACTGTCTAACTCTGCCTGTCCAAAAACAAAACAAACAAACAAAAAAAAACATTGTGATACTTGAAAAAAAATAAAATCTTACCCACTTAAGGAGTCACCCCCCCAAAAAAAATCTTTGCAGCCAAGGTCCCTCTAATAGCATCATGGGTAGCTGCCCTTGAAATTATATTTGCCAATTGTATGACTGCTTAAATAGTGCTATTCAAAGAATATTTCAGGTGAGTGTGCTTCCAATTTTACTCTGTGAATGACAGAAATCTTGCCAACATGGTGGCTCTCCTCAGATAATATATGTACAGATATGATCAAAATGGCTTGCTGTTTTCCTATGAATGAAGGAGCCCAATATGGCTTTAACAGAAGCAGAATGCTTGGAGTTCTATCCTGAAGAATCTATGAGATTGCTGTGCAAACATATCATTTTTCAAGACCAAGGTTCAACTTTGAGGATAACCTAAGTTGGAGCTAGAAAAGAGTTTGTACATGAAAAAAGATTAAATTATTGGAGATTTTCCAGAATTTTCCCCCAATGTTAGCTCCATGACCCAGTAATACCTTACTAGGTGCTCCTGACAATGTTCTCAATCCTTCAGTTGTTCTAGAATATTCCCTGAGCCAAGCTAGAACTAGGCTCAGTGGTATTCTCCATGAGCACGTTTTTGTCATTGTATATACTGTGGAACCACTGTCAATTGTCTGGAAATGGGACAAAAACTGGGGTAGTGTAAAGAGGGGAGAAAAGTGGTCTATCAAGTACCGGTCCTTCCAAAATCCACAAAGGTGCCCTCATACACAAAAGGTCACATGAAGGAGACTTTTAACAGGTGTGAGGAATCTACTCATCTATGAAAGGAGAAAGGGGTTTTAAGCAGCAGATTAGGAATTCACATTTGAGTAAAAGCAGGTAGACCTTCTTTTAGCTGGGAGATATCAAGGACATTTATGACAGCAGATACCCATGCATCTCACTGTTTGAAATGCAGAGGAATGAAAGCTTATGGAATATAACATTAAAATAAACTCTTCAGTAATTTTAATACACCTCTGTAAACAACTAAAATTTCTCAAGGCTACTCTCAATTGGTAAGGATGGGCATTACAATAAGGAATAACAACGTTTGTTCCATTTCCCCCCAGCCAGCAGTGTTTCTTAGCCCTTGCAACAAATCAGGTCTAGACTGTTACTGCCAAACAATTCTCCAGTGTGAGTTATTTTCATTTCATCTCCTGCTGCTGTACTATGCAAAGCACCTGGGCATAGTGATTAATAATGAGTATTTAAGCAGGTGCCGTGGCTCAATAGGCTAATCCTCTGCCTGCGGCACTGGCACCCCGGGTTCTAGTCCCAGTTAGGGCACCAAATTCTGTCCCGGTTGCCCCTCTTCCAGGCCAGCTCTCTACTGTGGCCTGGGAGGGCAGTGGAGGATGGCCCAAGTCCTTGGGCCCTGTACCCGCATGGGAGATCAGGAGGAAACACCTGGCTCCTGGCTTCGGATCAGCGCGGTGCGCTGGCTGAAGCGCACCGGCCACGGTGGCCATCAGGGGGTGAACCAACGGAAAAGGAAGACCTTTCTCTCTGTCTCTCTCTCTCTCACTGTCCACTCTGCCTGTCAATAAAAAATAATAATAATGAGTATTTATCCACACTAGGCCACAGGCTTGTAGTTGTATTTCACAATTAAATGTGTCTTTTTAGCTTTTCTGATGTTTACATGTGTATTTGTGCATATGTGTATTCATGCATGTATGTAAATAGTAGCAAGCACAAATAAAACAGTGTTCTATCAGAACTAGAGCAGTGTTTTTTTTTCTACCAATGTGCCTCTCCGCCCTCACTCCAGGCCAAATCATGTGCCTTTCTTGTATGCCAGAGTTAAGTAACCATTACTATCTGAAATTACATAGCACTAGCACTACTCGATGCTCAAACATTTGCTAGCATTTTCTGAATGCATTTGCTTGAGTAGCTGGACTCCAGAAATTCAGCTATCTGATTAGGGAAAGGTTATTTTTGATGATAGACATGAAACTGGTTGCTGCAATGGTTGGACTAGATTAATGCAATTGGAATAAAAGATGGGAAGATTTGAAGTGAGTATGTCATTTAAACAATAACTTATGTCCCATTTCCCAGATATAACACAGAATATCATCCAATAATAAATAAAACAAATAAATATATTCTAGATGAATTAAGACTAGACTATAGCTGGAGCCCTCGATAAACTAAAGGATATGACACCCTAATTGGAATGGCAAAGACTGTTTTCATCTTAGTTTCTCTAGATGAATTTACTGTACAACTTCATGAACGTTCAAATTGGAAAATAACTGTGTCCTTCAGAGCTGCTTCCAAAAGTCAGGGATGAAGGAGTGCGACTTTGCCGGTCCTAAATCATCATTGTTCAATTTCTAGTGGTCGGACACAGTGCATCTAACATGGAATAGTGAAAGCAGGCAGGGGACGTTCCTCTGCAGTCTTTTGTTCATCTACCCCTTGCTTCCTGAAGAACAGTGCTGGGGATAAAAACTACAAACAAAGGACACTGAACAAAGGGTCACAAATTAACAATTGTATTAAAGGTCTTGAGTTACATAAAGGCAAGTGCTATCTGTTAACAAAAAAAGAAGTTACAGACTGAAATCATGAACAGCTTAACATGGCCCTCTACTTGTACTCTGGGGTGAAGTCTCTGGGTGATGGGTTCTCATCGAAAAAGAGAGAGACGAAATGAACAAGAATATATAATGTGGAAAATGCTGTGATAGAAGGCTGCATGGGATTCTATAGAATTATATTGCATCTTTTTTTTAAATATTTATTTATTTATTTGAAATTCAGAGTTACACTGAGAGGGGAGAGGCAGAGAGAGAGAGACAGAGAGAGGTCTTCCATCCGCTGGTTCACTCCCCAAATGGCCGCAATGGTCAGAGCTGCGCCAATCCAAAGCCAGGAGCCAGGAGCTTCCTCCAGGTCTCCCACATGGACACAGGGCCCAAGGACCTGGACCATCCTCCACTGCTTTCCCAGGCCACAGCAGAGGGCTGGATTGGAAGTGGAGCAGCCAGGACTAGAACCGGCACCCATATGGAATGTCGGCGCTTCAGACCAGGGCGTTCATCTGCTGTGCCACAGTACCGGCCCCTATATTGACATCTAACACAGGCTTAGAGAATAACTTTAATCAGGCAGGACTTCCCATAAGATATATCATCTGGGGGACCAACGTTTGGCATAGTAGGTTAAGCTGCCACGTAGTGGGTTAAGCTGCCACCTGCAGTCCCAGCATCTCATATGGGTGCCAGGTAGAGTCCCAGCTGTTCCACTTCCCATTCAGCTCCATGCTAATGCGTCTGGGAAAGCAGTGGAAGATGTCCAAAGTGCTTGCGTCCCTGCACCCACGTGGGAGACCCAGATGAAGCTCTTGGCTCCTGGCTTTGATCTGGCCCAGGCCTGACAGTTGCAGCCCCTTGAGGAGTGAATTGGTGGATGGAAGACCTCTTTCTCTCTGCCTCTGCATTTCCCTGTCTGTAACTCTGCCTTTCAAATAAATAATCTATTAAAAATGTCATCTGAAATGTCCTGAAGAATGAATAGGAATTTTCTTGGTGAAGAAGTTGTTTCACGCATTCCACGTGAAGAGAAGATGGCCTGTCCAAAGGTATGAAGGCTTGAAAGAGGAGGAGCATGAATATGTTGCAAATAGCTGTGCTCGGCTATTGTGAAGAGTTTAAAGTAATGGATCAGGAGATGGCAAAATAGGAAGGGGTCAGATTGGGAAGACAATGAACTAGATCAGTGCGCAGGAATCGGATTTTGAAAGGTCTCTGGGACACTTCATTGTAAGCTCCATATACGCTATGACTCCAGGAGGTCAATTCCATAAGAGCAGGAATGCTGTGTGTTTTGCTCATGAGTTCACCTCTAATTTCTCTCACATGGTACAGAGCAAAAAACGGATGCCCCAAAAGTAGTATGAATTAATCTCATACTAATTTGTATCCACAGATTTTCCTAAAGGCTAAGAAGATCCATGAATGGTGTCAAGAAAAGAAGTGATATGGTCAGATTTAGACTTTAGGTAGACTCTGATGGCTGAGTGGAGAAAATTAGGAAGGACCCACACTGGATGTGGGAGAATGTCTGGAAGGCTATTGCTATAATGCAGGTGAGAAAACATAGTGACCAATAATTGGGAATTTGGAAAATGGAAAGAGATATGTAGGAAATAGGAGTACTAGAACAGGATAATTGGATAAAAGACAAGATGGAAAGAAGAACGACATGTTAAAGATTGTGCCACCAGTTTGACGACTTGCACAGCAAGTCTGTACTGAAATGGGAACTACTGAGGAATGATTAAGTTTGTGAGGCAGAGAAGGGATAGCATTATGGGAGCATGGCATGGGACGGGGACATGAGGATAAAGGGTAGCTTGAAGAATGAGGCGGATATTACCTCCATCTTGGAAACTGAATTTAAGGCATCTGAGAGATATTCAGGTGGCAATATAACCAGTATCCAGTTGGGTATATACCTGCGACTCAGAAGAAAAATGTGGAAATATAAATGTGGGAGTCTGCAATAGGCTGTGGTTGAAAGCACGCGTTCCTCCATGGCCCAGTGAGCTCTGCCTACAAAGTTAGGCCACCATAGCCTGAATCCCTAACAAATATTTATTCTTCTTCCTAGTGTCCTCTAACCAAGCCCAGGCCCCAGTGGCACCATCTGATATAATCCTCAGGAGACTACAAAACTCTAGCTGCATCCTACAACTTCTTATAGCACAAGGGTGCCCTCTAGTGGTTTGTATGACGTTTGTGGGGCACAGAATAAGAACACCGAATATGTTTCCAGTCATCATAACTGCCCTGCCACTTCCACTTCTGGGGTAATTCAAAAGCGGCATACAGACCTCAGGTCTGGAGAATCCCTAAGTACTTCAGACTATGTCAAGGATGAGATCTCTACTCTCTTAAGCCAATACGTTTTTTCAGTAGCCCAACCAGTTAGGGAGTGATTTGTTGGATACACTAGGCCTCAGGGGAAAGCTATTACATGGATTGGTCAGAGACCTATTATTATTTCAGAAATAAGAAACCTCAGGGTGAGAATCAGCTGTGTCTGCAAAACTAGAGAAATAGAGGAATCTGTGCCACAGGCCTCCTGGACACACAGGCCTCTGAATATGTTCTAAAGCAGGGCTGCCTTCTTTGTCCATAGCAGCCACTCTCACGGCTGGAAACCCCTTTGTATACTATCCAGGGTGCCAGGGTGACAGGAGAAGGTTCAGCTTTTACTCTTACCTACAAGGAGCAGTGGTAAGGGCATTTGGTAACACAGAATGCTGGGTGGTACACTTTGGTTTGACCACTTGTGACCAGGTGCCAAGGTTATCCTGGTTTAAATGGATACTTTCTGCATAGTCCACAATAGAAGGAATAAACATAATTGGATTGATATGCTCATGACACAATATGCAAAAAAATAAAGCGCGGTATCAGTGTGTTATTTCTCACACCCACCCTGTTTACAAATGAAGAGCAAAAGGCCTCGTTTTTATCCTAAGAAAACCTGTTGTTTTCACTTTATTTTGAAAATCTACCTTAAGTTCTAGCTAGGCCCACTATAGCCCTACACCATCTGTCACTTCATCACCTGAGATTCCAAATAAGTATGCCACTTACCAGAAAAGCATTTTCAGAACTGTATGCTGAACTGAATGTGACTATGATTAATCTGGGGCCTGAGGCCAATGACTTAACAGCACTTGAGTTGTTTCTCTAAGCTCAAGGCCAAGTCATTCCAACAATATACACATTACAGCTTGTGGCAAAAGTACATCAAGTTCCTGTACCAGTCTCGTGTAAATAAAATGAGGAGTTCAACCTCTTGCAGGCACTACCTCAGCCTCACAACAATAAACTTCCAACTACACCTATGGATTCAGTATCACCTAGATCATCTTGGTGAAACAGAACTTGTTTTAAACACTCAACTTTTTTGAAGTGTAGTTTACATATTACAAAACTCCCCCATTTTGAGTGTACTTTATCATGAGTTCTGACAAATATATACGCTTACAATTATCACAATCAAAATATAATACATGTTCATTCCTCTCCAAAATCGGCACGGATGGTTGCGTCCATCCCAGTCAACCATCACTACACTCAAGCCTCAGGCCACCGCTTACTTGCTTTTGTCACCTGGAATAGATTTGTCTTTTCTGGAGTTTCCTATAGATAGAGGCATACACTATGTACTCTTTACTATCTTTTTTAATTTAACAGAATATTCTCAGAATTTCTCTAAGCCTTTGCATACAGCAGTGGCTTATTATGTTACATCACTAAGTAGTATTTCATTTTATAGATCTACCGTAGGTTGTTTTTTTTTTTTTTTTAGTTCATTACTGATGAAAATGTGGGTTGTTTCCCAGATGGGTCTTTTCAGCAAAGCTATTGTTAACATTCATATACAATTTTTTGTGTGGACATACAATTTCTTTTCTCTCAGATAAATACCTAAGAGTTGAATCGCTGGACCATAAGGCAAATACATGTTGTTTTATAGGAAACTGACAGGTTATTTTCTTTCTTTTTGTTTTTATTATTATTATTTTATAAAACTGGAGCTTTGGGGTCGGCATGGCTTAGCAGGTTAAGCCGTCCACTGCAGAGCCAGCGTCCCATATGGGCACCAGTTCAAGCTCTAGCCATTCCACTTCCACTCTGTCTCTCCTCTCTCTTGGTAACTCTGCCTTTGAAATAAATAAATAAATCTTTAAAAAATAAAAACTGGAGCTTTCTTTCGAGCATGAATGAAAGCAATGTGTGGAAGTTGATAGACAAAATGTGCTTCAGGCAATGGTTTTCTACTATTTATCCTATTTGATACCCTATATATTTTCAGAAACTGATGAATGAAATCCCACATGATCACCCAATCCTGAGATAATGGTATACCTTTAATAATATCCTACTTTTCTTTCCTGATAATGAGATCACAGACTCTCTTGACCACTAGATATACCAATACTTTTGGAATAACCCTGAAAAATACCTACTTGAAAATTCAAAGGGAGAATTATTGGACCATGCCCTATATATTGTGTTTGATCAAGACACTCTCATGGTGGTCTACAATGCATCAGTCATCTTAATGTTAGAAACACTCCAGGTAAATCAAATTTGTCCTGAAATTAATGCTATTTATCAGGTTCTAGCCACAGTTCATTTGTTACGTACTGCTCTATTTGACAAAATACTTCATTTCAAAAAGAGGAGATAATTTACTTCACTGATAACTTTTCTTATTGGGTTATAGGCCTTTGAAATATTGATCTTTGTAGTCCTTACAATACAAATGAATAGCTGGGGCATCCACAGCAAGAGAAGGGGGGCAGTTGCCTTCAACTATGAATAAGCTTAGCCAGTTCCCTGGTAGAGCATATACTTCTGTGCCCTATCCAGCTCTCTCCTGGCCCTAACACAAGCCTACTCAAACACAGCATGGTCTTATACTCTAAAAAAAACTCTTCCTAATAAACAGTGATGACTATCTTATCTCCCCAAGAAAACCCTTCATTTTGGAGATATATCTCAATGCCCACTTTTCCAAGAAATTAGATCAGAATACAGTCAATCATATTCTATAGGAATTGGAGTACTCAGCACCAAGGTTTTCTTTGATACACAGAGGTAATATTTCATTAAAAATTCCGTAGCTGAAAGCAGCTAAGGCAGACTGAGTAGTTCAACTTGTAGTAACTATTCATTCTAGAATATTATTAAGTGCTTCCTATGTATTAGCACTAGTATAATTCTTGAAGGACTGCATTCAAGGAGTCCTTTGATCTTAGCAGGCAAACCAAATCATCAGGTCACAAGGCTAGATTATCTGCCTTAAATAAGACTACCCTGGCAGATTATCCAAACTAACAACTTCAAATCTGTCCATCTCCAACTATATTTAACCAAAATGATCTGGAAGAGAAAGTAGGTAAATACCTAGGCATGCTGATGCCGGAATGAACATCAGGTATACCCAGAAACAATAATGGAAAACACAGAATAATAGAGTGGCCTCCATTTCAGGAAGACTCTCTTCAAATACTGTGCCTACAGAAAGGTACTTTTACATCAATCTCTCAAGAAACTGACTAAAGCCTGAATAGGCTTTTGAATGATCCACATTTACTATAGCATGCTCCAATAAAATGCCATCTATAAAACCTGTAGCCTGAACAAGAACTATCTTTGATAATCTGGAGAAGCAATATATCTCCACAGCCCCTATGAGTCCCTAGTATTCCACCTTAGAGTTTTTCTTAAACTTACTCACATTCCACTGCCCTAACTTTAATCTGGTGATTATGTAATTCCTCACTAAAAATGGTATTTCATCCCTGTGTTGGTTCTCAATCCATTCACACAGTCATAATAATGTAGTGAGCTATTTTACTTCCAGGATTAGTAAAGCTTACAACTATGACATGAAGTTTGAAGAGCAGTATTGAAGGCCCGTCATAACTGCACCTACTGCTCATGGCTAAATGGAGCACCACCAATTATTTGAGGAATGTGTCTAATGTTCTACCTACTGAAAACTCAGTTGTCCAGCAGGGTCCAGCATTGTGACTAAGTAGGTATAACCACTGTCTGCAATGCCAGCTTCCCAATGGGCACAGGTTCGAAACCTGGCTTGGACCCCTGCACCTACGTGGGAGAACTCGAAGGAGCTCCTGGCTCCTGGCTTCGGCCTGGCCCAGCCCTAGCTATTGTGGTCATCTGGGGAGTGAACCAGTGTATGGAGGATTTCTTTCTTTCTCTGTCTCTCCCTTTCTGTAACTCTGCCTTTCAAATAAATTTCAAATTTGTCTGCAACATTAAAAATTCTTTAGCATAAAAAATCTCCTTCCAAAAAAAAAACAATGAGTATATTTGAAAAAAAACTTGGGAAAATATTAATGGAAGGAAACTTCCTAGCCTTGATTTTAAATACAGATAATATTACTCTAAAAATTGAATGAATGAATACCTTGCTCCTAGGAGTGGGAGCAAGGCAAGGATATCCATTTTTCCCCGTATTTCTTTGACATAGTGCAAGAAGTTTTAGATAGCACAATAAGGCAAGACTAGAAGAAAAAAAATGGTGTGCATAACAGAAAGAAACAAAACAGTCGCTGTTTGTAGATGAAATGATTGTCTACCTAGAAAATATCAAGGAACAGGAACATAAAAGTCTCCTAGAACTAATAAATGAGTTCAGTAGGTTGCAAGATACAAGATCAATAAGCAAGAATTAATTACATTTCTATATACTAGCAAAGAATAAGCAGACACAAAATTAAATAATACTATTTGCAATTGTTCAAAAAGTGAAAGGTATAACTCTAGCAAAATATGTAAAGGAGGTGTACAAAAAATATACACAATGTTGATGGAAAACTTTTTAAAAATCAATGGATTGGGGTCAGTGCTGTAGTATAGCAGGTAAAGCTGCCCCCTGCAGTGCTGGCATCCCATATGGGTGCCAGTTCCAGTCCCAGCTGCTCCACTTTTGATCCAGCTCTCTGCCATTGCAGCCAACTGGGAACTGGGGAATGAACTAGCAGATGGAAGACCTCTCTCTCTCTCTCTTTCTCTCTTTCTGCCTCTCATTCTCTCTATATGTAACTCTGACTTTCAAATAAATAATCTTTAAAAAGAAAAAAATCAATGGAGATAATAGCATGTTCATGAATTGAAAGACTCAATAGAGTGAAGATGGCAACTCTGCCCAAACTGATAACAGATCTAATCTGATACCTACAAAAGCTCAAGCAATTTTGTAGATACATAGACAATATATATCTATGGTAGTTAGGTAAATACAAAGATACATAGACACATAGACATACAGATATAGAAATATAGACAATATACCAAAAAAAACTCTTGTCTAGACTTTGGTAGGAATTGCAAAATTTATATACAAAGTCAAACCAACTAGAATAGCTAAAAACACCTTTGAAGAAGTACAAAGCAAGAAGAATCAATCTTCCCAATTTTAAGCTTTATATTATAACTCCAGTATAGTAATCAAGACTGTATGGTATTGGCAGAGTGATACACATATAGATCAATGGAGTACAATATAGAACCCAAAAATAGACACGCAAAAATATTCCCATTGATTTTTGGCAAAGGTGCAAAAGCAATTCAGTGGAGGAAAGATAGTGTTTTCAACAAGTGATATTGGAACAAGTGAAAAGACATAGCACAAAAAGTGAACATCAACCAAAGTCACATCTTATACACAAATTAACTCTAAATGTATTATGGGCTTACATATAAAGTATAAAATTATATAACTTTTGGGGGAAAACAGTAGATAATCTTTGGGACATAAGGCTAGGAATAGGATGGTTAGAAGATCAGCGCGGTGCGCCAGCCAGCGCGCCGGCCACGGCGGTCATTAGAGGGTGAACCAACGGCCAAGGAAGACCTTTCTCTCTGTCTCTCTCTCTCTCACTGTCCACTCTGCCTGTCAAAAAAAAAAGAATTGATACCAGAAGTACAATATATTTTAAAAATTGTTAAATTGGCCTTTTTCAATATTTAAAGTGTTTTCTTCATTAAACAGCTTATTAAAAGGGTGGAAATGCAGCTTATAGAATGGGAGAAAATACTGGCAAATCACATATCTGACAAAATCTAGTGTCTGTAACATATAATGAATTTGAACTTGCGAAATTCAATAGTAAAAAAGAATATAAGTAATCTAATTAGAAAATAGGCAAAAGACATGAAGAGACAATTCATAGAAGAGGTTCTACAAGAGTAAATAAACAAATGAAAATGTGTAAAATATCATTAGTTATTAAAGAAATAATAATTAAAGTCACAACAAAATACAATTATACATTAATCAGAATTGATGAAATAAAAACTTGTTACAATTCCAAAAGCTGGTAGTAAGGATGTAGAAAAACTGGATCTCTCATATATACCCTGATGGGAATATAAAATTATAGAGCCACCCCAGAATATAGATTCAAAGCTTCTATTAAAATGAAATACAACTGATACACACATTCACTTTCTATTATTATTATTTTTGATTTTAGTTCCTTCTTCCCTTGTCTGGAAGAATAATGCACATTGACAACTGAATGATTCCATAATCTGTTCTTGTAGGGCTTCAAGAAGTCTCAAAGTTCTTTCACTTTCTCCCATCTTCTGTTTTTTTCTAGTGTCAGCTGGCAGTGAGACTGGTATAATGCCATCTCTATCCATGAGTTCTGTTAAGATGCCTTATTAGGCCCATAGTTCAGACTCACACTAATATCCTTTTCAAATGGATGGTCCAGTACATTCTTAGAATTCTTTGCTGACTAAGGTTTCTCATATTTTGCAATACAGACATGCTGAGAATTTTCCAAATCTTTAAGTTCTGATGTCTTTATAACTTTAGCAATTCTGTCTTAAATTCATTTTTTTTCCTTTTGCATTTTACTGCAAAAAGTCAGAAAGAACTAATCCACTCCTTCAATACCTTCTTTAGAAATCTCCTCAGCTAACTCCAATCTCATTATTCACAAGGTCTCCCTTTCACAAAAATCAAGCACATTTCAGCGAAGTTCTTTGTCACTTTATAACAAGGAAGGCTTTTCTTCTGGTATCTGATAGTGTCTTCCTTATTTACATCTCAAATCCCATTAGAATGTCCTTTACCATACAGATTTCTACCAACATTTTGTATATAGTTATTTATTAAGGTGCTACAAAAAGTTCAAAAAGTAAAAAATTTCATGGAAAGGGGAATTTCTGAAAACAAATGAAGATGATAATACAACCTATCAAAACTAATGGGACACAGCAAAAACAGAGTTGAGAGGGAAGATTATAACAATTGCTGCCTATATCAAGAAATTGGAAAGGCATCAAACAAATGAGCTATCAATGAATCTGAAGGACCTAGAAAAAGAAAAACAAAGCAAACCCAAAATCAGTAAGAGGAGAGAAATAATTAAAATTAGAGAAGAAAAAAACAAAATTGAAACCAAAAAATACAAAAGATCAGTGAAATGAAAGAGGATTTGTTTGAAAAAATAAACAAAATTGATATACCATTGGCACAACTAACAAAAAGAAGAGTGATTAGACCCAAATTAATAAAATCAGAGACGAAAAAAGAAATGTAAAAAGAAATGCTTTTGAAACAAAAAGAATCTTCAGAAATTACTACAAATAACTATATGCCAAAAAATAGAAAAATCTAGAAGAAATGGAGATTCCTGGACACATTCAATCTACAAAACTTGAGCCATGAAAACAGAAAATTTGAGTAGACCAATAATGAAAATGAGATTGAATCAGTAATAAAGACCCTTCCAACAAAGAAAAGTTCAGGACCTGATGGCTTCACTGACAAATTCCACCAAATGTTTAAATAAGAACTAATTCCAATACTTCTCAAGCTATTCAAAAAATTTTAAAGGGAGGGAATCCTCCCAAACTCCTTCTATGAGGCTAGCATCACCTTAACTCCTAAACCAGAAAAAAAAATACAACAGAGAAAGGAAACTATAGCCCAATATCCCTGATGAATCTAGATGCAAAAATCCTCAACAAACTACTAACTAATCTAATCAGAAAGATAATTCACCTAGACCACGTGGGATTTATGCCTGGTAGACAAGGATAGTTCAACATTCAATAAATGTGATATATCACATTAACAAACTGAAGAATAAAAGCCACATGATTATCTCAATAGATGCAGAGAAAGTGTTTGATAAAATACAACACCAGGGCCAGCATTGTGATGTAGCAGGTAAAGCCAAGATCTGCAGCGCTAGAATCCCATATGGGCACTTGTTTGAGTCCTGGCTGCTCCACTTCCTATACAGCTCTCTGCTATGGCCTGGGAAAAGCAGTGGAAAATGGCCCGAGTGCTTGGGCCACTGCATCCATGTGGGAGACCTGGAAGAGGCTCCTGTCTCCAGGCTTTGGATTGGCCCAGCTCCAGCTGTTACAGCCATTTGGGGAGTGAACCAGTGGATGGAAGACCTCTCTTTCTCTCTCTCTCTCTCTCTCTCTGCCTCTCTCTGCCACTCCTTCTGTCTGTCTAACTCTGTCTTTCAAATAAATTTTTAAAAAAACTCACATCCTTTCTCCCTGTTCCTCTCTCTCTGTAACTCTGCCTTTCAAATAAATAAATCTTTTAACAAAAATAACACTTTTCATGATGAAAACTCTAAGCAAATTGGATATACAAGGAACATCCCTCAACACAATCAAGGCAATTTATGATAAACCTACAGCCACCATCTTATTGAATAAGGAAATGTTGGAAGCATTTCCACTATGATCTCTAACCAGATAAGGATGCCTCCTGTCATCATTGCTATTCAATGTAGTTCAGAAAGTTTTAGCGCCATTGGGTAAGAAAGAACATCAAAGGGATATAAATTGGAAAGGAGGAAGTCAAATACACCTGTTTGCAGACGACATGACTGTATATATAGGGGAACCAAAAGGCTCCATCACTAAGACTATTGGAACTCATAAGAGAGCTTGCTAAAGTGGCAGCACAGCATATAAAATACAATAAAAGACAATATCATGGCTGACAATGAACTTGTAAGATCAGTCCCATTCAAAATATCTACAAAAAAATTTAAATACGTTGGAATATATTTAACAAAGTAGGTAAAAAAAATCTCTACACTGAAAATTACAAAACATTAAAGAAGGAAATAAAAGAAGACACAAAAAATGGAAGAATCTTCCATGTTTGTGGATTGGAAGAATTAATATCATCAAAATATCCATACTACCCAAAGCAATTTATAGATTCAATATGATCCCAATGAATATACCACTGGCATTCCTCTCAGACCTGGAAGAAACAATGCTAAAATTCATATGTAAACGCAAAAGAACCTAAATATCTAAAGCACTCTTAAACAACAAAAGCAAAGCCAGAGGCATCGCAATGCCAGATTTCAGGACATACTGCAGGATAATTATAATAAATACAGAATGATATTGGCACAAAAATAGACATGTAGACCAATGGAGCAGAATATAAACCCCAGAATCAATGCACATATCTAAACCAACTGATCTTTGGCAAAGGAGCTAAAATCAATCCTTGGAGAAAGGAGCACAAATGGTACTCCTGGCTCCTGGTTTCAGTCTGACCCAGCCCTGACCTTTGTGGCTATTTGGGAAGTGAACCATCGGAACGAAGATCTCTCTGTCTCTATCTCTATCTCACTATTTCTCACTCTTTTCTCTGTGTTAACTCTGCCTTTCAAATCATTAAATAAATCTTTAAAAAAATAAAAGAAGGAATAAGAAAGGAAGGAGGAGGGAGGGTAGAAGCATGGGCTGGAGGGATGGTAGGGTGTGAAATATCACTATGCTCTTAAATTTGTATCTATGAAGTATATAAAATTTTTCACCATATATAAATTAAAAATTTAATAAATAAAATTTCAAAGCTTAACACTCTAAAAAACTAAAAAACATTCAGCACCTGTTCACCTGTTTCTGACCAAGTTCTCAGTGAGCTAGGAATAAAAGGAGACGTCTTCCACTTTATACAGTTCATCTCTAAAAAAAGCCATTGCTAACATCATACTTAATTGTGAAAGGTTTAACACCATTCACCTAACATTGCAAAGCCAAGGATGTTTACTCATACTACTTCCTTTTAACATTCAAAATTAGCCGGCGCCGTGGCTCAATAGGCTAATCCTCCACCTTGCGGCGCCGGCACACCGGGTTCTAGTCCCGGTTGGGGCGCCGGATTCTGTCCCGGTTGCCCCTCTTCCAGGCCAGCTCTCTGCTATGGACAGGGAGTGCAGTGGAGGATGGCCCAGGTGCTTGGGCCCTGCACCCCATGGGAGACCAGGAAAAGCACCTGGCTCCTGGCTCCTGCCAGGATCAGCGCGGTGCGCCGGCTGCAGCGGCGGCCATTGGAGGGTGAACCAACGGCAAAGGAAGACCTTTCTCTCTGTCTCTCTCTCTCACTGTCCACTCTGCCTGTCAAAAAAAAAAAAAAAAAAAAAAAAAAAAAAAAAAAAAAAAACATTCAAAATTATATCCCAACCATGCTAGCAAGGCAGGAAAAAATAACTTTAAGTCATACAAATTATAAAGGAAGACATAGCAAAGGGTACTTCAAAAAGTTTGTAGGAAAATATAATTTAAAAAGAAGTTTATTCTGGTGCAAATAATTTTGAAATTCATTCATATAAAGATCTTCAAAAATTTCGTGGAATGCAGACTAAAATGATTCTGTCTTCATTCAAGACACAATAATTTTGTATGTAGCCAATCTTAAAGAATCTAAGGAAAAACCTGCTAGAACTAATAAGTGAAATTACTAAGGACAAACTATGCAATTTCCATATGTAAAAGTCAACGCTATTTTTGTATAGTAGCAACAATCAAATGAAAGTATAATTTAAATAAAATATAGGCTCATTCAGGATAATCTCCTCATGCTAAAATTCAACGATTCCAGACCCTAACTACATCTGCAAAAGCCCGTCACAGTAGCACGTAGATTGATATTTGAGCAAATAATTTGGAGAAACTGAGCTTACACCAGTAACAGAAATCTTGGGTCCAATTTTGGAATCCTGCCTACCACAGTATTGGTGTACCCAACAATGTAGATCAATCCAACAACATTATGTTGGGTAAAATAAGCCAGTCCAAAGTGGGGAGGAAATGAGTACACACTGAATGATTTCACTTACATAAAATTGTAGAAAATGCAAGAAAAAACTATATGACAGAGGAAAAAGCACTGGATATTTGTTCTTGGGAATGAGAAATATTGCTGATTGCAAATGTGCACAAGTGTACTATTGATAGTTATGGGAATTTGCTATATGTTGACTGCAGCGTTGATTACACATACACACACATACAAACATTCATTGTAACTCTTTAAACCCTTTTTAAAAATGTATTTATATATTCTGAAAGGCAGAGTTATACAGAGAGAGGGAGACACATACACAGAGTGAGAGCTCAGTCTTTCATCTGCTGGTTCACTCCTCAAATTGCTGCAACAGCCAGGACAAGGCCAGGCAGAAGCCAGGAGCCAGGAGCTTCAACCAGGTATGCCCCATGGGTGCAGAGGCCCAAGGACTTGAGCCATTTTCTGCTGCTTTTCCAGGTGCATTAGCAGGGAGCTAGGTCAGAAGTTGAGCAGTTGGGACTCCAACTGGTGCCCATATGGGATGCCAGAATTGCAGACAGTAGCTTAACCGGCTGCACCATAGTGCTGGCCGCCTGTTTAAACTCTTTAATTTAAATGGGTGCATTTTGTGGCATGTAAGTTGTAAAGCAAGCCAATTGATTTTAAAAAGTAAAGACAAAAGGAAAATATTTTCTAGTAAACAAAATATCAGTTTGATATCATAAGATCTGACCTGTAAGAAAAGTAAAAGTCCTTTACTCTGGAGGAAATGATAACATTAAAAACACATCTGGGGCCGGCACTGTGGCGTAGCAGGTAAAGCTGCCACCTGCAATGCTGGCATCTCATATGGGTGCTGGTTCAAGACCTGGCTGCTCTACTTCTGATCCAGCTCTCTGCTATGTCCTGGGAAAACAGTAGAAGATGGCCCAAGTCCTTGGGCCCCTGCACCCACGTGGGAGACCCGGAAGAAGCTCCTGGCTCCTGGCTTTGGATCGGCACAGCTCCAGCCATTGCAGCCATCTGGGGAGTGAACCAGTGGATGGAAGACCTCTCTCTCTCTCTCTCTCTCTCTCTTTCTCTCTCTCTCTCTCTGCCTCTCTCTGCCTCTCCTTCTGTCTGTGTAACTCTGCCTTTCAAATAAATCTTTAAAAAAACTCACATCTATGCACACATACGAAAAACACCAGAAAGAGTGTGTATGTGGATATATAGATACTTCATACGTGTGTGTAAATTAAAGATTTTTTCTTTTTATTTACTACTTACAGAAAAAGTTAAACAATTTATTGCTGAATTTATAACACTAGTAATTATAAAACATACAATAACACAAAGATGTGAAAAAAGGAATGGCAATATATTGTTTCAAGTTTCTTACATTATACATGAAGTTTATGATTTGGAAGTATACTATGATAAATTGAAGATGTATATGCTAAACCCTAGAACTGCTATTAAAAATAAAACAAATAAGGAACATATGGGATATCTAAATTGAGTCCCCAGATCCCCATATCTATCTAACCCAATCCCAGTCGTTGTGGGCATTTGCAGAGTGGACCAGCATAGGAATCTCTTTCTCTTTCTCCCTTGCTCTCCCTGTTGATCTTCCCCTCTTCCTACCCCTCCCATTCCCCATTCACCCATCTCTCTTTCTCTCTCCTTCTTTCTGCTAACACTAAAAAATAATAAATAAAATAAATAAACACTAAATACTAAAAATGAGCCAATTGAAAAACAGTCAGGCAAAAGAGAAAGATGAACAAAGAAAATATGGAGCAATTAGAAAAGAAATAGCAAGACAGTAAGAATTTAAACAATGATATAGATAATGATGTAACAGTCTGTAGCTATTGTTGGCCTTACCTGGGACCTCCAAAATGGCCACCATAAGTACCGTTGCTGGCACTTACAGCATCTAGGTGATGAGAGTGGGTGGGGGCTGGGGACACTAGCAGAACTTAGTGGAACTTCCAGCAGTACTAAGATGTAGGATTCCAAGAAGAAGGTGAGTCAGACTATAGAGGAATGGCTAGAATAGTACCACCACACTGCCTAAGATGCAATCGGGTGACAAGAGCTCAACCAGCTAGTTCAGATTCCCCCATGGGTCAGAAGATATGCTATAGGAGGGCATGTTTTGATGGCAAGACAGGAATCAGTGTCATCCTTGGAACAATCTGGTAGGAACAGAACACCTGATGAGTTTCTCATCATTCATAGTATGAACTCTAGAATGTTCACTTCTGATCACCATCTGTTACAGCAATCCAGGCATTTTTCCTTCACATTGCTTTACTCAAGCTACCAGTAGCCAACCTAACAACAACTTATCAGTTCTTAGCCCTGTTCCTTGGGGTCTTTGCCAAGATACTAAATTCTGTACTGCAAGAGTACTCTCCAATATTTCATTTTTCCCTTATCCAGTTGTATGTTCCATCATACCACTTGATCTAGCACCCCAGCCCCATATATACTCATCCTAGGAGTTATTACTCATTTGGGATATAGTCTCTTCTCTATCCTCATAGGCCTAGCTATTCCCTGTCTGGCTTATATTGTAACCTATTGCTAGCTATTGGTCTAGTAGTCAGGACTGGAAGTAAGGGTATATTCTGAAAGAAGGAGGGAGCATAGCTACCAGCACTTCACCTACCATCAATGAAGGGTTCTTCCTTGTTAGATGGTCAAACTGCAAATATCATTAGTACTTTTTCTAGTACCACACCTGAAACTAACTCCCAAAAGACATGGGTTCCCCCAAACACAGAATTTGAAAAGGTAATTTGTATGTAGGACATATTTTGGGGAGCTCTCTTGGTAATACTGATGAGGGAGTGAGGACAATAGAATTGGGTAGAGAGAAAAGCTAGACAGTAATGCAATCACAAGGACTGAGATTTCATATTCCAATTTCAACTAGTGAGTGAATATAGGCAGTTCCTTGGGAGGAGGTCATACTACTTGAAGGAGTGGCTCCATTTTCCTGAATGCAATTTTTGAGAAGATATGCAGCGTCCATCAACATTCAAGACTACTGGCCACTGGGGTAATAAGTGCCTTTATCCTGAAAGGAGAGAGATGGTGTACGGATAGCACACAGCAAGCACTACTATGTATATTTAGTTATACAAATTATACTTATATTTATATAATTTAGCACTACTGTATATATTTATTTATACTATATACATATATACATACAATTTAGCAATATGCTTCATCCCCTCTTCAATATCCTTTCCTCCCTTTCACTCATGTCCATATTTCTATCACATCCTTTTCTGATTCCTTGTTTATGAGCTAGTTCTGAATGCTTCCAAATCAGATCTCAGGTATCCCTGATTAATTAAGTTCTGTGGACAGGCATCTATGCCATCATTCTTGGAAACATCAGTAGCATAAAATAGAAACAACTCAAGTTCACCTAAATCACCCAAGATGGATATCTACTAAGGTCCTGCCACTACAATTGTTACATATGGGTTTAGAGCAAAGTCAGTGCAGTCTTCATCCAAGACAGACAGTATGTTAAGATACAGAGTCCTGAGATTTGTCTGGACTCAGGTGTTACCTCTGGCAATCAATGCATAGCAGTGAGGAAGAGTTTATACTGTGGTCATTGAGAGAACTTGAAGATCAAAACAAGAAAAAAACACCCATCATTAAGTTGGAGGGGGTAAGGCAAAGTATTAAACATGAAAACAAGGCCATAGTTTCTTTATGGTAACCTGCCCAGGGGGTCAACCTGCCCACCTATACCAGTTGCAACTTCTTATCATTAGGTATGGTTTTGCATTGGAAATTTCTACAGAGAATAGCATCAGGAAACTGTAGCGGAAGGAGTATAGCATACAATTAGGAAGCAGAGAAAAATGTCCAGAAAAATGCAGCTACGTTGCTTATTAATTATATCACATATGGCAAATCACTTATCCTATCTGAGACTGTCATTTTTCTTGTAACTAAATACACATACCAGTTTCCCAGCATTACTTTTGGAACTCAACAGCAAATATACAAATGTTTCATTCTGCAACAGTGTCTGCTTTCACGCAGATCTGTAATAAGCTACTCCTCAACACATCAAATCAGCCTGGGACATCCATTATGGGGACATTCTTTCAGTTATTCATAAAACAAAAAAACTAGTTCCTGAATGATTTCTCTATATCATTCATAATAGCTTGGCCTTGTGATTCTATTATCAACTGTTATAATGCTTTCATGAGGACTTTTTCTACTCTATAACTCCTTTCAGGCTTGGGCTGCATAAGGTACTTAGTCTCTCTCTCAACTCCCTCTCTCTCCCTCCAACACTTTCTTTATCTCTCTCTTTCTCTTCCTCCCCCTTCCACTACCCCTCCCCCTTCCTCCTCCCTTCCTCTCTCCCTCCCTCCCTCCCTCTCCCTCTCCTTCTCCCTCTCTCCCCATTCTCTATCTTTCTTTCATGGCTTATCTCTCATGCTTGGAGTTCTAGTGCCTTCCCTTCAAGTGCGGCCACAAATGGCATATTTTCTCCTTTTCTCAGATGTAAGATCTTCACACACTTTAAGGGTTTTACTGAGGATCATGCTGGAAAATAGAGGACATACTATAACTGGGAGAATGGTAAGGAGTTACAGAACACAAAGTTCTCAACATATCCATTTTCTATTGCCCCAAGTCTCCTTTTGAGTTGAGTCTTTGTTCTCAGTAGATGTAGCTTCTCCTATGTCCTCCCACACCAATTTCTTAACTATCATCTAGGAATATAACCTATGATACTTGCAAGCTCCTTTTCTCATAGTGAATGTGAAACTCATACACGTTCCTTGAACAGGAATCTTAAAAGTCAGTTTCTTCATTGGGCAACAGGTATCTCTTAGGTAATTCAGATAGATGAACCATTGCTCCATAAGCTTCTGGATGCTTAATCGCTCACAGCATTGTTCAGAATCTGTGGCTCCTTTTCAGTTAGTTTTTCCAGTTTGTAAAAAAAAAATTTACCCTGATTTCCAGCTCTCAATCTTTCTGCTTCATTTCTGCAATCTGATTAGCATCATCTTTAATTCAGAGGAGGGTTGGCTATTTCAAAGACCAAGTCATGCCCTTTGGCCTTTTCCATGTCCCCAACTATTCCACCACCAAAGAACAGTGTTGTATGATCTCTCTTGGAAGTGGAATGGAATTGGTCACAGACACAATTCTAATATACTCCTTAAGCACAGTCATGTACAAGACCTGAGATGGCCTCACAGCAACCATCTCCATAGAAACCAGATAAATATGCATTTTGAGCAGCCTGAGGTCAAGTCCCTGTGGCACATATTCTTTATACACTGATTAGCACAGATGAAAGTGACTCAAGTGAAAATGATACAGGCTAAGTCCTAGGTGGATATGCTTCTCCCTCACCCACAGTTAAAGGTCATTCTGAGATTTCTCAACTTGCCCCACTACTATCAAATGACAGACAGTTAGCACAAACTTTCTTGGCTTCCATGCATTTTTAATCTTATTTTGTGCCTCTATAACAAACTACTACATACTAAGTAATACTTAAATAACAGAGATGTATTTGCTATAGTTCTTGAATCTGGAAATTCCAAGGTCAAGGAGTCACAACTTGTGACTAGCTGAATGATCCCATGGCAGAATGTAGAAGGGCAAGAAAGCATGTAATGGAGAGAGAAAGAGAGAGAAGAGCAAGTGGCTGGATTCATCCTTTCATCAGGAGCCCACTCACAAAAAAAAAATAATAATAACTAACTCAGTGCCATGATAATGGCATTATCCATTCATAAGGGCAGATCACTCATAACCTAATCATCCCTTAAAAGCTCCAGCTCTCAACATTGATGCATTAGTGGTTAAGTTTCCAACACATGAACTTCATGGCACATATTTAATCTACATTTATTCAAATGGCCAGCTTCCAAAATAGGAACAAGTTCACAGAATTGATAGCTTTTTTTCTCCACCAACAAAACATAATTCTCTGACTTTTGAGGCCATCTATCCATTCGAAGCTGCAGTAATTTTATGTCAAAAGAATCTGGAGAATGATGCACTGCTATGCTTCTTATTCTCATATGTGAATATCCTTGGAATAGAGCTACCTCGCAGTGTAGAAGGAACCACATCTGTAGAAACTGCATTTAAAAATATTCAAAGTGATGTACAAAGGCTCTGGATAGTCCACACTTAGTGTGATATGTTCAAGAATACGACATTTGTGGTCTAAAAATGTGAAAGGCAAGAAAAGTCCAAGGAAGATGATCCCGAATGACCCTTGGATGGTAGTTTCCCTGAATTCCATTTTAATTTAATTCCACTTTGTTTGGCAGATACATTGCTTAAAACCACTCTTTGCAGGGCTGACTCTGTGGCATAACAGGATAAAGCCCCAGCCTGCAATGTCGGCATCTTATATGAAAGGCGGTTTGAGTCCTGGCTGCTCCACTTCTGATCCAGCTCTGGGCTATGTCCTGGGAAAGCAGTAGAAGATGGTCCAAGTGCTTGGGCCCCTGCACCCACGTGGGAGACCCAGAAGAAGACTCTACTGGCTCCTGGCTATTGATCAGCTCAGCTCTGACCATTGCAGCCATTTGGGGAGTGAACCAGCAGATGGAAGACCTTTCTCTCTCTCTCTCTCTCTCTCTCTCTCTCTCTCTCTCTGTGTGTGTGTGTGTGTGTGTGTGTTTGGTTTGGTTCTACCTCTTTCTGTAACTCTGTCCTTCAAATAAATAAAATAAATATTTTTTTTTAATTTAAAACAACACTGGCTTGGATATCTTATTATACTATCTAGGATCCTTGGGGAAATCAGGTATCACACAGAGACAGGAGATTTAATAAGAGTCAGTGAAGAGACTTTAAGAACCACTAATAAATGTATCAGCAGTATTTCTAACCAAGTGTCCCATTGCTGACAATAGGGAGGAGCCATTATCACACCTAAGTCTGAAGGGGTAAGGATAGTGGCACCAAAACCCACAGAGGGTAGTTCCATAAGCAAGTAATATGATTGGAACCGTGACTTTTTGTAGGCAAACTGAAGTCAACAGTGATGACTCCTCAGGGAAGAATCCATGGGAATAAATGTTCTGACTCAACTATTCCATCCCTTCCAGTATCTTCCCTAAGCTTTCAATTGGCCACATCCAACCAGGAATCAAAAAATAAAGCAGTTCTTTGTTGAAGACAGTAGAGGTCATCTCTCCTCAGTCCAGAAAAGGGTAGAGAAGGGTGTGAATTGAATCTGGAGCACTAGAGTCATGGTCTTAGCAAGGTAGTTCACACTCTAGGCACCAGAGCTAAACTCTCAGCATATGTGCCTGCACTCCAGATAACAACTTAGCTGTCACAGAGAGCTAATCCTTGTGATGATCCCAGATCCACTGCAAATCTCCACACATCAGTGCTCTTGTTCTTGGCTCCCTCACAAGCACTCCTCCTTTGCATACTCTTACCAATGTGTTGGGAAAAGTGGTGCCTGCAGCCAAGGCACTAGTGGCATTATAACTACAGGTGCCAAAGCCATAATTCTTCCACATGTGCCCATGCTTCAGGCCTCAGTTCTAAAGCTGCCCCCTGGGCACTACTTTTTAGACACCAGTGCCACTGGCTTCATAAGCAGACCTAATTCCCCAATGACCCCTCAAGAGGGATCACCTTCAGCAAAACCTGCTCCAGGAGAGATCAGGAGGACCTCAACAGCCATCCCCACCGAAGACCTCAACAATTGTCCCTTGCCAGTACTGCACACATCCACAGTGTTGGCACTGATGATCTTTGAAATCTTTATCAAAGCCCATCTCAACTGACAGCGCTACATAAAGACTGCAAAACTGCACCATCACTGGCACAAAATCACTACACTGCACCCAGCAGGCACCCTCCCAACTGCCCCATAATGGAAGGTCTTTCCACACTGTAACCAGGAACCTCTAGAAGAGGTGACTGCTCCACCAAATGTTCTGACATCAACTTTCAGGTGACATATTCAAACCATATTAGTATGTTATGTGAAAATAAACACTCATAGGAAGACAAAGGGAAAAGAATGAAAGGGAGTAAAGCTTACATGATTTGTGGGACAGCATGAAAAGAACTAGCATTTGAATTATAGAATTTTAAGCAAGATAAGAGAGAGATAACATAGCAGAGAGTTCATTTAAGTACATAATAGCAGAATACTTTCCTGCTCTGGAGAAAGATATAAGTATTCAGTTATTGGAGGGTCAATAGTCTTCAGAGTTAATCCCCCCCTAAAAAAGAATGCACTAAGCTACACTGCAGCCACACCGTCAACGAATCAAAGATAAAGAGAGAATCCTGAATGTATCATGAGAAAAGAAGCATGTCATATCTAATAAGTCCAATATAGTTAGCAGCAGACTCTTCAATAGAAACCTTACAGGTCACAAGAGAGTGGGATGATACATTCAAAGTAGTGAAAGAAAAAAAAAAAACTTTGGAGAATGCTATGCTTGGCAAAGCTGTCTTTCCGAAATGAGGACGAGATAAGGACTTTCCCGGCAAAGGCTAAGAGAGGTAATCATCACACCTATCTTACTAGAAATGTGAAACTTTCAGCTTCAAGCTGGAAGAAAATACTGCCACTTGGTAACACAAAATCAGATCAAACTATAAAACTCCCTTACAAAAATAATTACACAAATTCAGAATATTCTAATGCTGTAATGTTGGGGTGAATGTAACTAATATATATCTTTAGTATGAAAGTTAAAAAATGAAACTATAAAATGATGATTGTTGGAACTTATATTATGGTGTAGTAAACTGAGCTACTGCCTGCAACTAAGCTATTACCTGCAACACTGAAATCTCATATCACAGAGCCAGTTCAAGTCCTGGTTTTGGCCTGGACCACCCCAGTTGTTAGAGTCATTTGGAAGTGAAGCAGCTGAAAACCAATCTCTCTCTCTCTCTCTCTCTCTCTCTCTGTCTCTTTTCCCCATCACTCTGCCTGTCAAATAAGTAAAACTTTTGAAAACTAATGATTGCTAAAATAATTTGATAATGGATGCACAAAATTAAAAACTGAAAATCTATATGGAAAAACATAAATTTGGAGGTCAGGGTTGTGATGAAGTAGGTTAAGCCACCGCTTGAGATGCTGGCATCCCATATCAGAGTGTCAGTTTGAGTCCCTGGTGTTCTGCCTCCAATCCAGCTTCCTGCTAATGTGCCTGGAAAGGCAACAGATGATGTTCCAAGTACATGCATGCCTGCCACCTATGTGGAGGAACTAGATGGATTTCCTTATTCCTGGCTTCAGCCTGGCCTAAACCTGTCAGTTTGGGCCATTTGGGGAATGAATGAGTGGATAGAAAATCTTTCTCTCGCTCTCTCTTTCTCTCTCTATTTTTCTCTTTTAGAAAGAAAAAAAAATTTGGTTAAGTAGAGAAAAATTTAGTTTTTAATGCAATTGTTGTTATAAAATATATTATGTTTGTATATTATTATCTTCCACATATAAGAGAAAGCATGTGGAATTTGTCATTCTGTGTCTGGGTCAT
This sequence comes from Oryctolagus cuniculus, assembly GCF_051225735.1. Taxonomy (NCBI): domain Eukaryota; kingdom Metazoa; phylum Chordata; class Mammalia; order Lagomorpha; family Leporidae; genus Oryctolagus; species Oryctolagus cuniculus. The sequence goes on from NC_142888.1 coordinate 108,957,745, forward strand.
TTCATTTAGTAAAATTATCTCCATTTTCATGCATTTTTTGCAAATTCCAAGATTTCATTATTTTTATGGCTGAGTAATAGTCCATCATTCATATATGTATATATATGTATATGTATATATGAATTTCCTTTGTCTAGTCATCCATTGATGGATGTATAATCTGATTCCATATGTTTGCTAGTGTGAACTGAGCAGCAATAAATATGGGAGTGCAGGTATCTCTCTCATATACTGACTTCATTTCCTTTGGCTATATTCCCAGAAGTGGAATAGATAGATCATATGAAAGATCTATTTTTAGTTTTTTGAGGGATCACCACACTGTTTTTAAAACATGGCTGTACTAATTTACATTCCCACCAACAGTCTATTAGGGTTCCCCTTTCTCCACATCCTCACCAGCACTTACTATTTTTTGACTTCCAGATAAGAGTCATCCTAACTGGAATGAAATGATACCTCATAGTGATTTTTATTTGTATTTCCATGATGCTAGTGATAGTGGGCAGATTTCTGATCTTTTCTCCTTCCTTCCTTCTGCTCTTTTTGGATCTGGTTTGTTCTTCTTTTTCAAATTCCTAGAAATATAATGCTAAATTGTTTATCTTTGGTCCTTCTTTTTTTTTAATGTAGGAATTCTTTGCTATAAACTTCTAGAATTGTTTTTGCTGCTTCCCATAAGCTTTAGTTTGTTGTGTTTCCAATTTCATTTTTCTCAAGATATTTGTAAATTTTCATTTTCATTTCTTCTTAGATCCTTATTTGTTCAAGATAATTTTCACACATTTATGTACTTTTTATAATTCTTTTTTTTTCTGTTTCAGTAAATTTTTTTTAAACTTTTATTTAATGAATATAAATTTCCAAAGTACAGCTTATGGAGTACAATGGCTTCCCCCACCCCCATAACATCCCTCCCACCCGCAACCCTCCCCTTTCCCACTCCCTCTCCCCTTCCATTCACATCAAGATTCATTTTCATTTTCTCTTTATATACAGAAGATCAGTTTAGCTTACATTAAGTAAAGATTTCAACAGTTTGCTCCCACACAGAAACATAAAGTGAAAAATACTGTTTGAGTACTAGTTATAGCATTCAATCTCAATGTACAGCACACTAAGGACAAAGATCCTACATGAGGAGTAAGTGCACAGTGACTCCTGTTGTTGACTTAACAAATTGACACTCTTGTTTATGGCCTCAGTAATCACCCTAGGCTCTTGTCATGAGCTGCCAAGGCTATGGAAGCCCCCTGAGTTCACTGACTCTGATCATATTTAGACAAGGCCATGGTCAAAGTGGAAGTTCTCTCCTTCCTTCAGAGAAAGGTACCTCCTTCTTTGATGACCCGTTCTTTCCACTGGGATCTCACTCACAGAGATCTTTCATTTAGGTTTTTTTTTTTTTTTTTTTTCCCCAGAGTGTCTTGGCTTTCCATGCCTGAAATACTCTCATGGGCATTTCAGCCGGATCCGCATGCCTTAAGGGCTGATTCTGAGGCCAAAGTGCTGTTTAGGACATCTGCCATTCTATGGGTCTGCTGTGTATCTCACTTCCCGTGTTGGATTGTTCTCTCCCTTTTTTATTCTACCAGCTAATATTTGCAGACACTATTCTTGTTTATGTGATCCCTTTGGTTCTTAGTCCTATCATTATGATCAATTGTGAACAGAAATTGATCACTTGGACTAGTGAGATGGCATTGGTACATGCCACCTTGATGGGATTGAATTCGAATCCCCTGGTATGTTTCTAACTCTACCGTTTGAGGTCAGTCAGCTTGAACATGTCCCGAATTGCACATCTCTTCCCTCTCTTATTCCCACTCTTATATTTAACAGTGATCACTTTTCAGTTAAGTTCTTCTAATTATTGATTTTATAATACATACCATTGTGGTTATAAGATACTTGATTAATTTTAATCTTCATAAATTTATGAAAGATATGTTTCTTGGCCTAAATTATGATGGACGCTGAGAATGTTCTGTGTGAACTTGATTAGAATGTGTATTAAACTTCTGTTGGGTGGAATGTTCTGTGCTCATATTTGTCTGTTAGGTCCATTTGGACTAAAATGTAGTTCATACGCAATCTTTCCTCATTGATTTCCTGTCTAGAGGCTCATTCCTTTGCTGAAAGTGTATTGAATTCCCCTAATATTATTGTATTATGTTAGTGTATTGAACTGTATGTATTCCAATGTTACATGCATATATATTTACTTTATAGCCTCTTGATAAATTTACCCTTTTATCATTGTATAATGATCTTGTTTATTGCTTTTTACAGTTTTAGACTTAAAGTCTATATATCTGGCATAAATATAGCTACTCCTTGTCTCTGGGTTTCCATTTGGTTGAAATATCATTTTATACCCCTTTACCTTCAATATATATATGTATCCTTAAATGCGAAGTGAGTCTCTTGTAGGCAGCATGTAGTTGGTCTTGTTTTTATATTCTTTCAGAAATCTAGCTTTAATTTTTAAACATTTTACTTAAGAATAGTTTTAGATTTACAAAGCAAAAATGGTGAGGTAGTAATATAAAGAGTTCCCATGTACCCCTCACCCCATTTCTACTATTAACATCTCATATTGATATCTTTGTCACAATTAATGAACCACATATAGCTTCCCTCATTTTTTAGCCAAGCTGCTTTAATTGATGTGAAAAAACATATATATCTATCAGATACAATGTGATGTTTTGATACATGTGTGCATTGTAGAATGTCCAATCAGGGTAAACATATCTATACCCTCAATTATTTAACATTCCTTTATGTGGAAAACATTCAAAAATCTTTGTTCTAGTTTAAAAAATAAATAAAAAAGTACATTATGTATGTATGTGTATAGTCACCGTACTGTGCAATAGAACACTTCTCTGAAGAATATTCACTATTACAGTATCTAGCCAACAGAATTGAAAATTCTCAAAGAGATATTTGCATGCTCACATACATAGCAGCATAAATCACAAAAAAATAAGTGGAAGCAATGGAATTGTCTATTGAAGAATAAATAGAAAAACAAAGTGTAGTATATAAATATTATGGAATATTATTCATCCTAAAAAGGAGGAAAATCTTGGAACATACTACACCATGGATAATCCTAGAGGACACTATGCTAAGTGAAATAAGCTAGCTATAAAAAGAAAAATACTGTAGCTGGGTTTAAGGGAAGAGAGAAATGGACAGTTGTTTAATGAGTATAGCATTTCAGTTTTTGCAAGATGTTTCACAACGATGTGAATATACTTTATTGAACTACACACTTTAAAATGGGTGCAATGGTAAATTATATGTTTGTGATTTTTACCATAATTAAAATTTTTAGAATACATTGAACATTTGACATGAATCAAACTTGCTGAAGATCACATTCTTCCGATTTTATACAGCCAGCTTCCAATTTGATCTTTTAAGGATGATACAGAAGAATAAATTTACAAAGAGTTGACTTTACTATTACTTGCGAACTATTAGCCTCAGTCTTAAAAATTATTATTTTCTGAATATCACATATAGGTATGCTGGAAAATGTGGCTTCAAGTGTTGCCAAACATGAAGGGATCTTATAAGTGGTAATGAGGTTTATTAGTCAAAAACCTGATTGACAAATATCCAAGGACAAGAAAATTGCTGAGAACTAGTTTCCTACTTAATGCATTAAAACCGTTCGAGCCTCTTTAAGTATAGGTGTAATCATGAGAGAAGGAGGAAGAAGCCCTAAAGTGACTAAAATGAGTTTCTGCTCCTTTATCAAAATGGGGCATTGAAATAGAAATAAATTGAATTATTTTAAAAATATTTTTATATCTCTAGCAGCTGTGGATTGAGATTCATGTTGAGAAGGAAATTTGCAGAGTGTCACAAAACACATTTTAAAGAATGCTTCATTTCTTTTTCCATTGGCTCTTGAGGGTGGCAAGAAACAGGTACTATGCAATAAATGCTCCAGTGTATCGTGTCTGGTTATTTGGATGGAATGTAAATGGGGTGGGAAATGGGTGGACCCTGGAAATAATGGTTATTGGAGCCATATGTAAAAGAAATGAGGAGCTTAAAATATAGTGTGATAGGTTTCATAACCTCTCTCATTTAAAATGCACCTGGGATGGTCACAGCTTTTCCAGCATGGCGAGATGCAATGGATGTGACAGAAGCAGCAGATAGAATCTTACTTGACACTTTTCACTGGTTAGCAGTGCTTATAGGTAAAAACCCCAGAAAGCTCCTCAGTGTAACTCAAAGTCCTTGCATAGTTCCTACTAATATAGACCCATGCTTGATGGCAAAGTGGTGCTGGCTTGTGCAAGAAATGTGAATGTGAAAGTCAGAAGGACTCTGAAAGAGGAGGCCCTATATGGACAAGTGAATGGAAACTTAAAAGCTCTTCAAGTACTATATGTAATTCACTTACTTTCCACGGACTTTGGTTTGAGGTTTGGGTATTTAGGTTTTAACTTGTAAGGCTTAAACATGAATCCTTCAAGTCAAGAAGATTTCACTGTGACTCAACATATTGCACACTCCAATTCAGCAAACAATACAGATACCCTAAACATCAAAGAAGTCCATGATCTAGTGAATATGTGCCAGTAGGAACCAGGGCAATAGGTGTAAGATTGAAAGGTTAAGATCAGGAGATGAAAGATAAGAATTCATTGCAGTTGAATAATTGATCCAGAAGTGGGTATAGGAATATTTTTAACTTTTATTTCAACATAACTTTCACAATAAGATAATTTTTAAAATGTTACAAAGAATCTCCAGATTCCCAGAATGTTTTTATTTTTATCACATAGCTTTATTATTCACCCTCCCTGCTCTTCCCTCATTCTTTCTCTCTCATTTGCCTGCAAGCTATGTTAACTCTTTATTCTTTTACATAATATCATCCATCAGGACCTTGAACATCTTGAAATTCCTAAGAATATCATTTTGGTCACTTCATGATAATTAGGCCTATTGAGTCAGGAATAACAAATACCCTAGATGTAAGACACTTGTGTACCAAAAGATGACAAACAAGTTCCGTCAAGACTCATGGGCTTGCTGTATTGTTGACATTTTAGGGATTCACTTGTATGCAAAAAAGATATGAACCTCATACCAATTCATGGGACTACCATGCTGGTGGAGTTTTATTATGGGGACCTTGGGAGATGCTGTGATATTTTTATAAAGTAAAAGACAAGTTATCGCAGCTTTTAATTCTCATAACCACAAGAGAGGAGCAGCATTTACTTAGACCAAATGGAAGAATCACAAAATAGGCGTCAAGTTCTTTAGAAAAACTAAATGCCCTCATTTGCAGAGCAATATTATCTGTTTACATAACATCTTCTGTTATATTGCTATGCACTAGTCAAAACTGAGCACACTACCAGAAGATCTCAAGGATGCCATTTTATTTGTGAAATAAGATTTCCATTGTGGGCTGTGTGCTATCAAATACATCATGCCATGAGTTTGGCAGTCATAGCAGCTATCATTTAAATCTCCCTACAATGAAATAATACACTTGCAACTGGGTTCAAGTGGGTCCAGAAAGTATGAATCAACTACATGAATTCTGCGGTCAAAATACTCATGTGATTTAAACTTTCTACATTAACTTCTATTCTTCCACTCACACCAATGGCTTTGTGAAGTCATGTAGGATAAATCTCTATGAACAACTGAGAGAGAGGAAATAATCACCAGGGCCTGATTCACATATAGACGAGCACAGTGTCTCAGCACCAGTCAGAAATGAACTGCTGCTGCCACATTAAAACTCTACTCAACTGATCAAAACTGGAAGATTGAGTTTCAGGAAAGAGGTATATAGATTGAACTGTGAAATGGGTACAAAATATACATATATTTATGTCTCAAGTTAATGCCCACCAGATAACATTCATTTAAAAGAACTCTCTTAACAACCAGGTGGACAAAAGACTCATTCAGGGGATCTCAACCAGGATCTCTCCTCAGCTACCCCAGCACTTACATAATGAGCTCATGGGAAAACAAAATGTGCAGCAAGTTAAGCCACCTCTCCAATGATTCCAGTCCAGGCTGCTCCGATTCCAATCTAGCTTCCTGCTAATGCACCTGAAATGGCAGTGAAGAAGGTCCAAATGCTTGGGCACTGCCGCTCATGTGGAGCCATTTCCTGGCTCCTGGCTTCAATCTCACCTAGATATGCTGTTCCAGCCATTTCAGGAGTGAATCAGTTCTCTCTCTCACTCTCTCTCTCACTCTCGCTCTCTCACTCTCTCGCTCTCTCACGCTGCCTTTCAAATAAGTAGATAGATAAGCAGATAAGTCTTTAAAAAGAGAAGAAAAGAATGCCAGCTATGTATGAGCAAACAACATGAATTCTCTTTCAACAATGTTAAAGCTTCTGCCGTTGCTAAATGTCTCAACCCTACAACAGTAAAGACAGACAATAAATCTCCAACATGAAACCACTGTTCAGGTAGGTCAGCCAGACACTGGGTAGAATTTCAATTACATCAGACCCCTTCTGATTTTGAGAGAGTAGCTACTCATTTTTACTCGATTTGATACATACTGAGATACGATTTTCCTTTCTTTGTGTGCAGAACCTCCATCATCCTCAAGGGCTTAGAAAACACCTGCTCCACTGAGATTAAATTGTACACAATAAAGGACAATGCCTAAGGGCCCATTTAATAGCAAAGGAAGCTGCAACAATGGACTCCAAAACATGAAATGCCCTGAACTTACAGTGTACCTCCTTATCAAGAAGCAGCAAACCTAATACAATGGTGGTACAATTGTTGAGGGCTTAACTAAGGCACCAGCTCATCACTGAAACCATATCCAATATATTATGTTTTTCTTTCATGTTTGAAAAATTGAAACCCAGGAACCAAATGGTAATAGTTGGAGTAGTTTCAGTGACCATCACTCTAGTGACTCACCTATGGAAGATATATTTCTTTATTCCTGAAAACCTAGGCTATGCTGGGTTTGAGATACTGATTCCAAGGCTGGAAGTGGCATTTTAATCTGAAGACAAAATAAATACTTCAGTAAATCAGAAGCTGTTAATACCATCTTGCAACTTTGGCCTCCTAATGTCTGGGAACAACGGGGAAAGAAAGAAGTTGCCACATTATATAAGCACTCTTATTTCTGTGAGGAGCTGGGATGGCATCCACTACCAGGGTTAGAGAGAATTGTATTTGAAACTCAGGAGATCCACTGAAACATTTCTTACTATACCCATTTCCAGTGAGAACTATGAATATCCAATTGTAGCAAGCACAATCCAAATAGGGAAAGGGAAAGGCAACAGTGCTCAAACGCCTCTGAGATGAGGGTCTGGGTCACTCCACCAGAAGTCACCCAGATTTGCTAAGATGCTAGCTCATTTCGAGGAAAGCATAAAACAGGTGGTTGTAGAAGGGGCTGATCACTGTAGGTTACAGATAATAACCCTCAATAAGCCTTTTTAGGTGAATGTAAGTGTCCATCCACTTGAAAGACTGCTTCCTCAACCAGGAAAGAAATAAGGACATGCTGTTCTCATAACAATGGAGGTTCCAAATTGTAGTGTATCAGCTTGAATTTGTGCCCCTCTTTAGTTTACACAAAAGGAGACCTTGGCCTGCCAGGTCTTTGGCCACTTGCTCTCACCATGATCATCTTGTCTCATAATATCATCAACTCTCATGGCCTCCCTTGGGCTGAGATCCAGGATCTAGTAGGTCCTTCTTTATTCCAGCTTTTACAATGATGACAGCAGCTTCAGCACAAAGTCTGACCATTCAGACTTGCAGAAATCGGGGCTTTTTCTAAAACTCCTCCCAGACTAAAATGAAATGCCATTCTTTGCACTGTGAGATCTGATTTTCCAGGGTTTATTTGAAAGTTGAGGTAACACGACCTGAAAGTTCAAGGGAGTTAATCAGTTAAATCAAGATGTAGTGGTTTCATAGTGCTCATGTATACAAATCCAATGTGACCAAACAAACAGCTGTGTGTTTTTTTTCATAAAGCTGTAAAAATCTCTATAATGCACTACTTTGGATTTGCTTTCTCTCCTTCCTTGCCTCATTTCCTTTTTCTGTTTATTTGGTTTTTTCGCCCACCCTTCCCTTCCTATGAGGAAGAACTGAAACGGGGACACTTACATGTGTAGGATGCCCAAATCAGTGTTGACAACTTTTCAGCTTGAAGGTTTTCAGACCTGACTAAAAGTTTGTTTATTCTAATTTCTGTATCATCATCATTTGAGGTTTAAGTGGTGATTAGTCTTTTAACACGTATGTATCATATGTTTATTCATCTAAAGCTTTGTGATCCAAATAATCAAGGAGTTGGCGAACTGAAAAAAAATTTCCCATAAATTATCTCATTTCATCCTTCATATATTTTTTTGACAGGCAGGGTTAGTGAGAGAGAGAGAGAGAGAGAGAGAGAGAGAAAGGTCTTCCTTCCATTGGTTCACCACCTAAATGGCCACTACGGCTGGCGTGCTGCGCCGATCCGAAGCTAGGAGCCAGGTGCTTCCTCCTGGTCTCTCACTTGGGTGCAGGGCCCAAGCACTTGGGCCATCCTCCACTGCCTTCCTGGATCACAGCAGAGAGCTGGACTGAAAGAGGAGCAACTGGGACAGAATCTGGCGCCCCGACCGGGACTAGAACCTGGGGTGCCAGTGCCGCAGGCAGAGGATTAGCCTAGTGAGCCGCGGCGCCAGCCCTTTCCTATATTTTTGTAAAATATTCTCAGCAAGGTTACACATTTAGGAAGTGGAAGAGACAAGGCTTGAACTCAAACCCTGTGCTTTTCCCAAGTATATATATTAGCTCATATGCTTGTCTGTCAATGACATCAGGTGAAACATTAGAAACAATTCTGAATTTTCCAACTTCTGTCCCAGAGTCTAGGTGAAACACACATCTGTGAAATTGTTTTGAAAGATGACCAGCCTTAGTACAATTTTATAGATATAATATTGTACTCTATCAGAGTAGAGCCTTCTAAAAGAAAACAAACAATACAATTTAAAGAAAAGGTATTAGTTGCACTGGTCAATGTATCAGGTCTCCAGAATATTAGAGAGAGATGTAGTTAAGCACTGCAAAAGTTCTTACCTTTGATATTGAAGGATCCTACCCCTTCTCTGGTCAGCATATATCACAATGTTCTGAAATTGACCTTGGTAATCCTCTTCACAGGGTTTACTAACATTTAAATATATACCTTAGTTGCACTTTTGAAGCTCATTGAAAGTGTTATTAATGCATTTGGCCACACAGACAATTTAATAGAATGCGTCTGCATTAAACACATTCTCACATATTAAAAATGATCTCAACCTTTCACATAAATAAATGATCCAGGAAACACTGACTAATCTAATATATACTAGGCCTTGTGTGTAGCATGAATGGAAACATTTAACTCAATGAAGGTGAGGATGATGTTTTATCTCACCCTTGTATACACACAACTTAGCACAGTGTTTAATACGTAGCAGGTACTTGGCCAGTGCCGTGGCTCACTAGGCTAATCCTCCACCTTGCGGCGCTGGCACACCGGGTTCTTGTCCCGGTTGGAGAGCCGGATTCTATCCCCATTGCCCCTCTTCCAGGCCAGCTCTCCGCTGTGGCCAGGGAGTGCAGTGGAGGATGGCCCAAGTGCTTGGGCCCTGCACCCCATGGGAGACCAGGAGAAGCACCTGGCTCCTGCCATCGGATCAGCGCAGTGCGCCAGTTGCAGCGCTCTGGCCGCGGTGGCCATTGGAGGGTGAACCAACAGCAAAGGAAGACCTTTTTCTCTGTCTCTCTCACTGTCCACTCTGCCTGTCAAAAAATAAATAAAAAAATACGTAGCAGGTACTCAAAAATATTGACAGCTGGTATAAATGAAATATGATAAAGGCATGGCCTCTGTCCCTGAAAATATTCCAACATGCTGTATTTGAATGACACAACAACCTTCCATGGACAACACAATTGAGCATGAGCATTTGTGGAGCCACGGGGCCAAACAGGAGAGAGAATTAGGTATGATGTGATATGGAGAGCACTATGCCATGATGTATGACTTTGTTGGGAGGTGGCAAGTTTGTGGAAAAGAAAATTGATCCAGGCACACTCGGGGTCTTACCATGTGCACCGTAGGGAGCTCTATTTCTGTGTTTTGCCCCACTGGAGGAAAGAATGAAGTTGTGAGGTGTCAAGGTTGCTCTTTTGCAAAGAGTTCAAGTCTTCATATTGTAGCTTGCGTCATTCCGGGAATTCTGTGGTTCAGGAGGAGATCCTGGCACAGGACAATGACATAATAGAGGTTTCATAAGTATAGCAGAATGAACAACATTGGATCAGATGAAAAGACTGCGCTCAGCCCCAGGAGTCAAAGGGAAGACTACCAGCCATGCTCTCTGTCAGCATCTTGCGGTCTTCCTTCATATGACAGCCAGATCTACGAATCAGGAAGAGCAACTCACTTTTACAGGTGAGTAAAAAGACAGAAGAGGCTTGGCAATGGACAGGAGGGGGCAGCAAGTGTTCTCTAAGGAAAGGACTGAGTACTTTGGTAACTCTGTCCCAAGACTCAGTGGGTACACTGATCCACAAGCAGGAGTCTTAGCAGTCTACATTTTTAAAGATTTATTTATTTACATGAAAGGCAGTGAGAGAGAGAGAGAGAGAGACTGAGAGATCGTCCATCTGCTGGTTCACTCCCCAAATGGTCACAATGTCCAGAGCTGACCCAAACCAAAGCCAGGAGTGTGGAACTCCATCCTGGTCTCTCACAAAGGTGGCAGGGCCCCAAGCTCTAGGGCCACCTTTCACTGATTTACCCAGGCACATTAGAAGGGAGTTCGATCAGAAGTGGACCAGCCAGGATTTGAACCAGTGCTCATATGGGATGCCAGCATTGCAGGTTGTGACTTAACCTGCTTCACCACAATGCCGGCCACAGTAGTCTATTCTTTAAGATACATCTTTGGGATGAAGCCGGCCTGAGAAAGTGAATTATTTTGAGGAGATTAGGTTATCCCCAAACTCAGAGAACAGGCAGAAACCAGGAAAGTCCCTCATGTCTTTCTAATAGCAATACCAAACAATTGGAGTGGAGATGAGGAATTCAGCAACTATACTACAACTGTGTGAATACAAAAGGAAGACTCCCAACTGAACAGAGCAAGATTGAAAGAACATATGGTTCTGCTCTTGAAACAGAAAGAATATATCATATAGAGACTTGTTTTATCAATCCAGGAATATTAAATTTGTCCTACATATTTATAGACCAAAAAAAGAATGGCATATGACATTTTGCTTATCCATTCATAATTCATAAAAAAGAATGAAAAAAGCACTGATGCATGTTACTACAATGGTGAATTTTAAAAACATCAGGCAGAGTGGAAGAATTCAGACCACATATTGTATGATGCCTTGATACAAAATACACAGCATAGATAAATCCATAGAGACAGAAGATTAGGGTTGTCATGGGCTGGGGTAGGGATGAAGAATGCTGAATGATTTCTGAATGGATATGGGGTCTCCTTTAGGAGTAACAAAAAAGTTTCTGGGAAAGATACTGGTGATTGTTGTAAAACTTTTTGAATCTATCAAAAACCATGGAATTGTGCAATCCAAAAGGATGGACTTTATGGTATGTGCATTATATTTCAATTTTTAAAAAATAAGATAGAAGATGCAGGACAGATTAGAGGAAGAAGTTTCTGGGCCAAGCTGAATTTGGTACACAATTCTGTATGAGAGGTCAGCTTTTGCAGGAATTCTGAATCATTGTTAAGTACTTGAGTGGGCACAAAAACTCCCCCAGAGAAGTTTGGCTAGTGGTCACAGGACATCATTTTCTGCGCATTCCATGAATCTGTGCCCCCAGGGTCAAATATTTATAGCTGCTACCTTTAAGTGGAGGAATGAGGATCTACTTTCTCTCATATTCCCAGAGAAGACTAGGACTTCAGAAATATACTATTATGTCTTCTTGCAACCTAGACCACAGTAACAACAGCAACACCAAGGCAACACCAAGCAAGAGAACTAGGACCCAGAGGAGTTGGAAACTGCCAGAGCCAGTTGGTGAAGCCAGGGACAGAATTGATAGTTGAAAACACAAAAAAGCCTGATACTGTTACAAAAATATATATCTCAACCAATGGAACAGAATAGAAGCCTCAGAAATTAATCCACACATCTACAGTCAACTAATCTTTGAGCAATGGGCAAAAATTAATCCCTGAAAAAGAACAGTCTCTTCAACAAAAGGTGCTAGATCTAGATGTATGAAAGAAGACCCCTACCTTACAACTTACACAACAAATCAACTCAAAATGAATCAAAGATCTAAATCTATGACCTGATACTATCAAACTACTAGAGGAAAACATCAAGGAAACTCTGAAAGACATAGGCATAAGCAAAAACTTCTTGGAAAAGATCCCAGAAGCACAGGCAATAAAAGCAAAAATAGACAAATGGGAATACATTAAGCTAAAAAGCTTCTGCATTGCAAAGGAAGCGATCAAAAATGAAGAAACAGAAGCTGGCACTGTGGTGTAGTGGGTAAAACCACCACCTGCTGTGCCAGCATCCCATATGGTGCCAGTTCAAGTCCCAGCTGCTCCACTTTGCATCTAGCTCTATGCTATGACCTAGGAAAGCAACAGAAGATGGCCCAATTCCTTGGACCTCTGCACCCATGTGGGAGGCCAAGAAGAAGCTCCTGGCTCCTGGCTTTAGATCAGCGAAGCTCCAGCCATCGCAGCCATCTGGGGAGTGAACCAATAGATAAAAGACCTCTCTCTCTCTCTCGCTCTCTCTCTCTCTCTGTGCCTCTGCCTCTCTGTGACTTTGCCTTTCAAATAAATAAATAAACCTTTAAAAAAAAAAACACTTAAAAATGCGAAGAAGCCGGCGCTGCCGCGGCTCACTAGGCTAATCCTCCGCCTTACGGCGCCGGCACACCGGGTTCTAGTCCCGGTCGAGGCGCCGGATTCTGTCCCGGTTGCCTCTCTTCCAAGCCAGCTCTCTGCTGTGGCCAAGGAGTGCAGTGGGGGATGACCCAAGTGCTTCGGCCCTGCACCCCATGGGAGACCAGGAGAAGCACCTGGCTCCTACCATCGGATAAGCGCGGTGCGCTGGCCGCAGCAGCCATTGGAGGGTGAACCAACGGCAAAGGAAGACCTTTCTCTCTGTCTCTCTCTCTCACTGTCCACTCTGCCTGTCAAAAAAAAATGCGAATAAACAGCTGACAGAATGGGAGAGAATACTTACAAACTATGCAACCAAGAAAGGATTAATATCCAGAATCTATAGAGATCTCAAGAGGGCCGGCGCCGCAGCTCACTTGGCTAATCCTCTGCCTGCAGCACTGGCACCCTGGGTTCTAGTCTGGGTTGGGGCGCCGGATTCTGTCCCGGTTGCTCCTCTTCCAGTCCAGCTCTCTACTGTGCTCCAGGAAGGCAGTGGAGGATGGCCCAAATGCTTGGGCCCTGCACCCCATGGGAGACCAGGATAAGTACCTGGCTCCTGGCTTCAGATTGGCGCAGCATGCCGGCCGTAGTGGCCATTTGGGGGGTGAACCAACGGAAGAAAGACCTTTCTCTCTGTCTCTCTCTCTCTAACTAACTCTGCCTGTCCAAAAAAAAAAAAAAAAAAAGCCTCAAGAAACTCAACAACAACAAAAGAAAACAGTCCATTCAAGAAATGGGAAAGGACATGCACAGGCATTTTTCGAAGGATGAAATTCAAACAGCCTATAAATGCAGGAATGCTCAGGATCACTAGCCATCAGGGAAATGCAAATGAATGCCACAATAAGGTTTCACCTAACACTAGTTAGAAAGGCTATCATACAGAAATAAAAAAAAAAAAAAACAATAAATGGACCTTAATACACTGTTGGTGGAAATGTAAACTAGTACAGCCATTGTAGAAGACAGGATGGAGATTACTTGGAAATATGAAAGTAGGTCTACCACATGACCCAGCCATCCTACTCCTGGGAATTTACCCAAATGAAATGAAATCAGCATATGAAAGAATTTTCTATACCCCATGTTTATTGCAGCTCAATTCACAATAGTTAAGACATGGAATCAACTGAGATGTCCATCAACTAATGACTGGATAAAGAAAATGTGGTATATAAACACTGTGAAATACTGCTCAGCCATAAAAAAGCCTGAACTTCTGTCTTCTGCAACAAAGTAGATGCAACTGGAAATCATTATGCTTAGTGAAATAAGCGAATCCCAAAAAGACAAATGTCATGCTTTCCTTCATTTGTGGTAATTATTTTTTTTAACTTTTATTTAATGAATATAAATTTCCAAAGTACAGCTTATGGAGTACAATGGCTTCCCCCACCCCCATAACATCCCTCCCACCCGCAACCCTCCCCTTTCCCACTCCCTCTCCCCTTCCATTCACATCAAGATTCATTTTCGATTCTCTTTATATACAGATCAGTTTAGCTTACATTAAGTAAAGATTTCAACAGTTTGCTCCCACACAGAAACATAAAGTGAAAAATACTGTTTGAGTACTAGTTATAGCATTCAATCTCAATGTACAGCACACTAAGGACAAAGATCCTACATGAGGAGTAAGTGCACAGTGACTCCTGTTGTTGACTTAACAAATTGACACTCTTGTTTATGGCCTCAGTAATCACCCTAGGCTCTTGTCATGAGCTGCCAAGGCTATGGAAGCCCCCTGAGTTCACTGACTCTGATCATATTTAGACAAGGCCATGGTCAAAGTGGAAGTTCTCTCCTTCCTTCAGAGAAAGGTACCTCCTTCTTTGATGACCCGTTCTTTCCACTGGGATCTCACTCACAGAGATCTTTCATTTAGGTTTTTTTTTTTTTTTTTCCCCAGAGTGTCTTGGCTTTCCATGCCTGAAATACTCTCATGGGCATTTCAGCCGGATCCGCATGCCTTAAGGGCTGATTCTGAGGCCAAAGTGCTGTTTAGGACATCTGCCATTCTATGGGTCTGCTGTGTATCTCACTTCCCATGTTGGATCGTTCTCTCCCTTTTTGATTCTATCAGCTAGTATTTGCAGACACTATTCTTGTTTATGTGATCCCTTTGGTTCTTAGTCCTATCATTATGATCAACTGTGAACAGAAATTGATCACTGGGACTAGTGAGATGGCATTGGTACATGCCACCTTGATGGGATTGAATTGGAATCCCCTGGTATGTTTCTAACTCTACCGTTTGAGGTAAGTCAGCTTGAGCATGTCCCGAATTGCACACCTCTTCCCTCTCTTATTCCCACTCTTATATTTAACAGTGATCACTTTCCAGTTAAGTTTCAGCACTTAAGAATAATTGTGTATTGATTACAGTATTCAACCAAAAGTATTAAGTAGAACAAACAAAAAAATTTCTAAGAGGGATAACATATTAAGTTGCTCATCAACAAGTCAGGGTGAGGGCTGATCAAGTCACTGTTTCTCATAGTGTTCATTTCACTTTAACATGTTTCCTTTTTGGTGCTCAGTTAGTTGTCACCTATCAAGGAGCACAAGTGGTATTTGTCCCATTTGTGGTAATTATTAAACAGAGTACAAAAAATGTAATGTATATAAGCAAAATTGACATTCAGAGATTTGATTATTGTTAACAACTCTTGTATATACCCTTGAGGAACAGTGGTTTTTCTACTCAGTGCTTGTTGAATTTTTTATTTGCTAGAGGACTAAGATTGTGATTATAAAATAAACTGAAAGTATGTCACTGTAAAAATTAAAAGAAAAAAGAAGGAAGGGGGGACCACGGTCAGGAGGGAGGACAGGATGGGAAGTATCCTTATGCTTTGTATCTGTATATGTGAAACACATCAAATTTGTTCACCTAAAATGAATTTTTAAAATTTTTAATTAAATAAAGAATACAATGTGCTCCAGATGGAAAAGTCAAGACAAATAGACAGTTATTCGGGCCTCACTATGAGGGTCCAGGAGACATTAGGAGGGCTGACATACACTGGGAACTTAATATGCGGCTGGCACTCTCAGGAGTGTTCCAGAAACAATGGTTCGTTTTGTTCTCACAATACCTCCATGAAGTAAGGAGTATTGCAACCCTTACTTCACATCTGAGGCTATCTAGGCACAGAGAGGTTAAGCAACGAGCTCTAAGTCACACAGCCGCTCTGATGTGACCCACGTCCTCCCTTAGCCGAATCTACAGAACTCCGAGTCGCTGGTGTCAGAGAACCTGGACCCCCAGCCCCCAAACGCACGGGGAGACGGGAGGTAGGCATGGGGACCGCGGGGACAGCCAGAGCCAGCCCACGCACAGCTCCTGCGCCACGCAGGGCTGCCTGCAAAGGTTCACCGAGGCTGCGTGGTGCGGGCGGGGAGACGGTTGGAAAGGCAGCAGGGCCCAGGTGCCAGCGGGTGGTTTTCAGCCTCCGCTCATCAAAGGCGAGTGGGGGAGGCGAGGGCAAGGTATTGGTCCTGGTCGCCGATTTGCCGCGTCCCAAGAGGACAAACTGGACCCAGGGCCCTGGGGGAGGCGCGGTGTCCTGCCAGGACCTCTGTCGGCATCTGGTGGTCACCGGGGCACACGACAGCCGAGGCGGAGCGCGCGGGGCTCTAGGGCCTGGCTGCCAGGGGCCCGGGCCGGGCGGGAGGTGAGGGGGCGACCAAGGCCTCGGCGTCACGTGGAGCAGCGGTTCCGGGGCGTCTTCCTGCAGCTGCCAGCAGCCGGCGGCGGGCTCGGAGACGCGCACGCTGTGAGGGGCACGGCCGGGGGTGCCGAGCGGCGGCGCGGAGCGAGGGTGGCCGGGGCCGGGGCGGGGAGCGAGGGTGGCTGTGGCCGGGTGGGCAGCGAGGGTGGCCGGGGCCGGGGCGGGCAGCGAGGGTGGCCGGGGCCGGGGCGGGCAGCGAGGGTGGCCGGGGCCGGGGCGGGGAGCGAGGGTGGCCGGGGCCGGGGCGGGGAGCGAGGGTGGCCGGGGCCGGGGCGGGGAGCGAGGGTGGCCGGGGCCGGGGCGGGCAGCGAGGGTGGCCGGGGCCGGGGCGGGGAGCGAGGGTGGCCGGGGCCGGGGCGGGGAGCGAGGGTGGCCGGGGCCGGGGCGGGCAGCGAGGGTGGCCGGGGCCGGGGCGGGGAGCGAGGGTGGCTGTGGCCGGGTGGGCAGCGAGGGTGGCCGGGGCCGGGGCGGGCAGCGAGGGTGGCTGGGGCCGGGGCGGGGGAGCGAGGGTGGCTGGGGCCGGGGCCGACAGCGAGGGTGACTGGGGCCGGGCCGGGGCGGGGGAGCGAGGCCGCCCCCAGGAGCTCTCTGGTCCCAGGGGCTCCGCTGGGCGGAGCTGCTCCCGCCTCATCTTGGTGGTGGAGCCTCGGCCCGCTTGGCCTTCGGAGGACGGGGTCAGGCCCTTCGCCGGCGGGGTGCTGTTGGGCCCCTCGCCTTCCCCAACCCAGCGGGGCGTGGCCTGGGAACCCCTGGAGTCTTCCGGCCACCCGCGCTGGCCCGGCTCCTGCCCGGTTCTCCTGCCCTCCCCTGGGTGTAGGGCGAAGGGGCCCGCCCCGCCTCCTCCCTCTGCATTGCTGCCTCCTCCTACTCCACCGTCTGGGTCCATCTTTCCCCGGGAACCAGGCTGCCAGAGGCCCGCAGCCACCCCAGTGCCTCCCCTCGCTGCGACCCGAAGGCCACCACTGACCATTCGGGCTTTAGGGGCTTCCCTCCGGGTCCTGCTGGGAGAGCGCCAGGGCTCGCGCAGCAGGACTCACTCACAGGGAGGGGCCACAAGCAGCAGAGACCCTTCCGGGGGCTCAAGGTCTCCCTCGCTGGTCTGCGGCTTCCTCCTCCCTTGCACTCTGATGACAGCAGGTAGCCTACTGGCCCTCCGCTTCCTTCTGTAAGTGTTGGCTCACTACCAGGGAATCTTGACCCAGACAGCACATCCAGACAGCACGTCCGCTGGGCGCTCCTGTCACCATGGTGCACTAGTTGTCTCCAGTTTGGACTCCAGAAGGCCACAGGAGTTGGTGGCTGGGACCCCAAAGGCAAGCGTCAGGGAAACCAGCGAGGTGACTGGAAGGAAGCAAGAGGCGGATGCAGGAATTAGGTATGTGGATCTCAGCTGGGGAGGGTCTGTAGTATTCTTAGCTGGGCTGCATTCCAAAGAAATGAAATTCGACTCTCTGGGTATTGGGGGTGCAGGCCTTGGCATTTAGTAAATGCCCCCTGTGCGATTTTCAGGAGCTGCCACTGGTGAGAGCCGGAGCCCTAGGTGATGAGCTGAGTGCAGATTTCAGGTGCAGGAGGCTGTGGGTTTGGGGGAGGGGCACGGTGCTCTGAAGACATTGGCCTGGTTCCTGCACAACCCTTCTTGGAAAGCATTTGATAACACTCGTGCCCTGGAAATTCTGATGTGGCAGGGCTGGTGGGCCAAGCACCAGGAAGTCATTCCAGGTTTCCCACATGGGTTGCAGAAGCCCAATTAAATGAGCCATCACTGCTGTCTTCCAGGGTCAGCATTAGCAGGAAGCTGGAATCAGGAGCCTGAGCTGAGACTCGAACCCAGGCAAGGCACTCTACTATGGGATGTGAGCATCTTAATTGCTTGGTGAAATGCTGTCCCCAGCAAGCTTTTAAAGCCTTTCTCATCTGTACTAGGAACTGTCCAGGAAAAAACCTATAAAGCAGAGATGGTGACTGTGAGCCCCCCGGCAGGGTCTCTGCTGCTTGTGGCCCCTGTGTGCCAGTCCTGCTGCGCGAGCCCTGGCGCTCTCCCAGCAGGACCCGGAGGGAAGCCCCTAAAGCAGGAACGGTCAGTGGTGGCCTTCGAGTCGCAGCGAGGGGAGGCACTGGGGTGGCTGCGGGCCTCTGGCAGCCAGGTTCCCGGGGAAAGACGGACCCAGATGGTGGGGTAGGAGGAGGCAGCAACGCAGAGGGAGGAGGCGGCGGGCCCCTTCGCCCTACACCCAGGGGAGGGCAGGAGAACCAGGCAGGAGCGGGGCCAGCGCGGGTGGTCAGAAGACTCAGGGGTTCCCAGGCCGCGCCCCGCTGGGTTGGTTATTCATTTGAGATGTAGAGTTACAAACAGTGAGAAGGAGAGGCACATAGAAAGGTCTTCCATCCACTAGTTCACTCCCCAGATAGCTGCAATGGCTGGAGCTATACCAGTCCAAAGCTAGGAGCCAGGAGCTTCCTCCGGGACTCCCACACGGGTGCAGGGATCCAAGCACTTGGGCCATCTTCTACTGCTTTCCCAGGCCATAGCAGAGAGCTGGATCAGAAGTGGAGCAGCCAGGGCTACAACCGGTGCCCATATGAGATACCAGCACTGCAGGTGGCGGCTTTACCCACTATGCCACAGCTCCAGCCCCAAACATACCAAAATTTTAATGGAACACATTACTTTTTTTCCAATAAATCTCTCCATCCTGCAGACAGGAAGATTCTAAAATAAGTAGGGAGCAAGACACTAGTCAAAGTGAATGACACAGAAACCGTAAGCCATACAACAAAGTCAAAGGTCTGTTTTTGTGTGGTACCAACAACCAACTGTTGTGAAATGTCAAGTTCAACTTCACTTGGGAATAAGATGTAGAAATATATTTCTTTTTAAACTTTTTTGAAAACACTTTTGAAACATTTATTCAAGAGGCAGAGAGACAAACAGACAGAAAGAGCTCCCAACTGCTTGTTCACTACCCAAATGTCCACAAGGGCCAAGGAGCCAGGAACTGGGAACTCTGTCCAGGTCTTGTACGTGAGCCATCACCATTGTCTCCCAGAGTCTGCATGAGCAGAAAGCTTGAACTGGAAAACAGAGTCTGGAATTGAACCCAGGTACTTGGATATGGGTCACAGGCATCTTCACTGCTAGGCCAAATACTAACCCCCCAGAAATGGATTTCTTATGATTTAGTTTGGTTACTGCTTAAAGTCACTTCTCCTTGAGTAGTTGAACAAATGCCTATGGTCTCTTGGAGAACAAAATTAGGAAATAGTTTTGTGGAAGTTGTGAGTCCTTTCCCCCTGGAGAATGACTCCACTTTCAAGGAAAATAAAACGTGGTATTTCTTATTTAGGCCAATGAATGTATTCATTAAAACCCAGCCTTGGGGCTGCACTGTGGCATAGCAGGTAAAGCCACCGCCTACAGCACCAGCATCCCGTATGGGCGCCGGTTCAAATCCTGGCTGCTTGTTTTCCCATCCAGCTCTCTGCTATGGCCTGGGAAAGCAGTAGATGATGGCCCAAGTCCTTGGGCCCCTGCACCCATGTGGGAGACCCGGAAGAAGCTCCTGGCTCCTGGCTTTGGATCGGCACAGCTCCGGCCATTGCGGCCATCTGGGGAGTGAACCAGTGGTCTTGCTCCATCTCTACCCCTCTCTGTAACTCTGTCTTTCAAATAAATAAAATAAATCTTTTTTTAAAAAAATGTGTTAATTTTACTTGTTTTTATTTATTTATTTGAAAGGCAGAGATACAAGGAAAGACAGTCAGAGACAGGGGGTGATCATCCATCCACTGGTTCACTCCCCAAATGACTGCAACAGCCAGGGCTGGACCACTCCAAAGCCATGAGCTAGAAATTCCAGCCAGGTCTCCCACATGGATGTTAGGGACCCAACTACTTGAGCCATTACTGCTGGCTTCCAGCGTGTGCATCAGCAGGAAGCTGGAACCAGGAGCAGAGCCAGGACTCAAATGCTGGCATCCCAAACGGCATCAAAAACCCACCCCCAAATTTTTAAATTTTCATGGAGTTGAATGTGCCAATGTTTATGTGAGTTGTGACTTTGGATCTCCTGTCTTATATAAAGTCTTCCCTGTTTAATGATTATGAAATAATATCCTAGGCTGGTGCTGCGGCTCACTAGGCTAATCCTCCGCCTTGCGGCGCCGGCACACCAGGTTCTAGTCCCGGTCGGGGCGCCGGATTCTGTCCCGGTTGCCCCTCTTCCAGGCCAGCTCTCTGCTGTGGCCCGGGAGTGCAGTGGAGGATGGCCCAAGTGCTTGGGCCCTGCACCCCATGGGAGACCAGGAGAAGCACCTGGCTCCTGCCATTGGATCAGTGCGGTGCGCCGGCCGCAGCGCGGCGGCCATTGGAGGGTGAGCCAATGGCAAAAGGAAGACCTTCTTCTCTGTCTCTCTCTCTCACTGTCTACTCTGCCTGTAAAAAAAAAAAAGAAAGAAAAAAAAGAAAAAAAAAGAAATAATATCCTACATTTTCTTCTCATTTTACTGTTTTATTTAAAATAGTAATTCACCTATACATTACTTTGTACAAGGCATAAGAAAAGAGGCTGGCTTTGTTTTATTCCATAAATGTCAAGTTATTCCAGCATGAATAATATGTAACCCACTCTTTACGGACAAGTGAAAATCATTTCTTTTGTCATATACTAATCCATATGTATTTGGATCCATATCTGAAATGTCCATTTGTTCCCATTTCTCTACTTACCTATTAGGCTTTAAAAAAAAAAAGTGCATTCTGCATATTAGCAAGAGTTAAAGCACCGTATAAAGTATCATTCTTTCAGATACTGGTTTGTTCCCTAGAAGAATATAACTCACTGTGCTCCCTTTTACTTCAAATCAGATGACGTGATCATTTTGATTTCTGTTTGCAGTTTAAATGTTAACAAGAATTGGATTCAAACCTGATTCAACAAAATGATGCGTAATACAGAAAACACAGTATGTATATTTAGAGTGAACAATCAAAAGTGAGTGGTCAAACAATCTTATCAGTTATGGGAGAAGTGAATTATCTCCTGAACATGATTTAAATTAACAAATGTTGCTATATAAGAGCAACATTTTAAAGAATCGCGATAAAATACACGTCACATTAAGTTTCCCATCTTTTGCCGCCCTTCCACTTTCCACTTGTAAGTGTACACTAGTGTTAGGTATGCTCACATTGGCTATGCAAACCAATCTCCAGACCTTTTTCATGGATGTTCACCAATGACTCGCTGTTTACCCCTTCTCCCAGCCCCTGATAACCACCGACCTCCTTTCTGTTCCTGTGAGTTTGACTACTTCAGATAACTCATGCAATTGAAACCACATTGTCTTTTTTGTAAGGTTTATTTCACTTAGCATAATACCCTTAAGGTCACCCATATGATAGCATATGTCAGAATTTCCTTCCTTTTTAAGGCTCAACAATACTCCATTCGTGTATGTATATCCCACATTTTGCTTATCCATTCATTGATTGATGGAAATGGTTGCTCCTTTTTAGCTCTCATGAAAAATACTGCTATGAATATGGGTATATAAATCTCTTCCAGACCTTGCTTTCAAATTGTCTGTGTATATACTTAGATTTAGAATTGCTTAACTATATGAGATTGAATTTTTTTAATTTTCTCAGGAACTATTATGGTGTTTACCATTGGCAGCTGCACCACTTTAATTCATTTTTTATTTTCTGGTTTTTTTTTAATACTAGCCATTTTATACTAGCCATTCTAATGAGTGTTAAGTGATAACTCCTCTTGGTTTGGCTTTGTGCAACTTTAACAACTAGTGATGTTGAGCATCTTTTCTTATGCTTGTTGGCCATTTCTATGTCTTCTTTGAAGAAATGTCTATCCAAGTACTTAGGCCATTTTTTAAAAAAAGATTTATTCAGTTTATTTGAAAGGCACAGTTGGTGGGGTTGGAGAGGGAGAGGGAGACAGAGGGAGGGAGGGAGGGAGGGAGGGAGGGAGAGAGACAGACACACACAAAGAGAGAGAGAGACTGAAATGCTCCTGACTGCCAGGGCTGGGCCAGGCCAAAGCCAGGAGCTTCATCCAGATTTCCGACATAGGTGGCAAGGGTTCAAGCCCTTGGGCCATCTTCTGCTGCTTTCTTAGGTCCATTATCAGGGAGGTGCATCAGAAGTGGAGCAGCTGGGACTCGAACTGGCACCCATATGGGCTGCCAGCATCACAGGCAGTGGCTTAACCCACACCACAACACTGGCTCCTTTGGGAGTATTTTTTAATTGGCTTGTTTGCTTTCATGTTTAGGAGTTCTTGCTGTTGTAGGAGTTCTTGCTGTATGTTGCATACTAATCCTTATCATATATATGAGTATTTGCAAATCATGTATCTCCCATTCCATAGGTTATTCTTTCACTTTTTTGATTATGTCCTTTAACTCACAGCATTTTAATTTTGATGTAGTTCAGTTGATGTTTTTACCTTTTTTAACCTGTGGTTTTGGTTTCATATTCATTAAATCATTGCCAAATCCAATGTTCCCTTCTGTTTTCTTCTAAGCACTTTATAGTTTTAGCTCTTATGTTTAGGTTTTTGATCCATTGTGAGTTAAATTTTGTATATGATGCAAGGTAAGTGCCTGAATTCATTCCTTTGAATATGGATATCCAGCTTTTCCAACACCATTTGTTGAAAAAAATTGGTCTTTTCGTCATTGAATGGTATTGATACCCTTGTAAAAAAATCATTCGACTATGTACAGAAATATTTGACTTCTCTTTAAAATCTTAATTTCATGAGAAAAATTTCTTTCATGTCATTTATGGATTGCTTTAGTTTATGTACTCACTTCTGATTACTTCTAAGTAATGCTAGAATCAATTTTTTGAATTTCGTTTATGGCATTTCTTCAGTCTCTTCATTTTCACATTCTAGTATTGAAGTGTTGTTGTGTTCCTTTTGAGGCATCATGTTGTCTTCGTCGTTCTTGTTTCTTGAATTGCTGCATTTATTCTTAGGCATTTGTGAGGATACTTGTTGGCTTATTTTTTCCCCTTGTGATGGCTTTTATCTTTGGACTATGCCTCTGTGGATTAGTAGAGGGTCTGCTTTCAGTGAATACCCTGAGGCATGTGCTGGGTGTGGCCAGTGAGTTCTGTTCAGTGCTCCAGGGTGAAGGGAGTGTCCAAGGTGACTCCCAAATTGGGGATGGTAAATATCCTCTTTTTTTTTATTCAGAGGCTAGGTTTGTTTGGCTATGTTGGTGTAGTCTCATGTTTACCTCCTTTCCTCCAAGGAGACCAATGCCTGAGTGCTAGCCCCTGTGGGTACAGTATTCATATGTGCTGCCACGAAAGCCACACAAAGGATCCATGCAGTCCACAGATCCCACAGCAATGACCCTCACCAGGAAATCATGGAGTCCCAAGCCTGTGGAGCCACCCACAGTGACTGCCCAAAGACCCAGCCACACCCTATGCTCTCCTGCGCAGCCACAGTGTTTTCACAGTCCCAGCACTCAAGGCTCCCACCGTCACATGCACCCAGCCCCCTGTCAATTCTCTTAGCCAGACTCAGGAATGTCCACTTGGCTGGTTGCTGAGTGCGTGGATAAGAGCTGGTGCATCTGTTACATCTGTCCATAATAGCGCCTGCCCATTCTCAGCTAGTTATAGGACGCCAGTGCTGGGTAGTCAGGGAGAGAAAGGCGTGCCCCCCCTTTTTTTCCCCTCTAGGTTGGCAGGTACACTGTCCCCCATAGGACTCCAAGCCAGACTCACACCAGGCTCTTCCCAAAGCTTTACTGCCAGCTGCTGCAGTCTGGTCTCACCTTACTCCAAAGCTGGTGCTGAGGCTCACGGCTGCTGGGGTCCTTAGTCCTGTGTGTGCACATCCTCCATGTAGGTCCACAGTGTCCCTCTAATTTGTGTGGAGTTTCCTTTTCTGTTTTCTCCCTAACTCTTCCCTGAGAGTGCACTCTCTTCACATTTTTTTAAACTATCTTCCCCTAGGCTAGAGCAATGAGCTCCCTCCCTATTCCACCATCTGGGTGCCTCTCTGAATTATTTTTTTCCACACTGAGTTACCTTGGCACCCTGAACAAAAATCAATTGACCTTAAGTGTGAGGGTTTATTCCTGAACTCTCAGTTCTATTCTGTTAATCTGTATGTCTGTACTCATACTAATACTAATACTTAACTCTCTTGAATATTGTGATTCATATTATGCCTTGAAATTGGGAGTCTGATTCCTTCAATTTTGTTTTTCTTTTTAAAAACTGTTTTAGGGGTAAGCATTTGGCATGGTAGTTAAAATGCAACTTGGGATACCCACATCCCATATGGAGTGCCTGATTGAGTCCCAGCTCCCCTCTTTTTCCAGTTTCCTGCAGATATGCACCTGAGAGGTAGCAGAAGATGGCACAAGTATTTGGGTCGCTGCTATCAACATGGGAGATCTAGATTTGGCCAGCTCTTGGCCTAGATAGCGCTCTCTCTCTTTCTCTCTCTCTCTCTCTCTCTTTCTCCTTCTCTGTTTCTCTCAAATAAATAAATAAATAATGTTTTAAAAATGTTTTGACTATTTTGGATTCTTTACATTTCCATATGAATTTAAGGATTAATTTGTTGATTTTTGAACAAAAACAAGTTGGGGGGCCGGCACTGTGGCATAGTGGATACAGTGCCAGCATCCCATATGGGTGCCAGTTCGAGTCCTGGCTGCTCCACTTCTGATCCAGCTCTCTGCTATGGCCTGGGAAAGCAATAGAAGATGGCCCAAGTCCTTGGGCCCATGCACTCACTTGGGAGACCCCAGAAGAAGCTCCTGACTCCTGGCTTCGGATCAACACAGCTCTGGCCATTGCAGCCAATTGGGCAGTGAACCAGCAAATGGAAGATTCTCTGCCTCTCCTTCTCTCTATCTGTAACTATGACTTTCAAATAAATAAATCTGAAGATCAGTTTGGGGAGTCCTGTGATTTTAACAATATTAAGCTTTCTGATCCATGGACATGAGATGGCATTCCATTTTTTTAGCCTTAATTTTATTTCAATAATATTTTGTAGTTTTCAGTATACACATGTTGCATTTTTTACTAAATTTCTGCCTATTTTATATATTTTAAGTAGAATATTTCCTCAAGTCCATATTGAGAATGCCACAGCTAGTGTATATAACCCAAAATGACTATTGTATGTTGAATTCATGCTTCACAGTCTTGAAGAATTGACTTGTTAGAAAGTAAGATTTTTGGCCAGTGCCATGGCTCACTAGGCTAATCCTTCGCCTGCAGCGCCAGCACACCGAGTTCTAGTCCCGGTCGGGGCACCAGATTCTGTCCCGGTTGCCCCTCTTCAAGTCATCTCTCTGCTGTGGCCCGGGAATGCAGTGGAGGATGGTCCAAGTGCCTGGGCCCTGCACCCGCATGGGAGACCAGAGAAGCACCTGGCTCCTGGCTTCGGATCAGCTCGGCGCACCAGCCACAGCAGCCATTGGAGGGTGAACCAACGGTAAAGGAAGACCTTTCTCTCTGTGTCTCTCTCTCTCTCACTTTCCACTCTGTCTGTCAAAAAAAAAAAGATTTTTAGTGAATTCCCTAGAATTTCCTTGATACATAATCATATCATCCTCAAATAGAAATAGGTTTACTTTTTCCTTTCCAATTTACATCCCTTATATTTCTTTTCCTTTCTTAATTATCTGGGCTAGAACTTGCAATATAATGTTGAATAAAAGTTTTATTTTTTGTTATGTTTTTTAGCCTTCACACTAAAGATATAGATGGTTTACATATCATGTTTGCAAAATTAGAACATCCTGAATTCACCTGTATAGTTACTCTTAGTGGTAATTTTTCTACATTCTGATATTTTGAACTTCTTCATTAGCCTCTCTTTCTTTAAAGAGCACTCTTTAGCATTTCTTGTAAAATGGGTCTGATTGTCATAAATTATCTCAGCTTTTGTTTGAGAATATCTCTATTTCTCCTTCATATATGAAGGATAGTTCACTTGGCATAATATTCTTGCTTGGCATTTTTTTCTTCCTTCAGTACTGTGAAAAATCTCATCCCATTTCCTCCTGCTCTATAAAGTTTCTGCTGAGAAGTCTGCAGTCATGCAAACTGGGATCCTTATATCTGTTATTCACTTCATTTCCCTTGCAACTTTGAAAATTCCTTGTCTTTAAAGTTGACAATCTTGATTTTAATATGTCTTGTGGTAGACTTGGTTTAGTGTACCATTACTGATGACCTTTGACCTTCTGGTGCCTTCCTTTCACCAGCTCTAGGGAATTTTCTATTATCTCTTTGAATAACCTTTTTACCCATTTGGAATTCCTAAGTCCCTCTTCAACCTTAATAACCTGGATATTTGCTCTTTTTGTCCTGGTCCAAATTTTCTGTATGCTTTCTTTGTTACTCCGGATTGTTATTTTGTCCTCTGTGTGTTTTCAAATAGCCTATCTTCAAGCTACTGATTCTTCTGTTTCATTTATTTTGCTTTTGATGTTTTTAATTTTTCTTAGTATACTTTTCACTTGAAGGATTTCTGTTGATTTTGTTTAATTCTATTTGTTAAATCCCTGTGAGAATATTAAACCATTTATCTGTGTTTTCTTGAAGTTTGTTGAACTTCCTTAAAATATCTACTTTGAAATTTCCATCTGAATATTTGAAATTTCCAATTCCTAAATAGTTGGTCTCTGGTGCCTTACTTTTTTTTCATTAGGTGAATTCATGTTTTCCCAGAATTTTTTTTTTAAGATTTTATTTATTTATTTGAGAGGTAGACTTACAGAGAGAGAGAGAGAGAGAAAGGTCTTCCATCTGCTGGTTCACTCTCCAAATGGCCGCAACAGCCAGAGCTGAGCTGGTCCAAAGCCAGGAGCCAGGAGCTTCTTCCACATGGATGCAGGGGCCCAGGCACTTGGGCCATCTTCCACTGCTTCCCCAGGCCATAAGCAGAGAGCTGGATCGGAGGAGGAGCAGCTGGAACACGAACCAGTGCCCATATTAGATGCTGGTGCCACAGGTGGAGTCAGTCTACTATACCACATTGCTGGCCCCCTCCCTGGAGATTCTTGACACTTGTTGGCATATGGTATCATCTGTGCATTGAAAGATTAGTCACTGTAATCTCTCTCCATTTGTAGTTGTCCTTCCAGAAATTCTAAGCAGTCTATTTATTTTCTCTAAGCCTATACACACTTCTGATATTTCAACACTAGGTTATAACCTAAGTTGGGATTTGCCTCAGATCTCATGTGGGTGTCCTTTCACTGATTCAGTTCTAAAATATGCCCCAAGCTCAGATTTGTCTCAACTCTGTAGTTGGTGTGTTATTTGGAATGAATTGGGACAGTGCCTGAAAATGACTACTTCATCCCTACAAGCCTCTTCCAGAGACTGGAACAGGCTCAGGCACCTAGCCCTGTGGCCACCAAATACCACCAACTGCTAGATCTTATCCACAAGTCACAGCCTAGCAAGATCAGCATACAGTGAGTTTGGAAGTCCACTCTGCTAAGGTTTGTCTGCTGCTGAGTTTGATACACAGTCCAAGGCCACTCACAATAGCCACTGGTGCTGTTGACTGGGATGTAATACTGATAAACTGGGGACCCATAACTCCACTTGGCACTGGATTCCAGAATTTTCATCTGCAGGCAGTGGCTGGGAGACAGGGGCCATAACGATTTCCTCAATATTGGGTTTTACCCACCTGACACTGAATCTCAATACATTTCTTTGGTTCCTTGTTATCTGCCCAAGGTTGTAGGAGTGATAGAGGCAGCCCCTCAGCTGCTCAGGCAGGTATTAGGTGGGTCACACCTGAGTCTTACAATCATTAGAAAGTCTCAAGGATGCATGCAGACCCACTGGATGCTAGCAGTGATGCATGCCAAAATGAGTCTGTTCCACCAGAATGCGGGTCTCCACCTGCTGCCAAGGTGAGTCTACAGGTGCTTTCTGTAAACACTGGCCTGGGGGTAGAGGCCTTTGGGTTTTATCAGGTGCTGGGTCTCATGACATTGGGCTCAGCTCTGAGCTCCAAGGCAAAGTTCCAAGTTCCCTGTCCTACTCAACTCCTCAGGAGCTGTAGTCTTATGATTATTGGAGGTGGCAGGAGAGGTGTCAGGGTGATCCCCTGCCAAGAGGTCATGAAGGTTCCATGTACACATTCTATATAAGCTTGGGGGTGAGCACAGTAGGCACCCAACTCTGAACTGTATTGTGGAAAGCATGGCATTGGGATTCAAATCTAAGAACTGGATTTAATTCCCTCTCCATGCTGCACTACTTTAACTGGAGGGAAAAGTGACCTGGTTAACTTTTTCTTCCCTACCTTGTTCAATGCAACTTTTCTAATTGATATACTAAAATGAGGCACTGTGGTCTGGCAGCTAGCTTCCATAGTTCTTGTGAAGGTAACTTGCTATGATCAACTGTTCAAATTGTTGCATTGTGGGGAGATGGTGACTGGAGCATCTTACTCAGCTGCTACGTTGTTCCACCTCCTCTGTTTTTCTAGATAATTGTTTGCAGCTACAAATTCCCCACTAAGTATTGCTTTCAATGCATTTTATGATTGTGTCTACTGCATTTTCATTTTCTGATAAGTTACCTGATGATAAGTTCTCTTATATGTGATGAGTCAGTTTTGCTACTTTCAAGATTTTTTTTTCTCTTTCAGTTTTTTGACTGTGATATGTCTAGCTACCAATCTCTTTGTGTCTTTTTTACCATAAGTTCATTGTTCCTTTTGTTACTTAGATTAGTATGTTCATCAAATTTAGAAGTTTTCAGTCAATACTTTGTCATGATTTTGCTGCTTTCTCCTCCATCCTTCTGGTTCTTCCATTATGCATATATTTGTGCATGTAGTGGTTCTTAATGCCATCCCCCATTTGCTGATCTGAAGCCAGGAGCCAGGAGATTCTTCCAGGTCTCCCACACAAGTGCAGGGGTCCAAGCACTTGGGCCATCTTCTACTGCTTTCTCAGTCCATAGCAGAGAGCTGGATTGGAAGTGGAGCAACCGGGACTTGAACTGGGGCTCACAGCAACACTAAGCCACAGCGCCAGACCCTAACATATATTCTTAAATTACTCTAGTAAATTTACTATTTTAGTGCTGAAATTTTTAATTCTAGAACTTCCATTTTGAACTTTTAAATAATTTCTGTCTTTATTGACATTAACTATGATGTTATCCTCATACTCTTTTTAATTCTTTAAATATGGTTTTCTTTAGTTCTTTTAACATATGTATGAAAAGTTTTTTTTTTTTTTTTTTTTTTTTTGTATGAAAAGTTTTTAAATTTTTGCCTGATATGCCCCACAACTGAGCCCATACAAAGGCAGTTTCTTATGCTTGTCTTCTTTCCTACTTGTGAATTAAACTTTCCTGTTGGTTTGCATATCCTATTATTTTTGTTGAAAACTGGAGTTTATAGATAATATTCTGTAACAACTCTGAATATTTCTCTCTCTCTCTCTCTCTCTCTCACACACACACACACACACACACGCACGGGCTTCTTTTTGCTCCTTGGTTTTTTTTTCTTCTTTGCTTGCTTAGCTGGGTGCCTTAACTAGAGTTCACTACATTCAATTCCTCCAGCAGTCTTCAGCCTGTCAGTCCTCAGCTTTGAACACGCAGTCACCCTGGTATGACAACAATTTCAGATAGACTTTCCTTGATATCATTTTCCGTATCTCTCCACTAAGCCATCTAACTATGTCGGTATTGCACTGACCTGTAAGCCTCCACTAATTGTCAACTGATTGTTCCATTTTATCCAATGATACCCTGGCACATACCTGACTATACCATTTGATCCAATTAACTTCAGGCCTTTCTGCACAGGAATGTCTTGTGACAAGATTTTGAAGCTGGTTCTGATCCTAGGAAGGCTCTTTTCAGTTGTGTCTCTCCCTGGTTCTCTCTGGCAACATGGAAAGCTTGTCATTTCGTGTTGCTCTTAATTGAAAGGTTTCCAGCCTTCTCTCTTAATTGCTTGACAAAGAACACTCAATGGTTTCGTAGGCCACCTTTAGGCATGACCTTCACAATGCTCTGCTCCTAATAAAGTCAGTTCATTTGAGTAGTGTTTAGAGCTCTCTGTTCTTAAAATGTGCCTTCCTGCAACCCAGGCAAAATTACAGAGCCACTGCTCCAGAGCTGGAAGTGGAAATAGGGCCATTTTTCTTGGGATGACTCCCTATCCATTTCACAAGCCAGATGCTGAGCTGTGGCAGAATCCTCTAGGCTTTTTGGAATGCCTCTCTGTCATTAAACCTGGACGCTGTGGGAAAGCTTGAGCCAGGGGTTCGGGTCCCAGTATCTTTGACCAGCCATGCCTGCATCAGAACTCCTGCCCCTGGAGTCGGGTCTCGTTGAAAGAAGAGAGCCTCAGATGTCTCACTGCACTTGCCTGGAATCTAGACTCTATCATTTGGAACCAGGGTGGATAAGAGTGGCAGCAGCCTCTTCTCCCAAGAAAATATAGGCGTAGAGGGGTATCTGAGAAAATGATTATGGTTTTACCTGCAGTGTTTCCACAATTCTCTCTGCATGATTTCTTGTTAAGCTTCTCGCTGGGCTTCCATGACTGGTCTAAGATCCAACTGTTAGATTCCATTAATTGTTAGCTGATTGTTTTCTTTTTTTAAGATTTTATTTATTTATTTGACAGATAAGAGAGAGTGAGAGAGAGAGAGACAGAGAGAAAGGTCTTCCTTCCGTTGGTTCACCCCCCCAACCCCCAAATGGCTGCAACAGCCGGAGCTGCACTGATTCGAAGCCAGGAGCCAGGAGCTTCCTTCAGTTTCCCAAGTGGGTGCAGGGGCCCAAGGACTTGAGCCATCTTCTACTGCTTTCCCAGGCCACAGCAGAGAGCTGGATTGGAAAAGGAGCAGCTGGAACTAGAACTGCAGCCCTTATGGGATGGTGGTGCCGCAGGTGGAGAATTAACCTAGTGGGCCAAGGCACCAGCCCCTCTTTTTTTTTTAACAATGCTGTCACACATAAATTGCTTCACAGATGATCCTTTACATGAATGTTCTCTAAAGCTTACTTCAAACCCAATAGGTATCTTCTTCACTGTCTATTCATAACCCATTAATTTGATTGCAATATTTTTGTATTACATAATTTATATTACAGTCTAATATCTAGAATATCAAGTCTCTAGTTTTTTACATTATTTGTATTTCTACTTTTTAGAAGTATTGCCTTAACTTTAAAAATATTTCATTTCATTAATAAATAATCTGCTGGGGTTTTTACCAGGATTTGAATAAATTTATATGTCAATTTTGGAAAATACTTTTATTAAGTAAAAATGTCCAAGAACATAGCATGTTTTGCATTTGTTTAAATATAAAATCCACCAATATTAGCTTTTACTTTTCTTCATGTAAACATCACGGACTGAGAAGAATTTGAAAAAGCTAAGATGCTAGAATTTAGAGTAGCCAAGTAACACAATAAGCCTACAATGAAAGTAACAAATCACTTTATATTCACTTATCAACAATTGTATAAGTAAGAAAAGAAACTGCTGGCTCCTCCACTGCCAAATTTTCTCGCACAGTTCAGTACTGGAAAAGGGTCAGATGCATCAGCAGAGAGGAGGAACTGTATCATTGCCATGGGAACACTTAACAAAAGCCCGGTGTCATCTGGGCATAGGGTGCAGGGAGAGGAAAAGGGGACTTGTGTGGGGAAGGTGGTCTTCCATGAAGTCTTCCAGGTAAAGTCTTTGTACAATTGTCATGGCTGGGCTTCAAAGGTCACACATACAGGTGTGCACATTTGGCCTAATGGGTAAGACATTACTTGGGACACCCACATCTCATACCGGAGTGTCTGGTTTTGAATCCTGGCTCCTCTCCCAGTTCCAGGCTCCTGCCAATGCACACCCTGGGAAGCAGCCCTGATGGCTCAACTACTTGGGTCCCTGCCACCCACATGGGAAACTTGAATTGAGTTCCCAGCTCCCCGGTTTAGCCTGGCCCAGCCCTGGCTATTACAAGCATCTGGGAAGTAAAGCAGCAGGTGAGAACTTGCGCTCTCTGTCTTTCTGCCTCTGAAATAAGTACATTTTTAAGATTACACACAGGATTGTGGCCTGGAACTGGGTACCTTAATAGATCTTTTGCCTTTCCTGTTAATGCTATTCTTAATTATTTTGTAGTTTTAACAGGATTAAACGTAGTCCTCCCCCCCCCTTTTTCATTTGTAATTCTTCTACTACAAAAAAAAAGTTATTGAGTTTTCTTTATTTAAAAAAATTTTTTTTTACTTATTTGACAAGCAGAGTTACAGAGAGGCAGAGGCAGAGAGAGAGAGAGAGAGAGAGAGAGACAGAGAGAGAATCTCCCATCTCCTGGTTCATTCCCCCAAATGGCTGCAATAATCAGAGCTGGGCCGATCTGAAACCAGGAGCCAGGAGCTTCCTCCAGTTCTCCCATGCACATGTAGGGCCCCAAGGACTTGGGCTGTCTTCTTCTGCTTTCCCGGGCCATAGCAGAGAGCTGGATCAGAAGTGGAGCAGCCAGGACTTGAACTGGCACTCATATGGGATGCCAGCACTGCAGGCGGCAGCTTTACCACAACACCAGCCCCACTTTTTACTTTTTAATGTTTCCTATGGGTGCAGTTATTCTACTTTCATACATTTTTATTTTAACAGCTCAATCAGTAAGTGTAAAATTCTAATGATTTTTAAAGTAAATCATAGAGCTTATAGACTTATCACAATACTGTTTCCAGATCATTCAATTACCAGAACAGGTTAAATCTCTACTTATGACACTGGCATCTCACATTGAGGCACTGGTATCAGTCCCGGACGTTCTGCTTCCAATCCAGCTTCCTGTTACTGGGTCTGGGAAAGCAGAAGATGGCCCAAGTGCTTGGGCTCCTGCCACCCATGTTGGCGACCTGGATGGAGTTCTAGGATCCTGGCTTCAGCCTGGACCACCTCCAATGGTTATGGCCAGTTAGGGAGTGAAAAGTTTCTTCTTTTTTAAAGGTTTCTTTAAATCATTGTCCTAACTACATTAAATAAATTCTGCTGTGTTCTTTTAATTTTACTAAAAGCACTTCCTAATTTCCTTTCTTTTTCCATGACCCATCAGTTACTCAGAAATATGTTGCATAATTCCCAAATATTTATGGACATTCCAGATTCCTTACTTATGTTAATTTCTATTTTTGCTCTAATTTATTTTCATTCATTCACTGCATGAATTCAGTCTTCAATTTACTAAGATCTGCTTTCTGGTCGATCATATATTCTATCATAGAGAATGCTTCATGTGTATTTAAAAAACAATGTGTCTGACACAGGCTTTTTGTGGAGTGTTTTATATATGTCAGTTAGGTCAAGTTGTTTAACGGTGTTGTTCAACTGTTCAATATCCTTGCTAATTTTATGTCTAGTTGTTCTACCAATTATTGAGTATGGGTATTAAAATGATCCACTGCTACTGTTAAGCTGTCAGTTATGCCTTTTAATTCTGCCACTTTTTGCTTCCTCTATTTTCAAGTTCTATTTTTAGGTATGAACACATTTATACTTGTTCTGTCTTCCTGATGCATTGACTCTGATACCATCATGTTATTTCTTTCATTGGCTTTCATACAATTTCTAGTTTTGAAATGTTATAAATTCTTTTCCTCTGGTATTAATAAAGCTACTAGAGTTCTCTTATTGTTGTCATTGACAGGATGTGTCTTTTTCTATCCTTTTTGCTTTCAACCTATTTGTGATTTTGAATTTAATGTGTGTCTCCTGCAGACACAATATAAACAGATCCTGCTTCTGTATGCAGTCTGATTGCCTCTGTTTTTTAATCTGGGTGTTTAAATCATTAAAATTTAATGTAATCAATGGTACAGCTGGATCTGAGTTTGCCATTTTGTTATTTGTTTAAATGTCTTAGGCCTTCTTTTTACCTCTATTCAACCTTCACTGCCTTCCTTTGTGTAAACTAAACATTTACTAAATACGTTATCTATTATTTTAATTTATAAAAAAATTTAGTATATTTTAATATCTCAGTGGATGCTCTAAGGGTTGCAATACATTTTAGCCCTTGGAAGTGTACATCAAGCTTAATAATTTATTTTCAGTAAATGTAGAAATGTTGTTCATGTATAATTCCAAACTATCTCCAATATTATCCTGTCATTACTTTATAAATTACATCCTAAATGTTATAAAGCCATCAGTTTAGTGCTAATTTCACTGTATTGCTATGAAATAATGATTATTACTTTATATAATCTTATGAGTTAAATAATATAAGAAAAAAAAAAGAGAGAAAGTGTTATATTAACTAAGTTATTTACCATTTCTTGTGCCCCTTATTTCTCCTTGTGGATTCATAGGTCACCATCTAGAATAATTTCCTCTCAGCCCGAAAGACTTACTTTTGTTATTTCTCATCATATAGATCTGCTAACAAGGAATTCTCACATTCTTTCTGTTTACAAAGAACGTTAGTTTACTTTGTCAAAACCTCCCAATAGATGGAACCGGGCAGGAGGCAGATGGGAACAGCCATAGGCCAGATCAAAAGACATGTCGCCTTCTCACTTGCTGTATGCTTTTAGTGAGTTTCCAGAGCACAGAAATGGTTGACTTGTCCATTTTATCCAGCCTCGTGGTTGCTTTTTAGAGAAGATATTCCAACATTTTCATCTCACTACAGATGGAAATGCCTTCCTCAAACTTAAAGTTCCATATTTTATTAACTCTAACCTTGAACAATATTTTATGAATACTAATCACTTTATTTCTTAATGAGATTTACACAGGATTTAGTCTGTTCAGACAACTATAACAAAATACCAAACACACTGAGTAATTTATAAACAAAAGAAATGTAATGCTCATAGTTCCTGGGGATGCATTACTATGGTCTGAATGTTTGTTTCCCCTTAAAATTTGTGTGTTGAAACACAGACCCGAAGGTGGTAGCATTAATAGGTGGGACCTTTGGAAACTGATTTAGTCCTGAAAACTCCACTGACGCGAATGGGACTATTGTCTAGAAAAAGGCCTGGTCTACGGCCATACCACTCTGAAGGTGCCCTATCTCATCTGGTCTCAGAAAGAAAGGCCTAAAGGAGCTTGTTTGTCCATTCTGCCAGGAGAAGACACAACCAGAAGGTACCGTCTTTGAAGTGAAGAGCAAAACTTTACCAGACACCAAATCTGCTGGCAGCTTGACTTTTGACTTGCAAACATCCAGAACCATGAGAAATAAACTCTATTGCTTAAAAATGATCAGTCAGAGGAACTTCATTAGAGAAGCCAGAACATACTACGATAAGATTGGTATGTTTTATTTCCAGTGATTCTGTATGGGATTTATTTATGACTAGTATTAGTTTTGGCTTTTATTCCTTTGACATCATTTATAAGTTGATCGACTGGGTCTTTTGAATTTATTTGTGTTCTTTGGTCATTTAATGACATTTAGTAACATAAGTTTATCCTTTATGTCTTATTATGTTCTCTCAAAAGCTATTTTATAAAGCCATTTACAGATGACGGCATTTTTCTGAATAAATCCTCTCCAGGCATAAGATTTGATGTATTGTCTTTAATTCCTTCCTAGATGTGATGCAAGTTCTCTTTTTATTTCCTATTTGAGTCAGAAGAAATATAAAACATGTGCATTAATCTCAAATTAGGTGAAGCTTTAGCTGCTTTTTATGAATTATATTTATATTTACTGAACAGTGAACAAAGGACATACCCTTCTAAATCTCTACTATTTTAATATATTAAATGATTTTTGTGCCAAATGACTAACTTAAATACTTTGGCAATATTTAAAAATTTTCATTCTCTAACTATGCAATGTAAGATGTTATATTTAATAAATATATGTGAATTGATAATCCATTCTTGATTTCTTCTTTATGAGCCTGAAATTGATTTATGTATAAAAAAGCATAAGTCAGAAGTAAATATGTATAAATTTAATCAGTGCTTATTTTAACATGATCCTTGTATACCAGTGTTTTTTTGTTTGCTTTTTTACAAACAAAGCATTCCCTTATTTCCTAATCCATTTATGAATAAATGGTATATTCAGGGTCAGCATGGTAGCTCAATATGCTAAGCTGCTACCTGAGATGCAGGCATCCCATACTGGAGCACTAGTTGGGGTCCCAGCTGCTCTACTTTGGATCCAGCTCCTTGCAAATGTGCCTGGGCAAAGCAGTAAATGATAGCCCAAGTCATTGTCCCACCCATGTGGGAGAACAGGATTGAGCTCTAGGCCTGCCTTGGGTCTGGATCAGCCCAGGCCATTGTGGGCATTTGGGGAGTGAACCAACAGATGGAAGATTCATCTTTCTCTCTCTCTCATACTCTGCTTCAAATAAATTATTTTTTTAAATAGATATTTTCTACTGAAAAGCAAGTGGAAATATGGCTTACTAAATAATAAAAAAGCATGATATCTGAGAATTAGAAGATAATGATATGGGAAAGTACAATCTTTAATGAAATAAACAGCAAGCACACAAGACATTTAAAGTGTTTATTATGAAAGGAATGCATACAAATGTGTTACATAGGGTAAAGCATTACTTGGTATACAGGGATATACTGTACAGAAAATTCTGGACATAGACTACCAAGCAGAACTACACATAATACCCAGATAGAAAGCACAACTATATGAGCTGAAAAGTGGAAAGTTAGGAGCCAGTATTGTGGCATAGCATGTGAAGCTGGTACCCCATACTGCCACAGGTTCCTGTCCTGGTTGCCCTACTTCCAATCCAGCTCCCTGCTAATAGCCTGGGAAAAGCAATGGAAGATGGCCCAAGTGTTTGGACCTCTGCACCCATGTGGGAGACCTGGATGAAGCTCCTGGCTCCTGGCTCAGCCTAGCTCAGCCTGGGCCCTTGTGGCCATCTAGGGAGTTAACCAGTGGATGGAAGGTCTATCTCAGTCTTTTCCCCTCCTTGTAACTTGGACTTTGAGAATAAAAATAAATCTTTAAGAAAAAAAAAAGTGGAGGCCGGCGCCGCGGCTCACTAGGCTAATCATCCGCCTGCAGCGCCGGCACACCAGGTTCTAGTCCCGGTCGGGGCACCGGATTCTTTCCCGGTTGCCCCTCTTCCAGGCCAGCTCTCTGCTGTGGCCAGGGAGTGCAGTGGAGGATGGTCCAAGTGTTGGGCCCTGCACCCCATGGGAGACCAGGAAAAGCACCTGGCTCCTGCCTTCGGATCAGCGCGGTGCGCCGGCCGTGGCGGCCATTGGAGGGTGAACCAACGGCAAAGGAAGACCTTTCTCTCTGTCTCTCTCTCTCACTGTCCACTCTGCCTGTCAAAAAAAAAAAAAAAAAAAAAAAAAAAAAAAAAGAGGGGAAATTTAATTTCTGAGGAAACAAGCGTCTTGATGAGAATGTGGGGTTTAAGACATTTCAGGTGGAAAACTGAAGCAAAAGCACAGTAGCCTGAGCAGGTTTCACCAAGCTGTACAAAATGGAGGGCTGCCCTGCTTCCTGGCTTTTTTTGTGTCTCGGTGGCGTTTTTTCAGACAGGAAGGGCGGGAGAAGAGGACGACAGGACCGGGGTGTTAGCATATCTGGAGCTCTACTGCCATCGTGCGGAAATAGTTTCAAAATACCCTGCAGTGTTACCGAGTCCTTCCCATGAAGCCTAGTGGTTGGGGGAGAACTGGCGGGAAGCTGGTGCTCCAAACTAGGCCTCTTTGCCTTTTCCTCCATGTCCTTAAAAGGGACCTGAACCTTGGCAGTATCTGGGTGTTAGACTTGGTGAGTGAGGGGCCTGAAATGAACCAGCAAGTGGCTGCAGGCACTGGCAGGGAAAATCGGGGGGCGTGGCCTCAGGGAGCCCTGGAGTCTGGCCTGGGTTGTTCTAAGTGCAAGCAGGACCAAAGGAACCCACTGGAAGATAAATGCAGGCCCTGGTGGGCATTCATCTTGTTCCTGCCCTTTGGCTCAGAGCAGTAGCAGGCTTCCAGCTGGTGCTATGAGGCACAGGTCTCTTGTCATGGGGCCAGAACACAAACACAAGCCAGTTCCAGGGGGCATGTAATAGGGGCAGGTGTGCTCCCTGAGGGCCTCAGGTGTTCCCAACTGTGTGAGACTAAGAGGGCCCACAGAACCACCCAACCAAAGCAAGAAGTGCTAAAACTTCTAGTACCCACCCCAATCCATGGGCCTACTTTGTGAACAGTTCTAAGAAGCAGAAGTTGCTATGCAAAGTACTTTATTTGCAGCAAATAGCAATGTCACAGGGAATCATTTTCAAAGCCAAGCCTCTCCAAGTAAGGGAAAGGGTATTGTTAATTTAAGTGGAAAATGAATATTTAAGAGGGGGCATTCTTGTCATCCCATGTAGGGTAGGGGTGTCATCACACTCATGCGCAGTTTGGGAACATGTTATCAACACTGGATGTGTGTTACAGTAATGAGATGTTAGTAATGAAATGAAGCAAATCTGACCTTTGGGTACTTTTTGATGCATCTGTGCAGGCACCACTCTTACAGTAGGGCCTGAACCAGTTCAAGGCGGCTGATGTTTGCTCCTCTCCCTGGAATGTGTCTGAAAACCTGAAAGACAACTTTGGAGAACATCAGGTGCTTTTAGGATCTTGAAATAGCAATGAGTCATAAAAAACAACAACAACAACAACAACAAGGGGCCAGCAATAAGCTGCCCAGAAATGTCAAAATTCACCTTTACAGAACTCTCAATTGTGTCCATAAAATACATCTAGTGAAGTCTGGGTGAAGAAAGAACTGACCGCTTGACTTTTTGCTTCTTTGATAAAAACAGAGAAAGTTGTGACATATAAATGAGTAAAATGCAATTGATAAGAGGACTGAGTTTTTATTAAGTTTCTGTTACAGAAAATCATACTTCTTTATAATTGTTCAATTTTTCACTTCTTTGCCAGGTGCTTATATTATATTTAGATTTCAAGCACTATTGATTTGATGTTATTTTTTGACCATAAACAAATGTTCTGAGATTTATCAACAAAATACTAACACAAAAATAGTGTACAGTATTGGAAATTTCCCATTTCTCAATACTGTATGAAACATTCAGGGCTCCAAGTTCCACCTAGAGTGTGACCAAGAAGAAACTGAAGAAAGCGTTACTGGAAGTGTGTGTGTGTGTGTGTGTGTGTGTGTGTGTGTTGAACACCTCATTGAGCCACAGGGGCAGAGTACTTATAAGCCTTTATCTATTTACTTCGATGGTGTCGGCTCTCCTGAACAATCATGTGTCTTCCAGAACATTCAAATGCTGCACCCATCAAGCTGCCAATGGTGGTGGCCTCTAGAAAGTTAGACATGCAGTGAAAAGTTTCCTTTCGTGCTTCATGGATTGCAACAGTCTAAGATTTTTCAACAGGATAACATTCTGGTCACAATTTGAGAATTAATCTATAACAAACGTGCTGAAGACACTGTTACTGCAAAATGCTTAATTGATATCATGGAACTGAGTAATCCATACTCATAATTGAAATTAGAAAATAGGAGTATTAATGTTACACCAACGTTTTCAAACTACACATTTCCTGGTGATGGCATTAGTTGGTAGCCTTGCTCCATTTTTCATGTGTGGCTACACCATACTGTAAAGAAGCAGGTCTAATTTACACAGATGCCCAAAAGAAGCGGGCATTGCTAAGAAAAATCAGTGGTATCCCAAGGAATATTTAAGAAAACAATTTTTAAGAATATTTAACAAGTTTGTTAGTATTCAAATTGTTATACTGTAGAAAACATAGTTGAACACTAGAATTATAAAGGAAAAGCAACTTTAAAAGAGGAAGTTCATCTTATAAGAGAAGATATGTGAACACAGGATAAAAACATTTTAAAAGTCATTTATGGGGCCAGTGCTGTGGCGTAGAGGGTAAAGCTGCCGCCTACAATGCCGGCATCCCGGATGGGTGCTGGTTCAAATCCTGGCTGCTCCTCTTTTGATCCAGCTCTCTGGTATGGTCTGGAAAAGTAGTAGAAGATGGCACAAGTCCCCGGACCCCTGCACCCCTGTGGGAGACCCGGAAGAAGCTCCTGGCTCCCAATCGGTGCAGCTCCGACCTTTTCAGGCATCTGGGGAGTGAACCAGCAGATGGAAGACCTCTCTCTCTCTCGCCTCTGCCTCTCTGTAACTCTGCTTTTCAAATAAATAAAAAAATCTTTAAAAAAAAAAAGTCATTTACTCGGGGTCTGAGCTGTAGTGCATCAGGTTAAAGCCACTGCCTGCAGTGCCAGCATCCCATTATGGGCACAGGTTTGAGTCCTAGCTGCTCCACTTCTGATCCAACTCACTGCTATGGCCTGGGAAAGCAGTGGAGGATGGCCTAAGTCCTTGGGCCCCTGCACCCGTGTGGGAGACCTGGAAGATGCTCCTAGCTCTTGGCTTCTGATCATCTCAGCTCCAGCGGCTGTGACCATTTAGGGAGTGAATCAGCAGATGAAAGACCTCTCTATCTGTGTCTCTACCTCTCTCTGTAACTCTTCTTTCAAATAAATGGAATAAATCTTAAAAAAAAAAAAAAAAAGAAAAGTCATTTACTCTTGGAATTGGAAAGCACTTATGTATGGTTTAATGCTGAAAATTTGGTAATTTTGTAAATCTTGTGGAAGACATACCACTGTGTAGAGTAGAATATAAAGTTTGTGTATTTTTACATATAGGAACTTGGTGATTGCCTAAGATAATAATCAATATTTTTAAAAACTTCCTAATATGTATGCTCAACTTTGTTTAAAGAATTCACTTTCATGTGTATGCACTTATGTGAATGTATTGGTTTAATAACTGTATTTTAATCATGGTGATTATTATAGTCAGGAGGCTCTGGATTCATGTATGTATGTGTGTACTTATTCATATAATCAGAGATAAGAAGAATTCTGAGAGGCATATAAAGCTTGCAGATGAATCCCCTTCAAAGCTTTGCTAGAACACAGTTGGTCTGATCCAAACCACAGTGTACACATTAATCTAATTTTAATATAGACTTACTTTTTGCATGGAACTCACTACAGAAATATGAGTATATATTGAAAAGAATGCGAGGAAATAATCCAAAGGTTGGTCAGTTGTCTTAACAGGTTCTCTGACAGATCTTTATTTCATCAGAATATTTTTATTTACTAAATGCTTTGCAAAAACCAGGCTCCATGAGGAAATAGCCTAAGTCTGATGCCTAAGAGATCAAATATAACATGCACACAAGTGTGCAAACAGCAAAATCAGAAGTAAAAGTTGAAACGTACCTCATATCATCAGAATGTACTGTGTTCCAGTGTCAAATGATGAGACCATGATTAGAAATTCCAAGAAATCTCTTAACAGGCAATACCCATGTCCTGTGGAGCAGCGATTAAGCTAACTGGGCCTGCTCTTATGATTCTCGCCAAAGAGCAGCCCACCATAAGGTGAGAAAACGGAGAACTCCACTGTTTGGGAGGGGAACCAGGTGAAATATCGCGTGAATTTATGAATGGATGGCTCAAGATTATCTTCAGGGTTCAGGTAACTTCTTCATTTCTATCGGGATCCACCTAACGTCCCCCACTTCAGACAATTTGATGCTGAAAATTGTGAAAATATTGCCTGACATAGCGTCAGTCCGGTGGAATTTAATCTCTGGAAGGACAAGATTCTTCATGATGGTGTTAGTTCCAAGCTCTAATGTGAGGCTGTTTAGCAAACTAGACAAAATGGAGGGCCGCTATATTTTCTGGTGATTTGGTGTCTTGGTAGCGTTTTTTCAGACAAAAAGGGCGGGAGAGGAGGACACCAGGACCAGGCACTTAAGTATAGCAGGAGCTCTACTGCCATCGTGCGGAAATAGTTTCAAAACACCCAGCGCCATCACAGCAAAACACCCAGCGCCATCACAGCTTCCTTCCCATGAGTCCTGGCTGTTGCGGAAGGTCTGGCGTGAGGCTTGGGTTGCAAATTCGGCCCCCTTGCCTTTTTCTGTGAGTTCTAAACATAGACCTGGACCTTGGTGGCATGTTGCTGTGGGACTTGGGGGAGTGAGGGGTACGGAGTAATTCAGCAGTTTGCAGGACGTACTGGTCTGTGATGTCATAAGGCGGGACTTGGGGGATTGTCGGGCGGATCCTGGGTTGGTATGGCTGTGGACACACCACAGGAACACCACTCAAAAACAAATGCAGGCTCCAGTGTGCGTTTTTCTCTTGTTTTTGACCTCTGGAGCAAAATAAGCAGGCTTTCGTCTGCTCGCTTCTCCAATACTCCCCGATGCCCCGCCCCGCGACTTCCGGGCCGCTGCCTCCTGGCCGCGGCTGCTTCACTCCAGACCCCTCACTCGGAAGGTCCTACGCCAACATAATGCCAAGGGCCAGTTCTCCGTTAAGGACTTGGAGGACAAGGCTTGCTGGCCCAGCTTGGAGCGCGAGCCTCTGCAAGTCAAACTTCCGCAACAGCTAGGCCTCATGGGAAGGAAGCTGTGCCGCCACACGGTGTTTTGAAACTCTTTCCTCACGATGGCAGTAGAGCTCCACAGACGCCCAAGAGCCCGGCCCTGGCGTCCTCTTCTCCCGCCCGTCCTGTCTGAAAAAACGCCACCAAACACACACAAAAAAAGCCAGGAAACATGGCCACTGGCCTTTTGTTCAGTTTGGCAAAACAAGCTCATGCCATTGCAATTTTGATTTTGGTTTCCAACTGAAACCAAACAGGTCTGAAACCATCCTCATGAGGATTCCTGCACTTTGACACATTAAATTGACGTTCTCTGTCATCTATGGGGGTGAGATTTACTTCGCTCAGGATGGCGCGTCCAGTACTGTCTCTTGCCACCAAATTTTCTCCTTTAAAAGGCACATTGGGTGGCTGAAGTCACTGAGAGGAAGAAATTGTTTCAAACCTGGAAGAGGTCTTTTCTAGCAAACAATTCACAAATCCAAGTGGTCTTTCAGCTGGCTACCTTCCCAAACAGGGAGTCTCAATTTTTAGCCTTATCTGTAGCATTGTTCATAATAATATGGCTTGAGCCTTGACAGGAGTGACCAGCCATTACTTTGTACCAAACATGCTCAACATAGCATGATACTCATATCACAGTTACATCATTTTCCACCAGGGGTTACTCAGCGTTTCATTTCATGGTCTCATCATTTAACATCAGAACACAGGCATTTTCCCATGCGGTTAAATGTTTTCCAGCTGCTTCTTTTGACTTTGTGGAATATATGTGTGAGTGTGTTATATTTTCTATCTTAGGTGAAAGGCTTACAACATTAGCAAATTAAGGAATAGTGCTTGCCAAGGATTCAGAAAATAAACATGTTTTGGTGGAAAAGATAAGCAAGCACAATTTGTCAAGGCAACAGATAAACTTTCAGATTCCTTCTAAGCATGTCTTAATATATACATAAGTTTCTCCAGATTGGGTGTAATCTATATTAAAATTGGATTAATATGTGCATTGTGGTTTGGATTAGACCGGGTATACATTTTAAGGAGATTTGGGGAGCATGAATTTGTCATAATGTCATCAATAATTAAGTCTTATTCGTCAACATTTCACACTGTTTTGGGTGCTTGGGTGCTATCTGGGAATGCCTGGGTTTCATTTCCAGCTCTGGCTCCTGATTCCAGCTTCCTGCTACTTCAGACTCTGGGGAGAAGCAGTAAAGGCTCAAGTAATTGGGTCCCTGCCAACCCACATGTGAGACCCGGATTATGTTCTGAGATCCTGGCTTCAGCCTACCTTAACCCAGCCCTGGCCACTGTAGGCACTTGGGGAGTGAACCTGAGAAAGGGAAATCTCTGTCTCTCTCTTTGTTTGTCTCCCTTTTAAATAAATAAAAGAAATACAATTTTAATTTAAAAATTAAATTGAAAATTTTACCCCCTCAAAAACACTGCTTTAGAAAAGTAAACACTTAGTTGCTTTGGATTTTTACTAGAATGTGGAAGTGGAACCTTTGGGAGAAGACTGAGTCATGGTCTACTCTTATGAATGGATTGATCCACTCATGGGTTACTGCATTATCAAGAGAGTGACTTTGCTATAAACACAGCTCTCTTCAGTATGCTGCTCTTCCTCACCACCTAATGCACTTCTCTGTGTCACAACCAAGTAAGAAGATCCTCACCACGTGCAAAGAAGATGCCAGCACCATGCTCCTGGCCTT
The DNA here is from genome assembly GCF_051225735.1 of Oryctolagus cuniculus. Taxonomy (NCBI): domain Eukaryota; kingdom Metazoa; phylum Chordata; class Mammalia; order Lagomorpha; family Leporidae; genus Oryctolagus; species Oryctolagus cuniculus. Next base: position 109,002,670 of record NC_142888.1, read on the forward strand.
TCGGAACTCCAGAATCCTTGGTTAAACAAACTTCTATTCATTATAAATTACCTGCTTTTGGGTCTTTTGTTATAACAAGAGAAAAAGGACAAAAATACATAATGTTATGCACACTGGCTGTGGGGAAGGTATATATACCAAGGGATTTCAAAAAGTTCAAAGAAATGGAATTAGAAGATAAGTATATTTTTATATTTATGTTTTGAAATATATACACACTTGGGATAATTTCATGTTCTGTGAACATATGAAGCACCCTCATATGTTCATTTGTTTGATTCGAAGTTATCACAAATGTTAGAAGTAAACTATATATTACTTTGTTTTTCTTACTGGGTGTAGGCAAGCCTGTATGATTTGGTCTTCAAGGTTCACCAGTTTGCTTTTCTCCCTAAATCAAAGGCAAGTAATGTCTGTTGATGAGGACACAGAGAATGGAATTCAGACTTTGTGAGGGCTGACATGGATCCAACCAAACTCCAAATGATGAACTCATTGCCCCTCCCTGGTATCCACCCTTGTAAAGGAAACATTCGTCAGCTTCCTTGGCCCACTATCACTCAACTACAGTTGATTGCCTTGCTAGGCTTCCATCCACTGCCCAGGCACATGGCCTTTATTAAAGATAGTCAGCAAGGGTGGATAGAACTCAACAATGCCATCCCTCTTAGGTTAGGGGGTATGCCAACAGCGGTAAGCCATCTATCTGCCCTCCTTGATAGAACTGGGATGACATCAGGGTCTTGTCAGGACAAAAGACTTTACCTTGTACCTGCAAAACAACACAAGTTCTTAGCTTGTGTGCTCAAGGAATTTCTCAGACCTGCCACTGTGTTGGTTTTCATCTACTTGAACAAAAGTCTGCTCTCCTAGTAGATGTTCTGGCCCATATTGGCATGTCAGTACATCCCCGCTCCTTCAACACAGATCCTTCTCTCTCTAAGCAATGATGTCCTGGACTTTTGGGGTATTTAAGACCACATAAATAACAATATGCTCTAGATAAATGGTACTGGAAACTGACCTGTTCATTGTTATCTGATACTTTTGCTCTAAAAGGCCTGGCCCCACAACACAGAGACAACCAGGCTGTCTAAAACTCCAAAAGGCACATTCACAAGATAAATGTCCCCAGTGTCTGCACTTCTCTGTGGGTGCTTTCTCTAGTCTTGCCCACATTGCCAGAAAATGGAGGCTCCTCCCCTCTACTTCCTGTGCATGGACTTCCTGGCAGCGCTGCCTCAGCCCAGGTCTCTCATTCACCAGATACTACACCAAGAATCTGCCTTTGTCCAATGGTTCCTGCAAGGCCTCAAGAAAAAAAAAAAGGTAGGTGGGCCAAGCTTGTGTTTAGCACCAGTTCAACCTCCCAAAGGGCCAACCCTTCCTCCGTGCTAGGCCTGGCACGGAGAAAATGCTCTAAGCTTGGGGCTTTATGAAACTATTTCCTCATGATGGCAGTATTGTTGCTAAACAGCCAACAGGCCTTGCCTCCAGGCGCTCAGCTCCCGCCCAACCAGTTTGAAAAAAAAAAAGAAAGAAAGAAAGAAACTTTGGCTGCCCAGGAATTTGCTCAACAAGAGGCAACTTGCTCCACTCTTAGGATTTTGCTTTTTGGCTCCCCTTTGAGATTAGAGGGAGATGGAAGCCACCCACCATCATCAGGCATCTTCTCTGGTCAAGAAGTTAATTTCCACAGGACGATGTCTTCCCATTGCTACTGGTCTTCACTCAGCATTGTGTCTCCAGAGTTTCCTGGTGATACCGAATTGTCTGGGTGGTACTAGAAGGAATCTCCAGGAACCATGCCTAAGAAGCAAAAGAAGGTATTTACATTTAAAGGCTTGGATTACAGTAAATCTAGGCACAGGGCCAGTTGGCTGTTGTCCTGACTCACATACTACTCCGTTAGGCCTTGGGTGTCCAGTGAGAGGCAGACTTTGGGTGGAGCCCAAGAGGAGAGTCCAGACAGTTAAAACTGAATGCTTTACACTGACCTACTTGGAGTGGTCTACGTATTGGAATGACTATAAATTTCAAGCAGATGGGTTTTGTCTCATGGTTTCATCATTTAGTATTGGAGCACAGGCATTTTCCCCTATCATTAAATGGCTCAACCCTTTCCTGTGACTTACTGGGTATGAGTGTTAACTATTTTTCACTTAGAATCAGTCTTAAGGCATTTTCTCTTTAGTAACTAAGACATGGAGTTTCCAAAAGATTCAGAAAATAATATATTCTGATCAAGAGAAAAGCAATGTCATAAAACTTTCTATTAACTACCCATAATCTTTTGCACATGTATTCTTGTTATTTCAATATATAGAAGCAAAATCGTATATACAAAAACACCACAATAAATTTACATTTAAATTGGATTTAGTTTATTTAATTTTAGAATTAAAATGTTCACTTCAGCTTCCTAGGTAGTTTTTGACAGTGACATAAAGAAATTTTCAAGCCCTCTGACCAGCACTGTGGCATAGTAGGTAAAGGCATTGCCTGTAATGCCAGCATCCCATATGGGCCCCGGTTCGAGTCCTAGCTGCTCAACTTCTGATCCAGCTCCCTGCTATGGCCTGGGAAAGCAGTAGAAGATGGCCCAAGTGCTAGGGCCCCTGCACCTGTGTGGGAGACCCAGAAAAGTTCCTGGTTCCTGATCAGCTCAGCTCCAGCCACTGCGGCCATTTGAGGATCGAACCAGCTGAAGGAAGATTTTTTCTTTCTCTCTCTCTCTCTGCCTCTGCCTCTTTGTAACTCTGCCTTTCAAATAAATAAACCTTAAAAAATAAAAGAAATTTGTAAGCCCCAAACTTTAGAAGATAGTCATGAAGATCTTCATTAGAAAAGTTAAGTTCTCATTTAATATTTTGGCCTGTAAGAATCTATCTACAGACATGAATATATGAATGTACAAATTATACCTCAGAAAATTTGGATGTTTTTACTCTTCCCAAATTTTTCTTTTAAATTTTTATCATAATTTTTTTCTTTAATAACTACAAGGAAAGCAGAATTCAATAAATGATGATTGAGATTGATATTCCTCAATTTCAGTTTGCCCAGATATGTACCATGGGGAAAAGTTAAGGTAGATTTATTCACACAATTCACATGCAGCTCTAATCTTTCATTAATATCTTTCTTTAAATAAATGCAAATACAAATAAAGACACAAATATATGGCACCCAAAATGTTCTATTCAAACCCATACTCACTATAACAAACATGATCACAAATACAGATCTTTAAAATTTCTGAATATGCATATAAATACACACACATACTTCTCCTTAAATATAATTATTCTATTACTATCTGTAGCTTTACATAGTTTTCAGCAGCATCTTATACCAGTGGTATGTATCCATACCAGTCTATTTTTGAGTATGTGAAACTTTGATGTTTTACTCTAGAAGACCTTCAAAGGATTATAAAGTAGAAAATATTCAGCAGGTCAATCACAGTGAAAAGAAACAAGCACTTTTAAAATGTTTGATGTATTATTATTTTCCCTTATGTACATATTAGATGTAGTTTTTTAAAGTAATATTCAGGGGGCCAGTGCTGTGGCATAGAGGGTAAAGCTGTCACCTGCACCCACGTGAGAGACCCGGAAGAAACTCCTGGCTCCTGGCTTCGGATTGGCACAGATCCGGCCATTGCAGCCAACTGGGGAGTGAACCAACAGATGGATGACACCTCTCTCTCGCTCTCTCTCTGCCTCTTGTTCTCCGTATAACTCTTCCAAACAAATAAATAAATCTTTAAAATAATAATAATAAATAATATTCAAATTCCCATGTTCCCTGTTAAGGCAAGTTATCCTCCTTTTAATTTGGAGATTTTTCAAATATAAACAATTTTTAGAAATACTGACTGTTTAAAACAATGACCACTTTTTAAAATTCAGGTAAAATTCATGTAGCATAAAATTATCCATTTTAATGTGTGTCAAGTCAGTGGCATTACGTACACTCACTGCTATGTATTCATTACCTCTATCTGGTTCCAAATAATTTTAATTCTCACAAAAGAAAGCCCTGGACCCATGACATAGGTATTGCCACCCTCCTCCCCCAATCCCCACTCCTAGGCCTGGCCCCAGGCAGCCACCACTCTGTTTTCTGTCACTATCGATTTTCTTATACTGTATATTTCATATACATGGAATCATTACAGTATGTGGCCTTTTATGTCTTGCTTCTTCTCCATGGTATTTCAAAGTTCATCCATGTTATAAAATACATCAGCACATCATTTCCTTTAAGGGCTGAAAAATATCCATTGTGGTGTATACCCCTTTTTTTAATGCATTCATCATATTTTGGATATTTGCCTTCTGTTCACATTCTGGCTATCGTTAATAGTGCTGCTATGCCCATGTATGTACATGTAGTTGTTAACTCCCTGTTGTAAATCCTTTGGGGTATATACCTAGAAGTGGAATTGCTAGGTTAAAGAGCAATTCTATGCTTAAAGTTTGGGAAAACTGTTTACCATACCCGCTACACAATCTTGCATCCCAACAAGTAGGAGGGTTCCAGTTTCTCCAAGCTTTTGCCAATCTTGTATGTTCCCTTTCTAAAAATCCATTCTAGTGGATGTGAAGTGGTATCATGAAGTACTTTGGTTTGTGTTTCTATAAAGACCGATAATATTAAACATCCTTCCATGTGCTCCTAGGCCATGCTCCTGTCTTGTGTGGAGAGAGGTCTCTTCAAATCTTCTGCTTTGCTTTGCGTTGCGGTTCTGCTTCTCTTTAGGAAGTACATCTGTGCCTACTATATACCGGGAACAGGCTTTCTCTTTGTGTTTTGACCCTGCTGCAACAAGGGATCCATGAACAACGGCAAGTTGAAACACAGTGAAAATGGCTACCTCTTGCTCCAAAGGCCAGGAACCAGAGACAAAAGGCCACCATAGCAGGCATTTCTTTCTGAGTGCATTCCTCTGCTCCCGTGCACAACTGAAGCAACCCAAGCCCTGCCCCCCACGACTTATTTGCCAGTGCTTCCTGGCAGATGCTGGTTCATTGCGGACCTCTCACTCTCCACATCCTACATCAATAGAGCGCCAACGTCCAGGTCTGTGTTTAGAACTCACAGAAAAAGCCAAAGGGGCCGAATTTGCAGCCCAAGCTTCACGCCAGACTTTCCGCAACAGCTAGGCCTCATGGGAAGGAAGCTGTGATGGCGCTGGGTGTTTTGAAACTATTTCCGCACGATGGCAGTAGAGTTTCAGCTATACTTAAGTGCCTGGTCCTGGTGTCCTCCTCTCCCGCCCTTTCTGTCTGAAAAAAACGCCACCAAGACACAAAATCACCAGAAAACACGGTGGTCCTCCATTTTGTCCAGTCTGTTAACACAGAACGTTCCTTTGATAAGAGGTACATTTCAACTTTTACTTCTGATTTCGCTGTCCGCACACTTGTAGGATATTTCCTCATGGAGCCTGGTTTTTGCCGAGCATTTAGAAAATAAACATATGCTGATGAAGTAAAGCGCCATCATAGAATCTGCTACGACAACTGACCAACCTTTGGATTATTTCCTCCCATTCTTTTCAATATACACACATATTTCTGTAGTGAGGTCCAGGCAAAAAGTAAATCTATATCAAAATCAATGTGTACATTGTGGTTTGGATCAGACCTGGCGTGTTTTAGCAAAGCTTTGAAGGGGATCCGCTGGCATGCTTTAGGCGCCTCTGGAAACACTCTTATTATCTCTGCTTATATGAATAAGTATGTACATGAATACAGAGCCTCCTGACTATAATAATCACCATGACTAAAATACAGTTATTAAACAAATACACTCATATAGGTGCATACACATTAAAGTGAATGTTTTTTTTGAACATAATTGAACATGCACAGAAGGAAGTTTTTAAAATACATTATCTTACGCAATTACAATGTTCCTATATATACACAAACATATGTACATGCATAAATATTTGTGCATATTTTTTCTTTATATTCTACTCTACACAGTGGTATGTTATCCACAAGATTTACATAAATAATTCAGATTAATGCAAATATTCCAATTCTCAGAAAGCATAAAACCATAAACAAGTGGTTTTCCAATCCTTAGAGTAAATGACTTTTAAAATGTCTTTATCGTATATTCACATATCTTCTTTTACACACATAACATGAACTTTCTCTTTTATAGTTTACATTCCTTTGTAATTCCAGTATGGGATGCCGGGGCCGCAGGAATCAAGTGAGCCACCGCACTGGCCGCAATTATCTATTCTTGGGTTAATTGATAGTATTTTGTTGATAAATCTCAGAACATTCCTTTATTGTAAAAAAAATAACAAATCAGTAGTGCTTGAATCCTAAGTATCATATAAGCATCTGGAAAAGAAATAAAAAATTGAACAATTATAAAGAAATAAATGAAGAATATCCTGTGCAACAGAAGTTCAATAAAAACTCAAAATTTTTATTGATTGGATTGTGTCCTTTTTTGTGTTTGTTATATATTTGTCAGTGTTGGACCTTGTATATAGGTGTATGAAATTTGTGTTGCTATAAAATCAGCTAGCAACATGTGGGAATTTCCTGCTGATTTGAAATTTTTCCCTCCATTATTTTTCTCAGGTCACATATAGAAAGGCTGCTTATAATGTCACTAAATATATTTCAGATGATCAATTTTATGCTAAGTAATAAATTATTAGAAGTGTTTTTCTCCTTTGACTACTTGAGCAAGAATTTATTCATTACAGCTCTTAGATATCACCGCATATTTTAGAGGAAAATATAATACTTAATGATATCAACATTATGTCTTGCTTGTTAATCTTTGAAGTTTTAATAAAAAGATAAAACTTCAAAGTGTGCAGTCGTCGTCAGTACTGCTTTAGAAAGTAAGCATTTTGGTGAGTTGTTGCTTGCTCTTTTAGTGATTTCCCTTAATTGTTTTGTAAATCTGTACTCTGTCATGTGTGCTCTGTTCACATAGCGGTGACCTAGTGTTCCAACAGTTTCCTTGAATACCTGGAGCATAAGAAGGAAAGAAAAAATAGTTCTGAGTCTCTGCAGACTGGCTTTCTATTGGAGACCTCTTTCAACAGTATCTAACATGCTTACAATTGTACTTTAGCTTTCACTTTCAGCTTGCAAGGAGCCTGATGGTTAGTGAGACATGGCAGTTTCTTGTACCAGGTGTTTCCCAAGTAATCTCACATGTCTGTGACTTTCTTGCTTCTCCAGTATATATAAGACCTTTTTAAGATCTTTATTCTTCCATTTATTTTCTTTTATAACCTCTTCCTTCTATCATTTTCCAACTGTGTATTGCTTATCTGCTGTCCTTTGCTCTATGGTAATCCTTGGGCCTTCTAATTCTGCAGTAGGCCACCCTAGGCCACAAAACTTTCCAAGTTGGGCAAAACAAAGGCCAAGATCTTGCACCAGTGTTTCAAGGAGCCACTAGGCACATCAAGCTAGATAATTACCACTGTTGGAGAAAGTTTCATATTGTTCCCATGTACCAGCAGGGACAGAACTGGCTTTAAGGTAGTATGGAGAGTGAAGGATGTTGGGTAGGCAATTTTAGCTGCTTTAAAAAAGTACATTGCAGAGGCAGAAAGAGAGAGAATTCACATCTTCTGGTTCATTCCCCAAGTGCCTGCAATGACCAGGGCAGAAACAGGGAGCAGGGAACTCTAGCCAGGTCTCCCATGTAACCTAAGTGCTTGAGCCATTACTGCTGCCTCCCAGGGTCTGCATTAACAGGAGTCAGGAGCCAGAGTCAGGTATCAAATCCAGGTATTGGAATGTGGAATGTGGGCATCTTACCGGCTAGGTCTAATACCTGCCGAAGGTAGGCAATTTTAACTTTTTTAAAATTAGTTAATTTGAAAGGCAGATAGACAAACAACAAGATACAGACAGACAAAGAGATCTTGATTCATTAGTTCACTTCCCAAACTCCTGCAATATCCAGAACTTAGGCAGAAGTCAGGAGCCTGAAACTCATTGTGGGACTTCATGGGAACGGTAGGGACTAGAGTCCTTGCACCATCACCTGCTGCCTCCCACAGTGCACTTCAGCAGGAAGTTAGAATTGGAAGCAGAGCTGGGACTCAAAACCAGGCACTTTGTAGACATCCCAAATATTGATAAGCTGGCCTGTCCCAGCTGGGAATTTTATGTCACAAATCTCTCTCTTGAAGCAGCAAAAATGACACCAAAATAGTTCTTTCTCCATCCAGCCTTCACAAGATGTAAGTTTTCAACATGATCCTGAGTTCTGTAAAGATGGATTCTGACACTTCTGGCCAGCTCATCACTGGCCCACTGTTGCTTCTGTGAAGGACTGGAGCATTGGAATTCCCTGTTTCACCATGTTCAATGATATTAGTCTTGCTATCTGTTATTTGCATGTCCACAAATAATCGTGTTTCTTTACAGTGTGGCAGCTACAATAGCCATGTATAATGAAATAAGACAGTGTTATAGATAATACAACCTGTGGTGGGCAGACTTTAAAATGTACGTTCAGGAGCCTGACTTTGTGGTGTAGCAGGTTAAGCCACCACCTGCAACAGCGCCATCTCACATGGGCACCGGTTGGAGACACCGCTGCTCCACTTCCAATCCAGCTCCCTGTTAATGTGCCTGGGAAAGCAGTGGGAGATGGTCCAAATCCTTGGGCCCCTGCACTCAGAAGAGACCCAGAGGAAGCTCCAGGCACCTGGCTTCAGCCTGGCCCGGCTCCAGCCTTTGTGGCCATTTGGGGAGTGAACCAGCAGAAGAAAGATCTCTCTCTCTTTCTCTGCCTCTTAAATAAAAATAAAAAATAAAATGTGTGTTCATTTTCAAACCTTTGCTATTTTTGTTGAAATAAATGACAAATGTTCTTAACAGTTCAGGCATAATTAAATTTGTCAAGTAGATTGAGATCTAATTCAATGTTTTATGTTTGACGATATTTTTTGGATTACTTGGTTTTTTTTTTTTTTTTTTTACATCTACCTCCTTACTAAATGTTCAAATACTTCTTGGTTTGGGTGGATAATTCCACTTCTCTTCAGGCCCCCCTAGCCTCACCCATGGGGTGCACCTAAAACCTTTAGAAAGCACACCTACTCCTGTAACATGCCAGCTGGAACTGCCTTATTCTCCCGCAATGGCAGCAAGAGACCCATGGGCCACAGTACCGTAACACCAGAGAAAGACCTCTTGATCCAAAGGGTAAGAACAGGATACAAATGTCCACTTAGAGCCTTTGTCTTTGCTAAGTTCCTTTGGTCCCGCCCACACCTGGACTGAACCAGGCCCTGCTCTAGGACTACCTCAGGGCCCGCCCCGCGACTTCCGGGCCGCTGCCTCCTGGCCGCGGCTGCTTCACTCCAGACCCCTCACTCGGAAGGTCCTACGCCAACATAATGCCAAGGGCCAGTTCTCCGTTAAGGACTTGGAGGACAAGGCTTGCTGGCCCAGCTTGGAGCGCGAGCCTCTGCAAGTCATACCTTCCGCAACAGCTAGGCCTCATGGGAAGGAAGCTGTGCCGCCACACGGTGTTTTGAAACTCTTTCCGCACGATGGCAGTAGAGCTCCACAGACGCCCAAGAGCCCGGCCCTGGCGTCCTCTTCTCCCGCCCGTCCTGTCTGAAAAAACGCCACCAAACACAAAGAAGCTAGGAAATCTGTTAGTCCTCCATGTTGTTCAGTTTGTGGAGAAAGGCGCACACCGTCTTCACTTTTGCTTTGGATTTCCAGCTGAAACCAAACTTTGGCTGCACTGATTGTACAAACTGCTTCTCAGATGTAATCAATTGATGAATTTCTCCCACTTACTTATACCAAAACCAAAATTCTAAACATTACATGAATATTGCGTAACAGGAAATTGTTTTGATGTATTCACTAAAAGGAAATATACTATTAGTCAAGAGGCCATTTTTTTTTCATACATGCTCTAAAGGAAATCGAAAGAATTATTTCCAAATTGATCATACCACATAAGCTTGGCCAAATATTACTCCAGTATTTTGTAATCAACTCCTCTTGTGGTCTGGGCAGTTTTTAAAATATTTGTTACAATAGGGCTCCATGTTTTATATATACAGAGCAAGAAGTGACATCAAAGGGAAGCTAAAATTGTTATGTTAATCTGATCATATTGGAGATCAGGGCAGGCTGAATGCTACTATGCAAAGCCCATGACTTGGAGTGAATGGTAAAACTACATGTTAGAAAATAGGTTGTAAAGTTTGGGCAGAAAAGTCAACAGCAACTTCCAAATGACCAGTAGCTGTTTGTACACTTTGCAACAGAAATTGTAGACCCTGGCCTCAGAATAGGCCAAAATTCCAGTCATCGCAGTAGCCACCTTAACTGTGACTTTTGTAGACCACAATAAAAGATAAATTCACATCTTTAGGGAAATTTTTGATTTTTAAAGTAGGATCCCCTTTAAAGACAGACCTGTGAGATTGGAAACTGGAATAGCCATCTTTGCATTGAGGTGTACCATCCACTGTAAGGGTTGGTCACATGAGGAACATTCAGGAACCATGCATAACAAGTAACACAAGAATTCAGTGAAAGTGGATTTTAAGCGTTGACAATAGGCTGTCATGTATCTGGAAATGAATGTCTACCATTGGAAGTGTTTCTAAAAACTAAAACTAATAAAAAATATAAAATTTGAATTTGATGCAGAAAGTTGATCACAATTGAGGAATTTGACTTGTAGGAGAAAATTTTTCAATTGATCCCTGAGGCCTAAACCAACCACTCTCATCAGGCAAACTTCTCCTTCAGGAACTTAACGTTCCATGTTAATCTTTGCATATTTGTTCTTTTTTCCTCAGTTATAGATCTCAAGCATTGTCCCCAGGTTATCAAGTTGTCTGCTTTTGAGAGTATGTCTCAAGCAGCCAGGTTTAAGAGAAAGAGGGAAATTCTCAAAACTCAAGGCCTGGATTAGGGCACTTCTAGGCATCAGGGCACATGTTCCTGGACTTGACTTCATTTTCCACATAAAAGTCTTTCAAATCTTTCTTTCCCAGTTAATTTATAGTTGTTGTTGCTATTATACCTGGTATATTTTTTGAAATTGTTTTCATTTTAAGCCTTAAAGATTCCCAAAGTTCCCCTAAACTAATCCTCACTGAGCAAGACTATCAGATTATATATTCCTTACAGGTCAGTCATTTGAGGCACGGAGAAAAATGTAGAAAAATGAAGAGTTGATAAAGATAAGAAACTAAGACAGCCAGCAGAAAAAATTTCTAACATACCATATGATACAAGTTGTGCTCAAAGAAAAAAAATATACAGATGATAGCAATATTATGCCAGTTTGCATTCACTTATCTGAGTTTGATATTAGCTTAATATTCTATATTGAAAAAACTTCATTTTTATAAGTGGAAAAAGTTATTTTCATATTTCAAAGTCATACTTTTGAATAACTGAAGTACTTTCAAAATGATCATAAAATAAAAAAGGGAAATTGTCTAAAATTTTAAAAAGGGATGCAAGAAAATACGCAGTTTTTGTAAACATGTCCTGTATCTGTGCATATAAAAATATAACAATATGTTTAGGTAAATGGCACAGAAAACTTAAAGATGTGATCAGTGTTTATCTCAAGGCTGTGGAATTATAGCTTGCCTTGGGAAGTCAAGGGTTTACAATAGTTGTTTGACTTGGATAATAAATTACATAATCACGTAAGTAGGGCATACAATTTATAATCTCTAATTGCTCAATTAATTATTTTAAATGAATTGTTTCCACGTTCATATAAAGCATTCATGCTTATGTAAAAATTGAAATGAGGCAAAGAAATACAAAGAAAGGCACCAAAAGTTGTCTTCATATATTGGTTCAAAATCTGTAAGAGAAGTTGACTCTTAGGTCCTTAAATGAAAATAACTACATGTGGGTATTTATTTTGAGCATCAGGATTAAGCAACTGGAATACTGACTAGTGAGCTCTCTATTTGCAAAGACATTTAGAAAGAAGGATGCCATTTTGGTTACTTCTAATCTAAAACATGTAAGCCGAAAAATGGCAGTATGCCAACAGAGCGTAGGAAATGAGGTAGGTCAAAGTACAGAGGTGTAATGGCTACAGGTAGCCTAATCCAAGATTTGAGATGCCTGTGATTTCTTTCCTCCCAAAGATGTGGGTCCTGTAGCAAAGAATCTGAAGAAACAGAAACAGAAACTTCATGTTGATGAAAGAAAAGATCTGTGGAACCAAGGCCAAATGGAAATATAATTCTTGAAAAAAAAAAAAAAAAAGATGTCTATTGAGGGTAGGTGGTTTTAGGCTCCAGTTTGACTTTAAATGGAACTAAAAGCAAAGGCACAGCAGTAAGGAGCAAATTTCTCCGAAATGCGCAAATACAAGGCAGCCATATTTCCTGGCACTTTGGTTTCTTGGGTTTTTTTGTTTTTTGTTTTTTTTTTTTTTCAGACACAAGGGGCGGGAGAAGAGGACCTGGGCACAGGGTTAGCTGGCTTTTCTGGAGCCATACTGCCCTCATGAGGAAGTAGTTTGACAAAAGCCAAAGCTGTTCCTCTCAAGGCTGAACAGGCCCTGACCTCAAGCTGAGGCTCCTTTACTTCAACTCTCAAGCTTTCCAGCTCAGGACAAAGGATGAATCCTAGTGAAGAAGCTGCATAGCGAGAGGCCAGGGCCAGGTCAGGGATTTGATTTCCTCTCACGCGGGCAGGATGAGAAGAAGCCACTCAAGAGTCTAGGCAGACATTCTAGGCACATGCCATTTGTCCCTGCCCCTGGGACAGTGAGGCAGCTTGGCTAGCATAGGTGTCCCTGTGCTTTAGGACCTGGGCCCCAGGACCAACAGTGAAAGAGTGCAAGGGAAAGGTGTCTCATTCCAAGAGACATCTAATAGCAGGTGCTGTGCTTTCTGGAGGTCTCAGGAACACTCAAAAGTCTGGTAATGGGGTCCCCATTACCTGGAGCAAGGAAAGCTTGAAGAGGAGTATGTGTTGGCTGTGGTGCCTGGCCAATAAATTCCAGATTAGTTTGAGTACACATATATGCATACAAAAGGAATCAACGATGGAGAAAGTATGGAGGTATTTTTGACCCCAAGAGGTAACAAAGTAACAGCTACAGTGACTCAGCAGCTTTTTTCCAGTGTCCAGTGTGGAGGTCTACTCTCTTGGAGGAAGGAGGAACTCATCTCAGCTCTCTTAAGGAGACAGAAATGGGTTCTTTAGCTGTTGGACTTTCTCTAAGGAAGATAAAGCCTTTCAGGCTCAAGAACTAACTTTTCATTCATATTAGCAAATACTGATCTCCATGACTGCTTCTGAAACTTGTACTGATGAGAATTCCTTGTAGGCCTGGCAGGACAGCCCCCTTCAGTGAGTTGAGCACATCTGGCTTTCCAGAATACTTGCCTCTATTAGTGCCACTCTTCTGTTCTCCAGCTGATCATGGTATATGGCCTGAAGAAACATTCAGCAGTCCATGGAAGCAAGCACTGCTATCCAGTGTTATTTTGATCTTTCTTCTCTTCTCCTAAATCTATTTCATCTGAGTGCTTTTATGAGTGAATGCATGTATATGTATATGTATATGTTCCATGGGTTTTATTGATAAGACTTCAGACTCACGTAGTATGAGGATCCACTTGGGTTTTGAGTTTTCTCCTATCATAATTCTGCCACAACTTACATCACAAGGCCATATCACATGTCATTAAATATCCTTCAGATGACTGATTTTCTGTTACTTAGAAATTTGTCCAAAGATTCTGGTTTTCTTCACTATAGAAAGTGATCTGGGATCCTTAAGGCATGCTTTGACGTCAGATATCTCCAAGACATTCATGAGGGCTTTGTTGATTGTCAGTGATTGTCTCTCAGCTCTGAATAAATTCTTCAATATACGCTTCACAAGGGTAAGTACTGTGGCGCAGTGGTTCAGCCACCCCTTGGCATGCCTACATCCCAGCTGGAGTGTCTGGGTTCAAGTTCCTCCTTCACTTCCCATCCAGCTTCCTGTTAATGCACACCTTGGGAAGAAGCAAATGATGTCTCAACATAGCTGAGTCTCTGCCAACCATGTGGGAGATCCCAATGGAATTCTTGGCTTCTGTCTTTGACCTGGCCCAGCCTCAACTATTGCTGGCATTTGGAGAATTAACCAGCAGATGGAAGATTTCTCTTTCTCTCCTTGACACTCTACTTCTCAAATAAAAATAAATAAATAAGTAAATAAATAAAACTCACATATATATGTATGGGGGGGGGTAAATACTAAGAAAATTTCCCCTGCACACTGAGCTGACACTGATGCCAAACGTGGACCAGACTCCAGCACACAACAGTATTGTGCCCAAAACTGCTTCAAATCCAAGAGGTAGGGACAGGAGACCAAATGATCAGAAGCCCAGCACTTGGCAGAGAATTGCTTCCTCTAGTTCCTCCTACACGGGGAAGACATTCAAGCTCCACCTTGACGACTTCCTGTACCTGAATTTCCTGGTAGCACCTTCTCCCATCCAGGCCACTCACCTTAGCCAGCTTCTGCAACTCTATTACATCTTTGTCCAGATTCCTGGAAGGTAGAGACCATAAGGACACCGTTCTCCATTCTCGAGCCACAAGCTACTCAATACCCCAACATGTCAAACCTTCTTCAGCTTCCGGGTCTTCTGGTAAGAAATACTCAAGGCTTACAGCTTCATCAACTAATTTCCTCATGATGGCAGTAGTGCTCCAGAAATGTCAACCAGCTCTGCGCCCCTCCCCCACCACCGGAACTCTTCCCCCGCCCAACCAGAGTGAAAAAAACGCTAACGAACAAAAAGTCACCAGGAAATAACACTGCTTGCCCAGTTTGAGGAAACCAGCTTGGATTGCTGTGCTTTTGCTTTCTATTTCCATCTAAAACCAAAACGAAGCTCCAACCACCCATCCTCATCCTCATCTGCCATCTTCTCTTTCCAAGCATTCGATTTCCACCAGCACTTGGCTTCTCACTTCCCGATTTCTTCAAGTAACAGAAGTCTTTCAGGATTTTCCCCCATTTATCTGTGGACTCCAAAGAACAAGACTTGGGATTCCAGGACCAAATGAGGAAAGAAGATGATCAAAGTTCTAGCCCTGGAAGAGGCCATTTCTAGTCACCTGGCATCCCATCATGGCTTCCCAGCTTCCCAAGAACTCTCCCTCAATTTTATCAGAAATATTAGCTCTTTTACATTTAGTGCAAGGCTATTATTCAGGGGCCAGTGCTGTGGCCTGCAGTGCCAGCATCCCATATGGGCGCCAGTTGGAGTCCCGGCTGCTCCACTTCTGATCCAGCTCTCTGCTATGGCCTGGGAAAGCAGTGGAAGATGGTCCAAGTCCTTGGGCCCCTGCACCCGTGGGAGACCTGGAAGAAGCTCTTGGCTCCTGGTTTCGGATTGGCACAGCTCCAGCTGATGAGGCCATCTGGGGAGTGAACCAGCGGATGGAAGACCTCTCTCTCTCTCTCTCTCTCTGCCTCTCCTTCTCTCTCTGTGTAACTCTAACTTCTTTTAAAAAGAAGGCTATTATTTGGCTTACCTCTGGAGATTCTTTTATCACAGCATATATAGCTCTTACTATACAGGCTGTCATACATGGGATACTAAATGTACCTTTATATTTGTTTTTAAAATAATAATTCATGCAGATCAATTCTTTTTCCGTTTCCATTACTTGCATTACAAGTGTGGTTCAATGAATGTTCACACAAAATCATGGCTACCTTGACAGGCTTACTAGGCATTTCATCTGGAGCTCTTAACTGTGAGAACAGGCTTCAAAGACATCATCACCCTCTGAGAGAACAACTGAAGGAACAGATTCCCCCCCGCCCCCCCCTCCCCTCCAACTGCACCAAGAAAACTGAGATGTGGCTGGGGGGGGTGGGGACAGTGAAGGGGGCACACCTTTCCTTAAGCCTGAGGGACCAGATACAAGTAACATGCTTGTTGTATCTGGGCTCAGAGACTTCCTTCTGGCCTTCCTCACATTGTTTGGTCCCTTGTGTGCATGGCTCGCTCCCGGGCAGAATGTTTGGCCCTTCTTGGTTTGGCAGTGTGACCTGCAGTGATCCTCTGTTCTCCGAGCTCAAGGCAATGAGTTCCAGGCACCTGTCTTGTTATAGATCCCTCAGCAAGTACACTTGCTGCTTTTCCATATCACTTTGGATTAGCTTGTTTTATGGGTGGTGCTACCACATGAAGCCCAGGTGCTCTGGCCCCAGGATAAGGTGAACTGGCCTTTCTCATGCAAGGCTCAGGAGCAGAAAGTGTTGCAGCCTTGCATTGTGGTCTAAGAGATTTCCTTAACCAAAGCCCCACCCTATTACTTCCTGTGCCGGCAGCCGCAGGCTCTGTCGAACCTCGAATGTACCGCTGGTATAGCCAGCTGCTACCACTGAATATCGTTCTTGTCAAGCCAGCATGGAGCTTTTGCCTAAAACTCTGGGAATACCTCAGAGGCCAGATTTGAGGCCTGGACTTGCTAGATCTCTCCGCTAAATAAACCTTGCTAAACCGAAAGTCCTCTCACGAGCGGTGCAATAAGGGTGTAGGGAGTTTTCAAACTATTTCCTCCTGATGGCAGTAGTGCTCCATACATGTCAACAGGACCTGCTCGCCAGGCCTTCTCCCGCCCGTCCTGTCTGAAAAAACGCCACCAAGAAACAAAGGCACCAAGGAATATGGAGGCCTTACAAATGATTGTGCTGCTGAACTTTTGCTCTTGGTTTCCATCTGAAACCAATTTGAGACTTAAACCACCACCTTATCAGACACATTCTCTTTTAAGAATCTAATTTCCACTAGTCTTTGCCTTCATAGTTCTATTCCTGTTCACTTAGCATTACATCTCCAGGATGTTCCTAAGTTATCAAGTCATCTGTTTCTGGTAGCAAGTCTCCAGAACACATCCCTGGACAGAAAATGCTAGAAACTCAATTTCAGGACATTTCTAATTTTCAATTCATGTGTCATTGCCCAGCTTATCTCTAAGGCTTATCTTCTGGATAAAGACCTAGGCCTTTTGTGTTGTCAGCATCCATTTGACTGGGGCTTTAAGGAGGGAACCCAAATAGCTCTCAGATGGTGCCCCACAATAACAGGAGATATATGTCCCAATCAGGGGTCACTTAAAAGTTTTGTCTCACAATTTCATTTACCATCACAAGCATTTTCCTATGTCATTAAATGGCTTCCTACTGTTTTCGGAGGCAGACCCCTTGGAAGTCCCATCTGGGGTGCGGTATGATATCAGAATATGGGGTGCCATTTATATTACCCTGTGCTTATTAATGAATTCACAATATTAATAAGTCTTGTGGGTTCTTCCCTAATATTCAGAGAAGAATTCTGAATACTGGCACAAATAAATGAGGCAGCATGATAAGTTTTAAGCTTTTATCAGTGAGAAAAATGCATAGGAGAATGAGGGCCCTATCTAAAGAGAGGGAAATCTGGATTCCTACCAAGTACCAGGAGCCAGCCATGTGGAGGAGCATGCAGGCCAGGAAACATGGGGTGGGTGGCCCAAAGGCCACGCACCCTGAAGGCCACGCGTGCGGGGACCCCAAGTGGGTCCAGGACAAAAGGGAAAAAAGACAAAAAGGCCAAAGAAGGGCTGGGCCCACCATGTCCCAGGCTGTAATCCCCTTCCAAAAGGGATTACAACTCAGGGACCACCCCCTAAGCCCTCATTCTAATACTGCTGATACCTTGTGCTAGTCCAACTGTTTAATGTCTCGGGCATTAGTCTGATTGGGTGGTGGGCACACAAGTGTGGCAAGGTAGGGGCAAGAGGTCACACAGGGGCATGGTGAAGGCGTGGTCTTCCAGCTCACAAACCTGATCAATTTTATCCTATCTGCCTGCCTATAACACTACGACTTTATTGCGTGTGTGTGTGTGTGTTACCATTTATCTCTTAGAGGTAAGTATTAAAAACATTTCCTCATAGTAACTAAGACATGGTGCTTGCCAAAGATTCAGCTGTAACTATGCATTGATAAAGAGTAAAGCATTATCACAAAACCTGTGAAGACCATTGATAATCTTTTGGATAATTTCCTCCCAGTCCTTATGATACAGAGATATTTTTATATTTACATTTATATATAAATATACATATAAACATTTACATTCATGATAAATTTATAAGAATATTGGATATTTATGTATTATGGTTTACATAAAAAATTTTCACTCCTAATTCCCGAGAAGTTTGAGAATATTACAGAAAATCTTGAGGTCCTCATTTTCGGTGAGTAAATCATTATGAGACATATTTCTTATTGCCTCCATTATAAATACTGTAGGTACATAATATATGCTACATATTATATACATATGTATATATGGTTTCCCCTATCAACACATATTTTCTCTAGTTAGAATCCCAGAGCTAGGGCTGCTTCTTTGTCACCCACAATTCTCTACACATCTGGCTGCCCTAGTCTAGCATTTGGTCAAGTGAAACTATTACTCCAATGCAGAAAGCTTATCTCTTCTAATGCAAATTTCTCTGTTGCACTTGTTTAGCTGAAGAGGTAAGTGATCACCTTACAGCTTCACAGGGTACCTGACAGTAATGAGACCTGCCTTCTCCAAAGTCTCCATACCTTCCTTGGTTGACTTCAACCAAGAACATCCTCAGGAAGAGCTAAAAATTTTAGGTATTTCTTGCTATGCTGTGGGTAAGTGTTCCAGGGTTTTGATGTGCTCAGCTTCTCAAAGGCGGAGACCTTGTCAGGCCTACAAGGACCCTTCATCAGAAAAAAGCTAACCAGCAGACACAGAGAACAATAGCTGCTAATATGAATAAACAGTTAGATCCGAAGCCTCAGGGGGCCCAACTTCCTTAGGGAAAGAAAGGTCAATAGCCAAAGAATTCACTTCTGTTCCTTTATGCAAGCTGAGGTAGAAACAAGTCCCTCTAAAAGGGTAGGCCTCCACACTTGGCCCTAGAAATAAATGCCTGCAAAGCCACTGTAGCTATTACTTCCTGGGCTCAGAAAATACCTCCAGGACTTCTGCTTGTGGGTGTCTGCACTCCTTTCAATGTTTTACTTTGTATTGGCTTGGCACAGTGGCACATACTCCTCCTCATCAGGCCTTCCTCGCTCCAGGAAATGCGGAAGCCAGACTTCTGGGTGTCCCTGAGAGCACCAGGAAGCACACCAGCTGCTAAGAAGTCACAGGGAATGAGATCCACCCCCTAACCCCTCATTCTAATACTACTGATACCTTGTGCTAGTCCAACTGCTTTAATGTCTCAGGGGCAGGGCCTGGAGACAAACACCCACAGGCCCCACAAATAGGACCTCTGATTTGTTTTAGTCTTGTCCTCACTGGGTGAGTGTCTGATCCCAACTACTTGCACTTGCCCTGCCTGGCGGCTGCAAACTCATTCCTATCCCCCCTCCCCCAACCCCTACTTAACAGCTTTTTCCCCCCAGGATTCTGACTTCGCCCAGAGCTTATAGAAGACTACAGATTTAAAAGGAAAGATGTCTGCTCAAGGCTGAAGTCCACTCATATTCACAAAATGCCCAACCTTTCTCAACTGCTAGGCCTCAGGAAAGTTCTCATTAACTTGAGGTTTTGTCAAACCACTTCCTGTTGATGGCAGTACTGCTCTGGGAAAGGTGATTAGCCCTGCCCACTAAGGTCTTCTACTCCTACTCCGGCCCTTTCAGTGAGAAAAACATCCACCAAGAGACAAAGGAGCCAGCAAACAAAGCCGCCTTGCAACACCCTGTTTGGGGGAAATCAGCTCATTCTTAATCACTTTTTACTCCTAATTTCCCTCTGTAATAAAATTAAGGCCTATACCACCCAGTTTCATCAGAAATGCCTTGTTTATAAGAATTCCATTTCTACTCTACCTAGGCGTAGCTATTCTTCAATTCAGCCTTGATCCCCAATATTTTCCCAATATTATTTGCTTCCATTGGCCAATTCTTAGTGATCCAGGGCTGAGCATAAGTAAATAAACAGATGCAAATAAGGGCCTAGAGCATGTGACTTTTCACACTGCCAAGTTTCCTGAGTCCTCCATTTTCTGAGCTGAGCACTAGGCTTTGTGTGTTGAGTTGAGAGCAGCCATGGCTGGACAGATAGTTCTGAAGTCTGAATTACAAATACCATCCCTCTTCAAGTGACACATATACTCAAATTTCCATCAATTCCACTTAAAAGGGACATATTTGGACTCATGGTTTCATCATTGGAACACAAGTATGTTCACATGTATGATATTATATTACTTTTAATTTCCTATGACTCTGTCAGGTATATGTTTGCCAATTAAGTTTCAGAAATCAATTTTAAGAGTGATTTTTACATAAGACAGTGTGCTTCCAAAGAATTTAGAAAATAATCACTCACTGTTTAAAAATAAAAAGCACTGTCATAAAATATTGAATTAAGCACTATTAACCTTTTGCATATTTATCGCCATTCTTTCAATAGACACACATAATTCTATTTTATGGTAACACAGGACAATAAATTAGTACTTAAATTGGATTTGTATATGCATTATGTTCCAGATTCCAAATTTTCATTTCTGATTCATGGATAGATTGAATTATCATGAAACATGTGCAACATGTGGATTTCAGACAATAAAACATTTGCGAAGAGCTTCTTGATTGACCTGCTCAATAAAAAATACTAGGTTCTCATTTAATTTTGTAAAAATGTATGCACAGGACATAATATAGCCGTAATGCCACAACTTAAGCATCTTAATTTGAGGCCTGCCTTATCTAATCATTACTACAGTGACATGTATCTCTAAAACTTACATTAAAACAAGCACTATATTTTATGCTTATTAGGATTTCTCCCTTTTTATACTTTTCAAAATTTATACCAAATTTGTTTTATATTTTCTAAAAAATTTAAATAAAAGTTATAATTGATATCTCTCATCCAGATGTATATCCTAAGAAAACACACAACACTTTCCATGTAGCTATAATTTTTGCTAATATCTATATATAAACACAAATACAGAAATAAATATATCAATTGATAATTTCCAGTTAAAATGAATACTCACTATAATACTTGCCATGATTATAAATGTGCAAATTTTAAAAATGCTTACTCATCTCTCTTTTTATATATATATATATATTACACACACACAAGAGTGCTGCAAAAAGTTCATGAATACAAATTTTAAAAATACTGTATTTTCATGCAAAAAAATCTGTAATCCATGAACATAAGAAGTTTTTATAAAGTTCATGAACAATTCATAGCATGAAAAAATATGCTGGGATTTCAACATGCTTTTGCACAAAAAACCAACTTTTCTTTTAATTCAATTTTGCATGAACTTTGTGAAGCCTCTTTGTATATATGTTTATTTTTAAACATGATTGCATGGACAAAGTCTTCAGCAGTACCTTAAATCATTTGCACACTTGCATATCAATATGCATTCGTGAATGCTTGGAATTTTTCTGTATTTTGCTCTAGAAGGCATTTCTATTCTAAGAAATCATAAAAGTTATACCTGCTGCTGGCAAAGCACTTATAAACTAGAAAATAAATGGTACTACGTCAGTGTAAGAACAAATGGCCACTTTAACAATGTCCTTGCTGTGCATTCTTGTATCTCTGCAGGTTTAACATGCACTTAAATAAAAATAACATTCAAATCCCCTTGTACTTGAACATTAAAACCAGCTTTCCTCATTTGCAGCTTGAACATTTTTCAAGTATCATTAAATATTCTTTGGAATACTGACACATTTTACCATTTTGCCATCTGTTTTTCTCATTTTTTAGAAACAATGTACCTGCTACAACAGCCATGTACGAAGAAGTGAAGCAGAGTCGCAGGAAATGCCACTTCCAGCAGACAAGGACTTTTAAAAGGTAGGTTCATCTTCAGTCTTCTCCTTTTGTTTTTGGTCTCCATCTGTTTGGGCGCGGTCTGCTCTCCTAGCAGAAAAGCTAACACTTCTTAGCTTAGCTGGGTGGTTCCACTTCTTTTCAAGGCCCTCCAAGCTCCAAACAGCTTGGGTGCACCTGAGACCTTCAGCATGCAGAGCACATGGAGCCCTGCTACAAACTACCTGGTATTGTCTTGTTCTCTGCATTTCAAGTCCCTAGAGCTTGGGAACACCACGTGTCAGCTTTCCCCAGGTTCTGAGGGGCAGGGAGCAAGACAAATAGCCACAGACCCTGGACTTTGTCAGTTGGTGGAATTCCTCTAGTCCCGCCCACACTGGGAGGATGCCAAGACTCCACCCCATGACTTCCTGTGCCCAGACTTCCTGGCAGCGGCAGACGTAGTCGTGCTTCCCGCGTGGGCAGCTGCTATACCTGGACTCCATCTTTGATCTTCGTCCAGAACTCTAGGGAGGCCCCAGGAGGCGGAACTGAGAGCCAACTAGGACCGGGCCTGCTTAAGCTTGTGACAGAATGGGGCTTTCCCAGTTAAGGACGCTAAAGGAAGAAGCCTTGGGGGTTTTTAATCACTCATTTCCTCATGATGGCAGTGTTGCTCTAGGAACGGCAACTAACAATGCCCTCTCCCCGCCCCCCAGCCCTCTTCTCCCGCCCATCCAGTGTGAAAAAAAATGTGACCAAGTGACAAAAGCCCCAGGAAATATGGCTGCCTTGTTTGTTACCCAGTTTAAAGAAACTGTTCACACTCTGATGATTTTGCTTTTAGTATCTAACTGAAATCTGGGGCCTAAAACTACACACTCATCAAGGGGTCTTTTCAGTTCAGAAATTCAGTTTCCACTTACCTAGCCTTTGCAGTTCTTTTTCTCAACTTTTTTCAACATTTTCTCATAGTACCCAATTGTCTTGGACTATCAGAGTGCAAATTTCAGGGATCCAGATCAGAAAGAAAATGGTTGCACCTAAGGGCTTAGAGAAGAGCAAATCTAGGAACAAGTACATTTGATTCTTGACCTGGCTCACTTTCCAAGTTCCACCATTTTCTGGCCTGGATAGCAGGCCTGTGTGTTGAGGGAGAAGCAGCTATTTGTCTAGAACTCTAAGGAAGGTAGTTCTCAAGACTGGCTGCTATACAGTGCCCATTTGGAGAGACGCACCTACTCAAGTATGTATAAATTCCCATCAGAGGAGGCTAATGTAGTCTAATGGTTTCATCATTGAAGACTGGAACACAGGGACATTTCCATGTAGTTATTAAGGCTGACAATGGCTTCCTATGACTTTATTGTGTATGTTCATGTCACTTAGGGATCAGTTTCTCAGAAGCAACTGAGACATACAAATGAGTCAAAAACGAACTATATGAAAATGAAGACTAAAAGCAGTGATAAATGGTACTTTTCAGTGAGACTGATAAACATTTGGATTATGTTTCAACACACCAATAACAACTGAATGTTAATATACTTACTAATTTTGATGCATGCACACAAACATCTGTATTTAGCTTCATACAAAATAATTTTCTATTAAAATTTGGCTTTGTTACCAGTTGGATCATATTTTCACTTGTTTCCTGGGAAGTTTGTCATTATTGTGAAAATCCACAAGACCTAAATTTTTAGTAAATGAAATATTAGCCAAAAAAACCCTCATATGGCCATATTCACTAAAAATATTAGTAGAGTCATAGTGAAGACATTTTCAATTCATAAAACAATTTTTTAACAAGCAGAAATTTAATGCCTATGATGCCATCCCTCAGGTATCAAGATTTGAAGATTTATGTTTTCTAAACTTTATTATGTTCACATATACAGTATATAAGTATATTCCCTAAAATAAACAAACATGTATACCTCACAGAATGCAGCTTTTTCTCCCTTCTCAAAATTTTAACCTACAGTTTTACCTGACATTCAATCTTATTATTAAAAATATAACAGATTATATTATTGTATAAACAAAATGTGTGCATACCTCCTATACCATGATCCAGATGCACATTTTCTCAAAGCTTCAAGTCAATACATTCACTATTTTTGTAGCCATCTACAATATTTCACACATATTTCCCTGCATATTTGGCTACTAAAAATTGGATCTTGCAATTTTTTCATGATAATGAAATCTGCCAACAAAACAAGTGAAAATATGATCCAAATCATGATAAATAGATGAATCCCATTTTAATGTAGACTTATGGCTGTTGGTGAAGCCAAATATAAAATTTGAATATGTATGCATATGTACATACACACATGTATATACATATACATACAAACTCATGCATATATGGAAAAGAGGGAAGTTTAATTGCATTGTTACTATAATAATCACCATGATTTAAAGATATAATTTTTGACCATGAGTACATGTATAGACATATATATATGCTAATGTATGGTAGCTTTGGGATCCGCAAGGAGGGAAGGCCTATACTTCCGGGAATGGAGAGTCCCTAACCCGCACTTCAGGGGAAGAAAAGTCCTAGTCCAGGTCCCCACAGGTGTCTAAAGGTCAACCAGTGAGGATCAGAACTGCCCCAACCTTTAACCCCCGTGCCCTGTATCTATAAAAGGAGCCCTCCCAACCTCTGACGTGCAACTTCCCCGGCCCCCGCTCTGTTGGGACCGGGGAACCTCACCCGGGAGCGGAATCCCAATAAAAGCTTGTGAATTCATTGATTCATCTGCCTGGGAAGATTTGTTACGCACTGGACACCTTGCAATGTATATCTTTATTTCCACAATCAAGAGAATATGGAGTCATTTTGAAAAAAAATCTTCATCATTATCTTACACAAATTGTCATGTTTCCACACACATATATGTATTTGGAAAACTTGAAATTTCTTCATTCCATTATAATCTTAGTATCCAAGATATTCAAAAAAGCAATACCTGCTGTGCACAATTGTTCAAATTTTTGAAATTTCACAAAGCTAAAAATAAACTGACTCAATCCCTACAAGAATAGTTTTCAATGTCACCCTCATCTCTTAATTATATGCATCTAATGAGTTTTTAAATAATATTCAAATTCCTTGTATCTTCTGAGTTCAAATATGTTTTCTGTACTGAATGTAACTACAACGTTTTTCACATTTCATTATCCTTTGGAATACTATTTTTAAGAGAGTAGCCTCTGACATTTGGAATTTCTCAAAATTAAACATGCTTCTTAACAATATGTTCAGTTACAAATTCATTTACAAAGAAGTGCGGTGAAATCACAGGTGATGCCACCTCAAATGGAGAAAGACTTGTAAAGTATGATTGTATCTTCAAACCTTCTCTTGTGTATGCTCAAGACTACTGATTCCTTAGATTTGTTTTGTGTCATCAAGCCAGCAAGTTTTACCAATAATTTCTTCTGTACATGTTTGTTCTAGATTTGTGATTGAATTCAAATACATAAGCATTGTGAAAAATCGTGTAGAATACACAAATCAATGAAAGACATGAATACTGTATCCCAACTCAACCTACCCCAAAGGAACCTCTATTGGTATTTTAATAGGTGCATGTATTGAAATGTTGAAAATAAGATGTGCAGGCATTCATGAAAGCTGACATTATTTACACATTTATCCACAGAGGAATGCATGACTATTTGTTTTCTTCAATTATGTCATGGTTAAAATGTAGGTTGAATTTTGTGTCACTATTTCATTACTCAGCATTGGATGACAGATAACTAGTTATGATAGTTCTTTATTTTTTTAAACTCATAAAATTATTTTACTGATAATCAATGCTTAAGCATAATATATGCAACTGACAAAGTAAAGATAAACTGAGTAGTTACGAAACAGGAAGAGAGGATACTCCTGATCACGTGCTTCAATCTCTTGGATTCTGCCTTTGCTTCTATATGTTTTGTATTTGTGTATGTCTGTGTGTGTATACACATGTGATTCTATGGTTACCTACAGGAATTTTTTTGGTATGAATTTCAACTGACATGATCTATATATGGGATTTTCTTGTGACTTGAAATTGTCTTTTTTTTCACACCTTTCTCAGGTCTTTTATAGCAAGCCCATCTTAAATATGCCTAAGAAGAGGGGCCAGTGCTGTGGCGCAAGGGTTTAAAGCCCAGCCTGCAGTGCCAGCATCCCATATGGGCACCAGTTTGAGCCCCCTCTGCTCCACTTCCAATCCATCTCTCTGCTGATGTGCTTGGGAAAATAGTTAGAAAATGGCCCAAATCCTTGAGGCCCTGCACCCAGAAGAAGCGCCTGGCTCCTGGCTTTGGATTGGCTCAGCTCCAGCTGTTGAAGCCATTTGAGGAGTGAACCAGCAGATAAAGACTTCTCTCTCTTTCACTTACTCTGGCTTTCTGTAACACTGCCTTTCAAATAAAGACAGTCGATCTTAAAAATGTTCAATATTTGCCAAAATCTTTTGTTTCATTATTAATAGTGGGACATTTAACCATTCTAGCAAGTATACAGAACTGTGTTTATTCTACAATAAAATCTTTAAAATGATGTTTTATAACTTTCAACTTTATTAAATGAATATTGGGACTCTTTTTTCTTGTTTTATGTGTATTTCAAAAGCTACCCTTACTTGTTTTAAAATATTTCAGGCATAGTTGTGAGGCTCTATACTATATCCTTTTAAAAAAAAACAGAAGCTAAATTTTGTTTCATGACTGATTCTTTTTATAATTATTATTAATACAAAGAGAACATATTTCATCTGTTTTATAGGTACAATTCTAAGAAGATAACTATGTTTCCCTCCCTCAGTACACCTTCTTTCCTCTTTTGCTTTAATTTTTGCAAAAACATAATTTCAATCCACTCACCGCCTTATTGCATCCCTAAGCATAATTTTCAACAAGTAAAAAGTAGAAAGCCTGCAGTTCTATAGGAGTATAAAAAAGAACTAAAAACAACAAATGACAATATGTCCATTTCATTCCTATACTTTTTTTGTATTTTATATTAAGCAACTACATATCAGAGAAAGCATATGATATTTGTCTTTTGGGGACCAGTTTATTTCACTAAGTATACTGGTTTTCAGTTGCATCCATTTTGTTTCAAAAGACAGAATTTCATTCTTTTTATGGCTAAGTAGTATTCCATAGTGTATATATACCACATTTTCTTTATCCAGTCATCAGTTGATGGACATCTGGGCTGAGTCCACATCTTAGCTACTGTGAATTGAGCTGCAGTAAACATGGGGACACAAATTATTCTTTCATATACTGATTTCATTTCATTTGGATAAATTCTTAGGATTGGGATGGCTGGATCATAAGGTATATCTATTGGCAGACTTCTGCAGAATCTCCATAATGATTGTACTGGTTTACATTCCCACCAACAGTCTACATTACATACTTAAGAAGTAAGCCATATTAGTGTTTTGCTAGAAGCCTTCCAGATATTTTACTGTGCACATATTCACTCTTTAGAACCCAGAAGTGTTCATGATCCTAAATAATCATAACATAGAGAAAGACAGTCTATCATAAGGGTAGTCTTCATGATCTTGGCTTAGGCAATGGTTTCTTAGGAATACCAAAAGTACAGAATACCAAAGAAAGAAATAGATGAATAGTACTTCATCAAAAATTTTAAAAATTTGTGTGAGACACAAGGAATAAGTTCTGGTGTTCCACAGCACAGTGTGGTGACTATAGTTCACAATAAACTATTGTGTATTTTTTTTTTTTGACAGGCAGAGTTAGGCAGTGAAAGAGAGAAACAGAGAGAAAGGTCTTCCTTTTGCCATTGGTTCACCCCCAAAGTGGCCGCTACGGCCAGCGCGCTGCGCCAATCCGAAGCCAGCAGCCAGGTGCTTCCTCCTGGTCTCTCATGCAGGTGCAGGGCCTAAGGACCTGGGCCATCCTGCCCTCCCGGGCCACAGCAGAGAGCTGGACTGGAAGAGGAGCAACCGGGACAGAATCCGGCGCCCCGACCGGGACTAGAACCCAGTGTGCCGGCGCCGCAGGCGGAGGATTAGCCTAGTGAGCCGCGGCGCCAGCCACTATTGTGTATTTTATGAGCAACTAAAAGAAGGACGCTCCAAACATAAAGTAATGACACTGCATATATTTACTGAAATGTCACACTGTAATTAACAGCTACTAAATGTTAATCGAAAAAGGTTTTGATGTTTAAAGAGAAGACAATGCTAACTAACCTGGTTTTCATACATTCAGTACATATATACATAACTAAAATGATAAATGAAAAGTTGTTTCACAAACTATGCCAACAAGAAAGAGAAAGGACAACTGGGGGGGGGGTATTTGCAAATAATGCATACGATAAGGACTTGTATGCAGAATATAAACTCAGAACTCAATAATGAAAAGATAACTCAATTAAAAATGAGCAAAGGATCTGAATAGATATCCTCCAAAGAAAATATATGTGTGGCCAATAAGCATGTGAAAAGATACTCAACATCATTAGCCATTAGAGAAATGCAAGCCAAAACCACCTTGCGCCCTCTAGGTTGTCCATGTTTTAAAAAGATTAAGGGTTGGTAATGATGTGGATAAATTGGAACCTTCATGTACTGCTGTTGAGCATATCACATGATATAATCATTTTAGATAAAACAGTCTGACAGAGCCGGCGCCACGGCTCACTAGGCTAATCCTCCGCCTTGCGGCGCCGGCACACCAGGTTCTAGTCCTGGTCGGGGCGCTGGATTCTGTCCCGGTTGCCCCTCTTCCAGGCCAGCTCTCTGCTGTGGCCCGGGAGTGCAGTGGAGGATGGCCCAAGTGCTTGGGCCCTGCACCCCATGGGAGACCAGGATAAGTACCTGGCTCCTGCCATCGGATCAGCGTGGTGCACAGGCCGCGGTGGCCATTGGAGGGTGAACCAATGGCAAAAGGAAGACCTTTCTCTCTGTCTCTCTCTCTCACTGTCCACTCTGCCTGTCAAAAAAAAAAAAAAAAAAACAAAAAAACAAAAAAACAACAGTCTGACAGTTCCTCAAAAGTTTAAGGATTCTTTTTTTTTTTTTTTTTTTTTTTGCCACTGCGCCGGCCAAACGTTTAAGGATTCTAACATCATATGACCCAGCAATTCCACTTTTAGGCATCTATCCAAAATAAATGAAAACATGTTTATGCAAAAATACATACACATATTCTTAAAAGCATTAGTTATAATAAAAGTAAAAACAATACAAATGCCCTCCAACTGATCAATATGTAGATACAATGTAGTGTACCTACATAATGGTATATTATTCAATCATACAAAAGAATTAACTACTGAAACATTGGGTAGCATGGAAGAGCCTCAAACTCTGCTAAGTGAAAGAAGCCATACACAAAAGGTCATATATTTACGACTTCTTTTATATGAAATTTCCAAAATAGTCAAATCCTTTAAGACAGAAAGCAGATTACTGTTTGCCAGTGGCTGGAAAGCTGAGATTTGGGGCTGATTGCTAGTGGGTATGAAGTTTCCTTTTAGAGTAATGAAAATACCGTAACATTGATTATGGTAACAATTAAGCAATCCTGTAAACATACTGAGAACCATCGGATTCTACAGTTATTTTTTTAAATGTTTATTCATTTTTATTTGAAAGGCAGAATGAAGGGAGAGGGAGAGGGAGAGGGGAGAGGGAGGAAAGAAAGTGTCCTCTGGCTAGTTCACTCCCCAGATGCCCACAACAGCCAGTGTAGGGCTATGTTGAAGCCAGGAGCCAGGCACTCCATTCAGGTCTCCCTTGTGAGTGGCACAACCCAAGTCATCACCTGTTGACTCCCAAGGTGCACAATAGAAAGCTGGATCAGAAGGGGAGAAGGACTAGAGTCCAGAGACTTTGATATGGGCAAGCATCCCAAGCGGCAGCTTAACCCGCCAGACTACAAAACCCACCCCAATTACACACTTTCAATGAATGTATTTTACAACATGTGAATTGTAGCTGCCGAAAGCTGTTTTTAAAGGTGTTAAAAAGCATCAAGTTAATTCACAACCTTTATCAAATGAATGTGAAAAATCATAATCATCTCAAATTGTGCAGTTAGAAAACACATTTGACAAAATTAAACATCAATCTTGATTTTTCAAAACTTTCGGCAAAGTAGAGGAAAACTCCTCAATGTAATAAAAGCCATACACAACTAATATCATACTTAAGAGATAACTTCTAACACTTCTCAAAATCTAGAGCAAGGTAAGGAATTCCTCACCTCTTCTATTCTTCAATGCACCAGATAGTCTAAGAAGTACAATAAGGCAAAAAAAATATTAAAATTTGGAGAGAAAGAAGTTAAAGCGTGGTCACAGATGATATTACTGCTTAAGTACAACACCCTAAGGCATACACAAAAGCACTTCTAAGGCTGATCATTGAAAGTGCATCTCATAGACAGGATGTAAATTGAGTCTTGCTTTTGTATCCATGCAGGAAAACTGTCTTAAGTGGAATGCTGACTACATTAACAGCTAATGTATTTATTGATATGCTTGAATTTGGGGGTAGCACTCTGTCAATTGTATTGTTTGCCCCCCTCTATTTTCTGTTCCTGTTTCCCTTTTCCTTCTTTTTCAAGTATTTGAACACTTTGTTTTAGAATTCCATGATGACATTTTCATTAGCCTTTTAGCTATACTTCTTCCTATTTTTTAGTGGTTACTATAGAGATTACAATATGTGGCCCTAATTTTCCACAATCTATTAGAGTTGCCGTTTTACCACTCCATGTAGAATGTAAAATCCTCACAACAGGATTGGGGATTTACCAATCCCCAGTAACCTCTATGCTATCATTATCATACGTAACTCATCTTCATACATTATAAGCACCAAAAGTAATTTTACAATTTCTGTTATAAGCATTCACATGCATGTTAAAGCAACAAAGTGGAAATACAGATGTCTGTATTGATTTAAGTATTCAAAATTTCTGATGTTCTTTATTGGTTCCAGAAGATCTGTGCTTCCTTCTCTTGTCACTTTTCTCCAACCTAAAGAATGTTCTGTAACATTGATTTTCATGCATGTCTGCTGATGATAAATAATTTTAGTTTTCCTTCACCCCAAAATGCTTTTTTTCATCACAACCTGCACTAGAACTCTGGAAAGCCCAGGGGATGAGGGAAGGCTTTCATGAATTTGAGAGATCAGAATGAATGTCTAAGACAAAATAATCTGAACGGTGACCTCTATTTGTGAGGCCTTAAAGCAAAGAATGGTTTTGAATATATCTGAAGAGTGTTTTGATGGGTCCAGCATTGAGGTGCAGCGGGTTAAACCACTGCCTGCAATGCAAGCATCCCCTATGGGCACCAGTTCGAGTCCCCACTGCTCTATTTCCAATTCAGCTCCCTACTAATGCACCTGGAAAAGCAGCTAAGATGGCCTAAGTGCTTGGGCCCCTGCACCCATGTAAGAGACCTGGATAAAGTTACAGGCTCCTGGCTTCAGCCTGACCCAGCCCCGGCCATTGCAGCCGTTTGGGGAATGAACCAGTGGATGGAAGATCTCTCTCTCTCCCTTCCTCCCTCCCTCCCTCTTTGTAACTAAGCCTTTAAAACAAATATATCTTTAAAAATAAATAAAACAAATGCTAGTAATTCAATGGAACAATGAATGCTGAAATTCAAAAACATGTTTATTATTTTTTAAAAGACTTTTTTTTTTAAAAACTGAAGAATATGTGGTAGAAACCATATGTGTCCAACAAAGTTTAAATGACTCACTCTCAGGCCCTTTACAGAAGGAGTTTGCTGTCCCCTGTATCTAAAACCCCAGAGATATGTTCACCCTCTTTGTCTGTCATTTAGGGAAAGAGCATTTTCTTCAAGTCCCACTGTGCTTTGTTGTGCACTTCTTCTTCATGAAGATAGCTTCGTGGCAGTAAACGTACAATGAAGCAGACTAGCATTTCTTGTTAGGCCAGGCCTCAGAAGTGTACTGGAGGCTGGCGCCGCGGCTCACTAGGCTAATCCTCCGCCTAGCGGCGCCGGCACACCGGGTTCTAGTCCCGGTCGGGGCGCCGGATTCTGTCCCGGTTGCCCCTCTTCCAGGCCAGCTCTCTGCTGTGGCCCGGGAGGGCAGTGGAGGATGGCCCAAGTGCTTGGGCCTTGCACCCCATGGGAGACCAGGATAAGTACCTGGCTCCTGCCTTCGGATCAGTGCGGCGCGCCGGCCTCGGCGGCCATTGGAGGGTGAACCAACGGCAAAGGAAGACCTTTCTCTCTGTCTCTCTCTCTCTCACTGTCCACTCTGCCTGTCAAAAAAAAAAAAAAAAGCGTACTGGAATGAGATCATGACCTAAGTTATAACCTTATTTACGACATGGCTTTACAGGAAATCAATGGAAAATCCTTCCTCGATGAAAGATGGAGCCTAAATAAATGGGGCGGTTGTGAGGTTCATCCTTTCTGGAGAGCATCTCAGACCACAGTCACACGGATTCAGGGGACACCTCCTGGGCTTCCAACGGCTTTCTACCTTCAGGTCGTGGTTACCGAGCCAGCTGAGAGGAGGGGAAACAAAGGAGGATGCAGGAGATTGGCTCAGGACTGTCAGGGAGTCAAAATGAGGTTGGGAACTCTAGAACCAGGAGGTTGAGAACTCTATTCCGTTCTCTTGTTGCCCTGCAGAGGCAGCAGTCAGGCCGTTCAAATAAGAGCTCTCTGGGTGCTGGCCATCTGGGATTCCAAGGAAGGGGGGAGTGCAGAGTGATGCTGTATCCCTCTCTTCAGCCAGGCTTTGGAAGACAAGGGTGCTGAGCCACAAAGGCAGTTAGACATTGCGTTTAAGGTGAGGGGAAGAGGGCAGGGTGGAAAGTAGAAAGGGGAAGAAAGAGGTAAACTCCCCTACACAGACACACACACACACACACACACACTAAAACTAATATTCTCATTTCATTCTCCACAAGTTTTTTTTCCCCTCATTCACATCTATGAGGCTAACTTACACAACCAGCAGTGAATACAAAATGCCAGCAGAAATCTGTATAGAAAACGCCACCTCTGATGGGAGGAGCTGAAAGGGATACTATGTAAGTAAAGTTGTCTACTCATTTCCATTCCCTTAACAGACACACATCGCACTGCTTCAGGCCTGGTTACAGCCTCATTTCAGCTTCTGGACAAGGGTGCATATGGCTTGCTAAAGAAAGACTTTTTATTTGTTGCACAGAATGAGCTAGTTCTCATTTTCACATTTAATGCAAGAACCAAGTCTATCCATTTGTCCCACGACTTGATAACTTTGGGAAATTGTATATTTACATAGGACAGAAAATACCACATAGTTATCAGGAATGATGAAGATCAGAAAGAGTGGCAGAGGTGACGCCAGGACGAGTGACTGATGAGGGTCATATGGGTGGTGAGCGTCACAGGAGTTCTTTCGGATTGGGGAGGAGGGACTTCACAATAGCAAGGACTGGTCTTCCTCAAATGTAAGAATTGCATGGCAGCTAGTAATGGTATATAGTTCGGAGATTTCTGTTTACTACATTACTAATAGTACTAAGAGTGATTTTAAACAGGATGCTTGTTAGGGATGGATTAAAAACAAGGGATATTGAGGCTAGTGTTAGTTAAGCTACTGAAGGTGATGCTAGTATCCCATATGATCCCCAGTTCAAGTCCAGCTCCTTGATCCAGCTCCTTACTAATGACTGAGAAGGAAATGCAAGATGGTCCATGTGTTTTGGGCCCCTGCCACTACCCACGTGGGACGCCCGAAGGGGTTCAAGGCTCCTGGCTTCAGCTTGGCCCAGCCATGGCCATTGAGCCCATTTTGGGGAGTGAACCAGTGGATGGAACATCTCTTTTTTTTCAACTTTTATTTAATAAATATAAATTTCCAAAGTACAACTTTTGGATTATAGAGGCTTTTCCCCCCATAACCTCCCTCCCACCCACAACTATCCCATCTCCCACTCCCTCTCCCATCCCATTCTTCAAGATTAATTTTCAATTATCCTTCTATACAGAAGATCGACTTAGTATATACTAAGTAAAGATTTCAACAGTTTGCACCCACACAGATACACAAAGTATAGAGTACTGAAAGTACTGGAACATCTCTCTGTCTTTATATATAATTCTGGCTTTCAGATGAAATAAATAAATTTTTTAAAAAATAATATTTCCCTAAAAAACCTGTGGCTATTGCTATCAAATTTTGCTTGATAATCACATAATCACTGGCATCACAGA
The DNA here is from genome assembly GCF_051225735.1 of Oryctolagus cuniculus. Taxonomy (NCBI): domain Eukaryota; kingdom Metazoa; phylum Chordata; class Mammalia; order Lagomorpha; family Leporidae; genus Oryctolagus; species Oryctolagus cuniculus. The sequence goes on from NC_142888.1 coordinate 109,036,806, forward strand.
GCATAAAGAATCAGCTGTGTGTGTAATAGTTGGTGGTAGTTAAAGTGGCCTCCATGTTAGCGATAAGATGAAATCAGGGATATGTACTTTAAACATTATTTGGACATTGAGCAAGAGTGATCTATAACAGAAGAACAGCTTAGTTGGAGTTAGGGATCAAGTGATTTAGGATTAGGGATTGGGAGGATCAGTAATTTTGTGAGGACTGAGATGTCTGTCTTGTCTATCACTGAGAATAGAAAGTGCTAATGTTACACAGAATGAAGCATTTGTTTGGAGTTAGGGATAGAGATCAGCTCAGAGGGGGAGTGAGAAGTTGAAGAAAATGTTAGGAGAAGCGATGTCCGAAGGATGAACATATACTACCTTAACAGAAAAATAGTAACTAGGAAGGTAGCTTGGGGTCAGGGAAAGAGTAATGAGGATAGATGTCTACTTGACTAGGAAATATAGAAATCTTACATGTAATCAGGGGATAGTTTAAGGGTTTAGTGGTGGCGTAAGTATCAGAAACTCCTGTTTGGGGCAGGAGTTTTGGCACAGAAGCTTAAGCTGCTGCTGAGCACGTGTGCATCGTGTATGAGAGTGCCAGTTTAAGTCCTGGGCACTCTGATTCTGATGTCGTTTCCTGGTAATGCTCCGGGAAGTAGCAGGTGATGGCTCAAGTACCATGCGGGACCTGCTACCCGTGTGGGACTAGGATGTTCCAGGCTCTTGGCTTTGGTTTGGCCCAGCCCCAGCTGTTGTCGGAATTTGGGAAGTGAACCAGCAGATGGAAGGTCTCCCTTTTTCCTCTCTCTCTCTCTCTCTCTCTCTCTGTCACTCCACCTTTCAAATAAATATATAAATCTTTAAAAAGAATTGTTTGTTTCCTATATTACTTAGTAGTAGAAAGCACTGATTTTACATAAGAGATATGTTTGGGATCCATATTGGGATAGGACTGCAGAATGGAGGGGTCAGAGGTGGTTTGAAGTAGGGTTCAGCAATGTTTCCATTGTTCATTACTTGTTTTTAAAAAATAAATAGTTTGGGGCCGGCACTGTGGCGCAACAGGTTAAAGCCCTGGCCTGTGGTGCCCACATCCCATATGGGTGCCAGTTCTAGTCCCGGCTGCTCCTCCGTCCCATACAGCTCTCTTCCACGGCCTGGGAAAGCAGTAGAAGATGGCCCAAGTGCTTGGGCCCTTGAACCCGTGTGGGAAACTCGGAAGAAGCTCCTGGCTCCTGGCTTCAGATCCGAGCAGCTCCGGCCTTTGTGGCCATTTGGGGAGTGAATCAATGGAAGGAAGACCTTTCTCTCTGTCTGTCCCTCTCGCTGTCTGTGACTCGCTCTCTCAAATAAATAAATAAAATTTAAAAATAACTAGTTGAGGGGCTAACGTTGTGGCACAGTGAGCTAAGATGTCACCTGCAATGCCGGCACCTGATACAGGGGTTTAAGTCTCAGCTGGTCTGCTTCTGATCTACTGCCCTGCTAATAAGCCTGGGAAAGCAGCAGAGGATGGTCCAAGTACGTGGGACACTTGCCTCCCACGTGGGAGACCTGGATGGAGTTCTGAACTCCTGCCTTCAGCTTGGCTCAGTCCCAGTTTGTGACCATTTGGAGAGTGAATCAGCAGATGAAAGATTTTCTCTCTCTCTCCCTGCCCCCCCACCCCGTCACTCTCCCCTTCAAATAAATAATAAATACATCTTTAAAGATTTTTTAAATAAATAGTTCAATAGCAAAAAATATACCCAGAACCTAAATCTTGCGTTTTTTTTTTTTTTTTTTAAATATCATTCTCTAACAAATGGAACCGAAGCTCCACAGAGAAAAGACTAATTCTGTAACTAGGACAATAGAATGCAAGATTAAGTCTGGAGCATCTTGTAGTTCCAGAGAGTAAGAAAGTGTTCCCCCAAAATTCCATTAATACCAAAGGGACACAAAAAAACAATGGGGCTCCTGGTGGCCAAAGCTGAAATAATTCTGGTAACAAAATTAAGTACTATTGGATTAAAACCCTAGGTATAGGCCGGCGCCGTGGCTCACTAGGCTAATCCTCCACCTTGCAGCGCCGGCACACGGGGTTCTAGTCCCGGTCGGGGCGCCGGATTCTGTCCCGGTTGCCCCTCTTGCAGGCCAGCTCTCTGCTGTGGCCAGGGAGTGCAGTGGAGGATGGCCCAGGTGCTTGGGCCCTGCACCCCATGGGAGACCAGGAGAAGCACCTGGCTCCTACCATCGGATCAGCGCGGTGCGCCGGCCGCAGCGCGCCAGCCGCGGCGGCCATTGGAGGGTGAACCAACGGCAAAAGGAAGACCTTTCTCTTTGTCTCTCTCTCTCTCACTGTCCACTCTGCCTGTCAAAAAATAAATAAATAAATAAATAAAAAAGAACCCTAGGTATAAAACAACTACATCCACGAGTCTATACTAATATAAATGACTGAATAAATAAACAAATGAGCGAGAAGAGGCAAATCAATTCCAAATAATTTAAGTAGATACTCAGCTTTCAAGAAGGAGGATAGAATGTCCTTTAAGCACAGGCTGCTCATAATGACCTCCTTCCAAAGATAGAGCACAAAATCAAGAAAAAAAGAAGAGTAACTTTACAGCAGAGAAACCCGGCAAACACCACTTTGGCAGACTGATCAAAGTTAATGACAGCACTGACATCATGCTGACAGTATGCACCCTTGGCACGGTATGATGAACTACAGTACTTTGAGTCTGTCATCTTTCTCCCCAAACCCATCATCCCAGCTTAATAAAGAAAAAAAAAAAGACAACATTAAATGCAGGGGCATTACACAAAACAGCTGATCAGTACTCATCAAAACTATCCAGGTCATCAAAATTGAAGAAAAGGAAAAGTCTGAGAAACTCACAGCCCAGAGGAGCTTAGGGAGATACGACAAGTGAATACAGTCAAGTGGGGTCCTGGATGGGGCCCTGAAACAGAAAAAGGACATTAGTAAAATCCAAAGAGATCTAAATGATTCAGGATGTGTCAGTCTTGGTTCTCTGTGCCATATTCATGTAAGATATTAATTAACAACAGGGAAGGAGGGGTCAAGGGGAGATGGGAACTCTTGGTACTATCTTCAATGCTTTTGTGGAACAAGCAATGTTCAGATGAAAATTTCATTAAGAAAATAATTATGAGGGTACTTCAAACAGTCTATGGGAAATGGGATGCGAATATATTTATTTTGGTACAGCAGACTTTGAAATCCACACTTTTATTCCTAATATGCATTACTTGTGCACTTTTTAAATACCCCTTATAAATGATAACAGATTCAATGCGTAGAGGCTGAGGGATATGCTGAAGATTATGGATGGTTTGAATTTCAGGTGTAAGGGTACCTGATTGACACTTTACTTAGTAATATGTCTTGGAAAAAAATGATTTCACATTGGATTAAGAATGGGATGGTTTTCAGAAGCAAAGTGAAGGCAGATATTTGGTTGAGGAGAGGTTAAGGCTTGGGGAAGGCCCAGGAATGGCTTGAGGAATACAGAGTAGGTGTTAGGAAAATTATTTTCCAAATCACTTGGTAATGAAATACCATGCGTTTTGTTTGAGGAGACTTCAGAAAGCACATACAAAGTGTTCTTAAAAATAAGTATATCTGGGGACTGGCGCTGTGGCATAGCGGGTTAAGCCACCACCTGCATCCCATATGGACATGGGATTGAGCCCTGGCTGCTTCACTTCTGATCCAGCTCCCTGCTAATGCGCCTGAGAAGGCAGCAGAAGACGGCCCAAGTGCTTGGGCCCCTGCCATCCACATGGGAGACCTGGAAGGAGCTCTTGGTTCTTGGTTTCAGTCTGGCCAAGCCTTGGCCATTGTGGCCATTTGGGGCGTGAACCAGCGGATGAAAGATTTTCTCCCTCCCTCTCTCTCTGCCTTTCCCTCTCTGTAACTCTGCCTTTCAAATAAATAATCTTCTAAAAAAGTAAGTATATCTGGGACAAAAAAATTTTTGAAAGCTATGCACTCCCCCCCCCCCTTTTTTTTTGACAGGCAGAGTGGACAGTGAGAGAGACAGAGAGAAAGGTCTTCCTTTGCCGTTGGTTCACCCTCCAATGGCCGCCGCAGCCGGTGCACTGCAGCCAGCACACCGCGCTGGTCCGATGGCAGGAACCAGGTACTTATCCTGGTCTCCCATGGGGTGCAGGGCCCAAGTACTTAGGCCATCCTCCACTGCACTCCCTGGCCACAGCAGAGAGCTGGCCTGGAAGAAGGGCAACCGGGACAGAATCCGGCACCCCAACCGGGACTAGAACCTGGTGTGCCGGCGCCGCAAGGCGGAGGATTAGCCTAGTGAGCCGCGGCACCGGCTGCACTCCCCCTTTTTTTACAATACATATTTTCATGCATTTTCAATGTCCCCAGTATGCATGGATTTAAAAACGTATGAATTTTGAAGCTAAGGGGTATGGCACTAGGTGATCAGATGAACTCTTAATTCAGTATGTCTGTTTACAAAGGAAGAGATATGATGTAGGCATCTCAGATAGTCAGGGTTTGGAAAGGAGTGAGGAAGGGGATGCAGTGAGGAGAAGGTACAGGGAAAAGGCTGACCTCTAGGTGCTGGACATGTGTGTGATGCTGCAGACAGGAATGGTTCTTTCTCTCAATACCCTCTCTACATCCATACCTACAAGCCCTCTTCCCCCCAAACTAAAGTTCATCTCGGGAGGAAGACATACTGATTTATGTGTCTGTAGGACCATTTCAATTTGTCCAGATATCTTGCTAGTACTCCGCCTAGGAGACCCGGCAGGGTACTGGCAGCAGGCTGGGCAGCAGAGACAGCCCCATACTGAGGAGGCTTCTCTTCTCCAGTGATCACAACTCAACACGTTACACCCTGAGACCACATCAGCATTTCCAGGGCACGAGTGTTATCAAATGGCTTTCCAAGAAGGCCATGTAATCAGTCATGAAATCGCCATGGTACTCAGGATCCAGGCCAATGTCTTCAGAGCACCGTGCCCCTCCCCCAAACCCACATCCTCCTGCACCTGAAATCTGCACTCAGCTCATCACCTAGGGCTACGGCTCTCACCAGTGGCAGCTCCTGAAAATCGCACAGGGGGCATTTACTAAATGCCAAGGCCTGCACCCCCAATACCCAGAGAGTCGAATTTCATTTCTTTGGAATGCAGCCCAGCTAAGAATACTACAGACCCTTCCCAGGTGAGACCCACAAACCTAATTCCTGCATCCCGCCTCTTGCTTCCTTCCAGTCACCTCGCTGGTTTCCCTGACGCTTGCCTTTGGGGTCCCAGCCACCAACTCCTGTGGCCTTCTGGAGTCCAAACTGGAGACAACTAGTGCACCATGGTGACAGGAGCGCCCCGCGGATGTGCTGTCTGGATGTGCTGTCTCGGTCAAGATTCCCTGGTAGTGAGCCAACACTTACAGAAGGAAGCGGAGGGCCAGTAGGCTACCTGCTGTCATCAGAGTGCAAGGGAGGAGGAAGCCGCAGACCAGCGAGGGAGACCTTGAGCCCCGAGCCCCCGGAAGGGTCTCTGCTGCTTGTGACCCCTGTGTGTCAGTCCTGCTGCGCGAGCCCTGGCGCTCTCCCAGCAGGACCCGGAGGGAAGCCCCTAAAGCAGGAACGGTCAGTGGTGGCCTTCGGGTCGCAGCGAGGGGAGGCACTGGGGTGGCTGCGGGCCTCTGGCAGCCTGGTTCCCGGGGAAAGATGGACCCAGATGGTGGAGTAGGAGGAGGCAGCAATGCAGAGGGAGGAGGCGGGGCGGGCCCCTTCGCCCTACACCCAGGGGAGGGCAGGAGAACCGGGCAGGAGCCGGGCCAGCGCGGGTGGCCGGAAGACTCCAGGGGTTCCCAGGCCACGCCCCGCTGGGTTGGGGAAGGCGAGGGGCCCAACAGCACCCCGCCGGCGAAGGGCCTGACCCCGTCCTCCGAAGGCCAAGAGGGCCGAGGCTCCACCACCAAGATGAGGCGGGAGCAGCTCCGCCCAGCGGAGCCCCTGGGACCAGAGAGCTCCTGGCGGCGGCCTCGCTGCCAGTCCCGGCCCGGCCCCAGTCACCCTCGCTGCCCGCCCGGCCCCAGCCACCCTCGCTGCCCGCCCGGCCCCGGCCACCCTCGCTGCCCGCCCCGGCTCCAGCCACCCTCGCTGCCGGCCCGGCCCCCGGCCACCCTCGCTGCCCGCCCCGGCCCCCGGCCACCCTCGCTGCCCGCCCCGGCCCCCGGCCCCCCTCGCTGCCCGCCCCGGCCCCGGCCCCCCTCGCTCCCCGCCCCGGCCCCGGCCACCCTCGCTCCCCGCCCCGGCCCCGGCCACCCTCGCTCCCCGCCCCGGCCCCGGCCACCCTCACTGCCCGCCCCGGCCCCGGCCACCCTCGCACCCCGCCCGGCCCCGGCCCCCCTCGCTGCCCGCCCCGGCCCCGGCCACCCTCGCACCCCGCCCGGCCCCGGCCACCCTCGCTCCCCGCCCCGGCCCCGGCCACCCTCGCTCCCCGCCCCGGCCCCGGCCACCCTCACTGCCCGCCCCGGCCCCGGCCACCCTCGCTGCCCGCCCCGGCCCCGGCCACCCTCGCTCCGCGCCGCCGCTCGGCACCCCCGGCCGTGCCCCTCACAGCGTGCGCGTCTCCGAGCCCGCCGCCGGCTGAGGGCAGCTGCAGGAAGACGCCCCGGAACCGCTGCTCCACGTGACGCCCAGGCCTTGGTCGCCCCCTCACCTCCGGCCCGGCCCCGGGCCCCGGCAGCCAGGCCCTAGAGCCCCGCGCGCTCCGCCTCGGCTGTCGTGTGCCCCGGTGACCACCAGATGCCGACAGAGGTCCTGGCAGGACACCGCGCCTCCCCCAGGGCCCTGGGTCCAGTTTGTCCTCTTGGGACGCGGCAAATCGGCGACCAGGACCAATACCTTGCCCTCGCCTCCCCCACTCGCCTTTGATGAGCGGAGGCTGAAAACCACCCGCTCGCACCTGGGCCCTGCTGCCTTTCCAACCGTCTCCCCGCCCGCACCACGCAGCCTCGGTGAACCTTTGCAGGCAGCCCTGCGTGGCGCAGGAGCTGTGCGTGGGCTGGCTCTGGCTGTCCCCGCGGTCCCCATGCCTACCTCCCGTCTCCCCGTGCGTTTGGGGGCTGGGGGTCCAGGTTCTCTGACACCAGCGACTCGGAGTTCTGTAGATTCGGCTAAGGGAGGTCGTGGGTCACATCAGAGCGGCTGTGTGACTTAGAGCTCGTTGCTTAACCTCTCTGTGCCTAGATAGCCTCAGATGTGAAGTAAGGGTTGCAATACTCCTTACTTCATGGAGGTATTGTGAGAACAAAACGAACCATTGTTTCTGGAACACTCTTGAGAGTGCCAGCCGCATATTAAGTTCCCAGTGTATGTCAGCCCTCCTAATCTGTCTCCTGGACACTCATAGTGAGGCCCGAATAACTGTCTATTTGTCTTGACTTTTCCATCTGGAGCACCTTGTTTTCAATTATCAGTTCTGCCCCTGGCTTCATCAATTGCTTCTGGTAGTTGCTGACTATGTTTTTAAAATTATTTTAATTCCCAAAAATTTTGTACCTCTATTGTGTAAAATGTTTTTAAATAGGCATACACTGAAGAATGGCTAATTGAGCTAATTAAACTATGTGTTATCTCATACTTATCTTTTTATACTTATCATAAGAGAGGATACTAAACATTTACTCTTCATAATATTCTAGGAATATGACACATTATTAACGTGTCAAATGTTGTAAAATAGATCTCTGGAACTTGTTCCATCTATCTAACTGACATTCTGTATCTTTTGACCAACGTCTGCCAACTACCCCCATCGCACCCCCGCTCCCCGTAATCACTATTCTACTCTCTGCTTATCTAAGTTCACCTTTTTAAGATTCTACATATAGGTGAGATTACGCAGTATTTATCTTTCTGTGCAGTGTTTACCTTTCTGTGCCTGGCTTATTTCACTTAGCATAATGTCCTCCAGGTCCATCTATGTTGTCACAAATGTCAGGATTTCCTTCCTTTTAAAGACTGAGTAGTATTCCATTGTGTGTGTTTATGGCACTTTTTTAAACTATTCATTCAGCGATGGATACTTCCATTGTGTCCCTATCTTGGCTGTTGAGACTAATGCTGCAGTGAACATGGGATTGCAGATATTTTTCCAACACACTGCCTGTATTTACTTTGGAAATAAGTCCAGAAGTGGACTGCTGGATCCTGTGGTAGCTCCGTGTTTCGTTTTTGGAGGAACCTCGATGCCATTTCCCATCATGGCTGTACCAAATTGCATTTGCATCAACCATGTACAAGGTTTCTCTTTTTTCCACACCATTGCTAACACTTGGTGTCTTTTGGCTTTTTATAACAGCTATTCTAACAAGTACAAGGCGATATCTTATTGTGGTTTTAATAGGCATTTCCCAGGTGATTGGTGATGATGGGAACCTTTTCATATACCTGTTGGCTATTTGCATTTCTTCTTTGGGAAAGCATCCATTGAGGTTGTATGCTTATTTTTAAATTGGGTTGTTTGTTTTCTTGCTATTGTGCTCTTTGAGTTCCTTTTATAATTTTATATTAATCCCTTATCATATGTATGACTTGCAAATATTTTCTCTCACTCTGTAGGTCATCCCTTCACCCTGTTGATTGTTTGGCTGCACAGAAGCTTTCTTAGTTTGATATAGTCCCATTTATCTGGTTTTCCTTTTACTAAACATTGCCCTGAGCAACGTAAAGAAGATTTTCCCCTATGGTTTCTTCTTGCGGTTTTACAATCTCAGGTCTTACCTTTAAGTCTTTAAGCCATTTTGGGTTGATTCTTGTACATGGTAAGAAAAGTGGAGGAGGGGCATCTGGATTCATTCTTGGGCTTGTGGACATCCAATTTTCCCAGCATCATTTATTGAAGAAACTGTCCTTTCTTCTGTGTAACACGTGTTCCTGACATCATTTTGATCCTAGTTTTCTACAAACCCTTGATGTTACTGCTGTCACCCTCTGGACTGAGGCGGGCCTGAAAGTGTATTACTAGAGTCCCAATGTTCTCTGAGAACACATGAGAGAAAGTAGGAAATTCTTCCTCCACCCACAAGTAACACTGACCGCGTGCTAAAAATATTTGACCTTGGGAGCACAGCTTCGGGCCATGCAGACAATGCTGCTCTGGGGACACTAGTTGAGCTTCCACCCCACCTATCCAGTGTTCTACCTACTCAAGTACACCATTGTGTTTGACGAAGGACTCACACAGTTCCCATATTCCCCCCTTCAACGCCCTTTCTACCCTCAAATTCAGGAATGTCCTAAATGCTCCATATGCTGACTGTGTTAACCTGTTCACTGTTCTATTTGAACTACAGCTAGAAGAAGTGAAAATGAAGGCAGTTCCATATGGGCTCAGCTTTCAATGTGAACAAATCTTCCTCCAAGGGCCAGCCTGCAAGCCTTTGGCGAGCCTACTAAAGTAGCAGTTATCAGCTCTGTTGCCTGACAAAATGGATGTGTCCATACTCTCTTGATAATAAATTAGGTGTGACGTTTGATAATAGAACCAGGTGTTCCTAATGAATACAGCTTGAGAATAATTTCAGTGAGCTGAAGAAAAGGCTTGGCACTGAGGAAGGTACTTGCAGGGAAAAGTAAGCCATCCATTTGGACAGCTTCATTAACATCTCCCACTCTGCCAGTGTTTGAGGCCACTCTGCAAGAATCCTTGACACATGGTTCCAGGTTTTAGTTAAGTTGGATTGGGTTATTCATGCAGACCCTCTCTCTGAAAAGAATTTTTTATAACTTGGATAATATTTAGTTAATATTAATTTAATTAATGCCTTCCTTAAACAATTCAGTTGAAAAGGGAATAAGGTGTTACCTGGTCAAAATACAGGGAAAAGAGAGACTTAAGGAGATAAATGAGGAATGGAAACTCCTTTTGCCATGTGAATATTTGCCAAATCAGAAAATTATAACTTTTCTTTTAATTGCTTCTTAGGGCAAGAGGAATATAAACCAAAGATCAAGTTATATACAAAGTAGGAATTCAAACTTGAAAGCATTTATTCAATAAGCTGATTCCTCAGAGGACTATACCCTCAGGTGTAAATGACTAGGATATGGTCCAGCCTTCACTCAGAATTTCATCTTTCACTTTATTTGCCCAACAATATAGAGAATCTCAAGCCTAAAAATTTTAGGCTATCCTCAACTGAGAATACCCCAAAAATCCTGGCAGGGGTTAATGGAATTATCTCTGGAATGTGAATCCATTCTAGCCTGAAGTTACTGCTATGGATAATTGTGAAGGGATCATGACAAAAATAACCTGACACATAAATAAGCAAGGCACCATGGACAAGGAAAAGCAGAATAACAGACAAAAAAAAAACCACAATATTTCAGTTAATAGGCACATACCACAAAACAACTATGCTTACAATGTTCAGAGATATAAAAAAGGAAATCTTCTAATCACTCACTCTTAAATAAAAGAGACAACTTCACCCTCATGCCTGAAGCCATACAACACTACACATGGGAGACCCGGAAGAAGCTCCTGGCTCCTGGCTTCAGATCGGGACAACTCCGGCCATTGTGGCCAACTGGAGAGTGAACCAGCGGATGGAAGACCTCTCTCTCTCTGACTTTCCTTCTCTCTCTGTGTAACTGACTATATGGTGGGTAGGGTGGGAAAGGCCACCATGTTTCTAAAGTTGTATTTATGAAATGCATGAAGTTTGTATACCTTAAATAAAAGGTTTCTGGGGAAACATCTTTAAAAAAAGCTACTGGTTTTGTGTATTAATTTTGTCACCTGCAACTTTACTGCATTGGTTTATCATCAAATGTTAACGATTGTTTAGAATTGTCAGACTGGATAAAGAACTGAATTCCAGTAATATACTGCTAAGAACCACATTTTAAATATAAAGACAGAAATAGGTAAAATAGAATTATGAAAATGATACAATATTCAAATAATAACCAGAAGAAAAATTTAGATAACGTATTAATGCTAAACATAGTAGATTTCAAGGATATCTTTAATTTTAAAAAGTTATTTCACAATATTAAAATGGTTAATTCATGAAAGGCACATAATAATCCAAACATTAAAATATATTTGACAAAAATGGAAAGAACTGCCAGATGATGAGAAAGCCTAATTGTAGTCGGAAATTTCAATATCATGCTTTCAACAATTAGTAGAACAAGTATTCCAAGAATGAATAAAGACATTTTAATTGGAAGAACATTGTCAACCTGACCTTATTGTTATGGGGTATTCTGCCTTTACAGAAAAGTATTTCTAAGTACCAAGAGAATATTTTTTAATGTAGGCCGTATTTGGGCAATAAGTTTAAGTCTAAATTAATTTAGGAGGACTCAAATCTGATGAAGAATGTAATGTGATCACAATGGAAGTAAATTAGAGATCAATAAACTAGAGATCTCTAGATTAAAAAAAAACATACATTTTTGAGACAAAATGAAACAGTTTGAAAAAACACAGAAGTCAAAGTAGAAACCAAAAGGGAAGGGGTTGATGTTGTGATGCATTTGCAGATGGAAGCTCAAGTTCTCTCTCCCTCTCCTTTTCTCTCTCTCCCTCTCTATGTCTGTCACTCTTGAATACATCTTTATTAAAAATAAAGCAAAAAGGAAATCCAAAAATATTTTCAATGGAATGAAAATAAAAAATACAACACATCAATATTTGTATGACTCCACTAATGTGGTAATTAAGGATATATTTATAGAACTAAAAACACCTGAGATGTTGGCATCCCATATGGGTGTCAATTCATATCCCTGCTGCTCCACTTCCCATCCAGCTCCCTGTTAATGGCCTGGGAAAAGAAGCAGAAAGCAATCCAAGAACTTGGGCCCCTGTCACTCAATTAGGGAACCTGGATGAAGCTCCTGGTTCCTCACTTTGGCCTGGCCCAGCTCCAGCCATTGTGGCCATCTGGGAGATAACTCAGCAGATGGAAGATCTCTCACTCTCCCTTTCTTTCTCTCTCTCTCTCTCTCTCTCTCTCCCTCCCTCTCTGTCTGTCTCTCTCTCTCCCTCCCTTCCCTCCCCCCTTTCAAATACATAAGTAAATCTTAAAAAAAAAAAAAAGAATGGGAGAGAGGAATCATCACCACAGATTCTATGTACATTTTTTAAAAAGGTAATATTGGGGCCGGCGCTGTGGCGCAGTGGGTTAAAGCCCTGGCCTGAAGTGCTAACATCACATATGGGCGTCGGTTCGAGACCTGGCTGCTCCACTTCCAATCCAGCTCTCTGCTATGGCCTGGGAAAGCAGTGGAAGATGGCCCAAGTCCTTGGGCCCCTGCACCCGCGTGGGAGACCTGGAGGAAGCTCCTGGCTCCTGGCTTCAGATCGGCGCAGCTCTGGCCATTGCTGCCATCTGGGGAGTGAACCACTGGATAGAAGACCTTTCTCTCTTTCTTCCCTTCCTCTCTCTGTGTAACTCTGACTTTCAAATAAAAAAAAATCTTTTTTAAAAAAGGTAGTATTAAGAACAACTTTATTTTATAGGTTATAGTTAAAAATTTAAATGAAGTGAATAAATTCCTTGAAAGACACAAGCAAGCAAAACTCTGTCAAGAATCCAAAGCCTTGCATCCACTTAAGAAATTAATTGAACTTGTGTAAAATATCACCACAAAGACGACTACAGGTCCAAATAGCCTCATTATTAAATCCTTTCTAGCATTAAGAAATAAATAATACCAATTCCAGAGAATGTCTCCCCAACAAGTCAAGGGAAGGGGACAACTCCCCATTCATTCTAGGTTGGCAGAATTGCCTTGATACTAAAGCCATATAATGATATTACAGAACATGTACACGGTTGCTAAAATTATGAACTGTTTTTTAAGGAATTAAAAGCCAATGATATGTACAAAAGATCACACATCTTGGCCAAAGGGGGTTTATGTTAAGAAAGCAAGGCTAGATTCAAATTTAGAAAATTAATGTAATTCACCATGTTAGCAACCTGAGCAAATAAAGCCATATGAGCATCTCTAATATAGAAAATGCGTTTAAAGAAATCCAGCATTTATTGTTGATAAAACCTCTCAACCAACTAGGAATGAAAAGAAACTTCAAGTCAGCCTGTCCCAGTCTGGTTCTTCTTGCCGCCCTTGCCTTCGCCTCTGCACCTCCCCCTTGCCCGAGTGCTTCACTGCCAGCCAGGAATGTGCTTGAGTCCTTTGGATCCTGCTGCCTGCTAGATTAGCCCCCATCACCTGGGACCTGCCTGCAGCATGGAGTCACCCGCCTTGAGACAGTCTGCTGGCGTGCCCTAGTCCAAAGGAAAACCCAAGCGGAAGAAGGGTATCCTGTGTATTGAAGCCACCCCGCCCACCGGAACCTGGACTCCTGGACCTTCATCAGCACAAGATCTTTGAGGTGGGGGCTGATGACCTGGTGGCCATCTCCGAGCCAGGCCATAGAGCATGCTGGGTGCTGAAGAGGTGTGGCATGCCCAGTGTGTCATCATCACGGCCATGAAGCAAACTGGCTACACCATGAACTCGCAGGAGCAGAAGCGGTTGGTAGTGGAGCTCATGGATGTGTCCCTAGACAAGTTTTGCAACAAGGTGCTGGATCCAAATATGATGATTCCAGGTGGAGATTGCTGTGTCTGTGGTGTGGGCTCTGGAGCACCTGCACAGCAAACTCTTGGTGATCTTCAGAGACATGAAGTCATCCGACATCTTCATCCACAAAGAGGGTCATGTCTAAGTGTGTGACTTCGGCATCAGCAGCTGCCTCGTGGACTTGGTAGCCAAGATGATGAACACAAGCCCTACGTGGCCCCAGAGAATCAACTCTAGGCTGAAGCAGAACAGCTCTAACATCAACTCGAACTTCTGGCATCTTGGCATCACTGTGATCCAGATGGCCCTCTTGCAGTTCCCCTATGGTGGTAGAGGAGCTGCCCCCCCCCAGCTTTCCAGCCCACCATTTCTCCCCTGAGTTTGTGGACCTCGCTGTGCAGTGTCTGAAGAACACCTTTTCTTCACCTTGCATAAAACCAAGAACATGGACACATCCACCTTTGTGAAAGTAAATCCTGGGAGAGGACTCACAGGAGCTGGGCTGGGATCCTGATTGGGATCTTGTGCCCACAGCCCCCGCCCCCCACTGCCGGACAGTGCCTGCCCATAGCCATAAGCTCCTGCCATACTGGCCCTGGGCGTCCAGGAGGAAATGAGGGACTGCTTCTGCCTGGCTATGCAATGAATCGTTGGTTCTAAGTGCCAAAGAACCACACCTTCAGCAGCTTCCACCGGGCCCATGTGGGTCCCACCAGCACCTCTGTCCTTGCTCCTCTAATGACCCTCATCTTGACCCCAGAGACGATAGACTTGGAGGGATCTGGCTGCCCCTGCTGCAAGCTGTTGCCCTTGGCAGCGAAGTGCCAGTGCTGTGTGGGCCATGGCCTCTGCCCTACTTTTGATGCGACCCAAGTTGTATATTTTTATCACTCAACTGAATGGATTTGCCACACTTTGGCCCAGGCTGAACACACCACGGTCCTAGACTGGGATAAGCTGTATGAATCACCCTGGAACTCCTGCAAGCTTGCTGCCATGAGCTGGCCAGTCCTTGCTGCAGGGTGTCAGGCACTCAGATCACAGGCCCCACCTGCTACTCTTATCCTCTGTTTATTTTTTCTTTTTTTTTTAAAGATTTATTTATTTATTTGAAATGCAGAATTATAGACAGAGACATAAGTCTTCTATCCGCTGGTTCACTCCTCAAATTGCCACAATGGCTGGATTTGGGCCGATATGAAGCCAGGGGCCAGGAGATTCTTCTGGGTCTCCCAAGTGCGTGCAGGGGCTCAAGCACTTGGGCTATCTTCTACTGTTTTCCCAGGCCACAGCAGAGAGCTGGATTGGAAGAGGAGCAGATGGGACAGGAACCGGTGTCCATATGGGATGCTGGAGCCACAGGCAGAGGCTTAGTTTACTAAGCCACAGCTCCTGCTCCTGCCCCAATTTTTTTTTTTTTTTTTTTTTTTTTTTTTTTTTTGCTTAGTGGGTTTGGCTGACTTTTCTTGCATGATTTGGAACTGATCATTTTTCTTCCACCCCCTAAGGTACCAGCAGGCCCATCTCTTCCCTTCCACGAAGTCTGGTGTCTAGTAGGATGGATGTGCTCAGAGAGATACCTAGGGAACCATCTGGCTCCCTCTTAGGAGGGAGCCACTTGACAAAGGCTTGGATTTGCTTTGGTGGCATCTTAGGGGGAAAAAAAGAAAATATACTTTTTGGAAGAAAGGACTGCCCATCCTGGGTCCTTTCACTGAGAAGATGGAACAGCTACATGGTTGCTGTTGTAACTTAAAATGAAAAAGATAGAAGCATAAAAAAAGAAAAGGAACTTCTTCAATCTGTTAAAGGCTATGATGGGGCCAGTACTGTGGTGTAGTGGATGAATCCACTGCCTGATATACTGACTTCCCATATGGGCACCGATTCTCATCCAAACTGCTCCACTTCTGATGCAGCTCCCTACAAATGGCCTGGGAAAAGCAGCTAAAGATGGCCCAAGTGTTTCAGGCCCTGCCACCCACTAAGGAGGACTAGAAGAAACTCCTGGATCCTGGATCCTGGATTTGGCCAGGCTCAGTCTTGGCCGTTGTGGCCATCTGGGGAGTGAATCAGCGGATAGAAGATCTCTCCCTTTCTCTCCCTCTCTCTCCCTCTCTATTCCTCTCTCTCCCTCTCTCTCCCTCTTTCTCTGTCTCTCTGTAACTCTGCATTTCAGATAAATAACTAAATCTTTTTTTAAAAAAGGCTTCTATGTAAAGCTTATAGAAGATATCATGGTTAGTGCTGAACAAATGGTTGCTTTTGCCCTAAAGATCTGGAGGAAGACAAATGATGCCTGCTCCCACATTTATAATCCAGTGTTCTGGAGATTTTAGCTGGTGTAGTGTGGCAAAAAATAAACAAATAAAAAGACATTCAGATAAAGAAGAAAGAAAGAAAACTTTTTATTCACAGAGGAAATGATTTGTAGAAAATCTGATGTGGTCTATAAAAAAACTAGAGCTAAAGTTCATTTAATGATGTTGCAATAAACAAAAATTAATATACTAAAAATCAATTTTATTGCCATATAGTAGCAGAAACTGAAATTTGAAAAAAAATAATTTCAGTTATATTACTGTGAAAATATATGAAATATCTATGCATGAAATTGACAAAAGATGTCTAGGACCTGAAAACTATAAAATATTGCACAGAAAAGTTAAAGAAGAACTAAATAAATGAATGAATATAAGTACGCTGTGTTAATAGAAAAACGTTAGTCTTGCACAATTAAGTGTGATGGTAGCCATGGAATTTTCATAGTTTACATTTTACAAGTTCATTTTTAACCTTTTTATTTTGTTTGGTTTTATAACTTTTGGTTAACACATAACATTTTTACATTTTGATGGGGTAACATGTAATATTTCACCCATGTGTATAGCATGAACTAAGTTTTTTAAGAGTTTTTTTGGGGGGGGCAGGGGAGGAGGCTGTTGCCAAACTTTGACAAACACTTTTTGTTAAGAACAAGTGTTTTTTCCTCATTTATTCTATTAATGTGATGAATTACATATACTGTTTTCCAATGTTCTCATGACAAAAGAAAATGATTGGAGGGGGGATCCAAAACGGCTGAATGGGGTGAAGCCACATTGACTACAGTCACCATAGGGTATGGGAAAAAAACAACAACAGGAAAGGGCCACATGTGCAGAAATTTCTAGTGGACACATAACAAAAAGAACAGACCTATTGGACAGTGAGGAAAGAGGACAGAGACGTGGCTGAGACCAGCCATGTGACATAGCCACCTGCTAGTAGGGGTTGCCTTCTTACCAAGTCAAGGTAAGAAGAAGCTGCCACATGTCCTGTCCCCGACAGCTTTAGCTGAGGGAGAATTCTACAGTCACCTATTGACTGTCACTTTATCCTGGGGAGCTAACTGGGATCTGAGCAACTGCTGGGCTCTGAGAAGGGAAGCCACTTTGTCTCCCTCCCCCCACCACTCCCACAGAGCACTGGGCTCAGCTGTGAAAAGTCACACAATTGATCTCTGCACTGTTGCTACCAGAAGCCATCAGAGTCAGGACAACCTGTAGGGCAGAGGATAGATCCCCTGTACCCTGAAACTTTCAAAGTTTTGGGGCATTAGCCCCAGAACTATACTCACTCACTCTACATGAGCCAGGGGGCGGTTCCCTTTAGCTTCTGGGGGCTAGCACTAGCATCAGCCCATAAAAATGTGCTCTCACCCTGGGAGATCTTGGTAATGACCCCACAGTACCCTGCAACATCAGGACTATAACAATGAGTTTTAATATCCTCAATGCTGGAATCTACCCAGTAGACCTAGGGAAGAACCTATCTGCATTCTACCTCTCTGGACCCATACCCATGAGAGCAAGATCTCCTGTATAACGTATACTCACCCTGCAGCACTGGAACAGGGTACAATTCAAATCTCCCAGTTTCAGGACAAGGGCAGTTGGTGTTACAAGCTGCAGCACCAACCTATTCTCCTGGCAAGACCTGCCTAAGGAAGGGCATATTCACATCACAGTCCTAGAATCAAGGTAGTTCATGCCACAAGCCCCAGTGTCAATCAGCCTTAGCAGAGAGACAATCAGGCTTGCCAGTGACAGCCCCCTTAGTTTGCTTCAGCACCAAGAACAAGGCTCTGGCTATCACAATTCCCAGTGTGACTGACACTGAACTCCCTGTGAGCTGAAGATACACACCTAGGAAACCCACATTCATCTCAAAGTCACACTTCTAATCCTACACATTGCAACAGACTAGACCACCATGTCACTTACAGACACAGCTGACATTGATTAGAGTAAAAATAATCACTCAGAGACTACACTTCTGGACTCATCTAGAACCAAAGCCAAAGCAACAAACTCTGCATACCATATAAACCATAAATTATTTTCCAAGAAAATCTACTCCATAAAGATTACTTGGTGAAATAAGCCAACCCCAAAAAGACAACCATCATATATTTTCTCTGATTTGTGGCAGCTAATATAGAGAGTACAAAAATATAATGTATTTGAATGAAATTGACATATTGAGATTTGATTATTGTTTATAACCCTTGTCTGTACTCCTGAGGCACAGTGATCTTTCTACTTTCTACCTGTTGAATTCTCTATTTAGTGGAGGATGAAGCTTGTGATTATAAAGTAAACTGAATGTATGCTATCTCAAAAATTAAAAGAAAAATAAGAAAGGAATGAGCAGGAAAGATGGGAGGGTGAGAAGTGTCATTTTGTCCTTAAAGTTGTATATATGAACTACATGAACTCTGTTCTCTTTATGTAGATAAATAAATACATATATTTTTTAAAAAAGGGACTATTATACCAGCTATGCAGACATATACGTAGGGACACAGGAAACATGAAGATGCATGGTAACACAACACCTCCAAAAGAACACAAAAGTTCTTGAGAATTATATCCTGATCTGATGGAAATCTATGGAATGCCAGAAACAGAATTTAAAATAGTGATTGTAAGAAAACTCAATGCAATACAAAATAATAAACAGCCTGAATAAATGAGGAAATCAATGGGTGAAATGAATAAAAAATTCACTAAGGGGGTAGAAATGATTAAGATGAGCCAAATAGAAATTTAGGATGACAAAATCTTCAATCAATGAAGTAAAAATATGATTGAGAGCTTGAACAGCAGAATAGACCAGGTGAAGGAAAGAAGATCTGACCTCAAGAACAGGACTCCGAAATAACCCAATCAGACCAAAATAAAAGAGTTACAAAGAATGAAGAAAGTCTACACGAAATTCTGAATACCATTTAGTTACCAAATATTCATATTATAGGTATTCATGAAGGAGAAGAGAAGAAATAATCGTTGAAAACTTCCCTAGTCTTGAAAGAGACATGGATATCCAGATAGAAAAAACTCAAAGGACCCTAAGCAGATTCAGATAAAAAGATCTTCTTCAAGGCAAATTGCAGGCAAATTGTCAAAAGTTAAGGATAAGGATAGAATCTTGAAGACAGTAAGAGAAAAGCGTCAGTTAGATATAATAGAAACCAATTAGGCTAACAACAGACTTCTCACCAGAAACCCTACAGGCCAGAAGAGAGTAGGATGATACACTCAAGGTTTTTAAAGAAAAAAAAAATTCTAGCCAAGAATAATTTATGAAGCAAAGTCATCCTTTAGAAGGAGAAATAAGGCATTTTCCAGGTAAGCAGACATAGAGAACTCACCACCACCAGTCAAATCTTACAAGAAATTCTGAAGGGAGTCCTCCATTAGAAGTAAACATCATGAAAACACATCACACCATCAAATTCACTTACAGAGCAGGTAAAATAAGTATCCAATCAATAAAATGATAGGTGTCAGTTCTTCTCTATCAATATTGACCTAGAATGTAAATGGATTAAATTCAACAGCCAGAAGACTAGTTGACTGAATGGATAAAAAACCACAACCCCACTATATGCTGCCTACAAGAAACTCACTTCACAAAGATGCACACAAACTGAAAGTGAAGGGCTGGAAAAAGATATAGCAAACAAATTGAAACCCAAATCAAGCAGAGTATCCATCCTCATATCAGATAAATCAGACTGAATCAAAAACTGTGAAAAGAGAAAAAGAATGGCATTCTAGTTTGAGAAAATGTTTGACTCAGCAAGAAGATGTAACAAACATAAATACATATGCACCCAACACAAGACCACCCAGCTATATATAGCACATGCTATTAAAACTAAATTAATAGATAGACTCCAGTACATAATAGTGGGGAACTTCAACACTCCATTTTCATCAATGGGCAGATTGGCCAGAAAAAAAATCAATAAAGATACACTGGAGTTTAAGCAAGTGGACTTAACAAATATTTACAGGACATTCTACCCAAAAGCTACAGAATACACATTCTTCTCATTAGCACATGGTTCATTTTTTTAGGATAGACCAAATATTAGACCATAAATCAAGTCCCAGTGAATTTTAAAATATTTAAATCATACCATGTGCTTTCTTAGACCACAAAGGAATAGAACTGGAATCAGCAACAAGAAAAAAAGGCCACTCATAAATTGAAATTAAACAACAAGCTACTGAATGACCAATGGGTCATCTCAATAGATGCAGAGAAAGCATTTGATCAGATTCAACACCACTTCTTGATTAAAAAAAAAACCTTCCACAAATTAGAAGAAACATACCTCAAAATTATAAAGGCTATATATGACAAACTAACAGGAAATATCATACTGGATCTAGAATGAGACAAGGATGTCCACTTTTACCACTATTATTCAATATAATTCTGGTAGTATTAACAAGAACAATTAGGGAGGAGAAATAAATAAAGAGCATCAAAATTGGAAAAGAGGAAGTTAAAATATCCATGCTTGCAGATGACATGATGTTATACACGGAGAAACCTACAGTTTTCAATAAAATGCTGGTAGAACTGATAAACCAATTTAGTAAAGTTAGAGGTTACAAAATAAACATACAAAAAGTAACTTTTTAAAATACATTGATGATGAACTCACTAAAAGAGAAATCAAGAAAGAAATTCCATTCACAATAGCCAAAACAATAATCAAATATTGGGAATACATTTAACTGAAGAAGTAGAAGTCCTCTACAATGAAAATTACAAAACATTGATGAAGTAAATCAGCAAGAACACAAAAAAATGGGAAGATGTTCTTTGATCATGGATTGGAAGAATCAATATCATTAAAATGTCTATACTACCTAAAGCAATCTACAGATTCAATGCAACCTTTACAGAATTAGAAAAAACAGTCCTAAAATTCATATGGAATCACAAAAGACCAGAGAGTCAAAGTGATCCTGAGCAAAAAAAATATATCAAGTTGGAGACATCATAATACCTGACTTCAAATCATACTACAAAGCTATAATAGTTAATAGAGTGGTACTGGCATAAAAACTGACACATGTCAATAGAACAGAATAGAGAACCCAGAAATTAATCCATATACATACTGCCAACTGATTTTTGACAAAATGCCCATATCATACATTGCAGCAAGGATAATCTCTTCAATAAATTGTGCTGTCAAAACTGGATGTATCTATGTAGAAGAATGAAATTACATCCCTATCTTTCACTATATACAAAAATCAACTCAAGGTGGATCAAAGATCTAAATTGAAGGCCTGAGACTATGTAGCTGCTGGAAGAAATACACTTCAATACACTGATGTAAGCCATGACTTCTTGGGTAAAACCCCAAAAGCACGGGACAACAAAAGCAAAACTAAATAAATGGGATTACATCCAACTCAAAAGATTCTACACAGCAACGGAAACAATCAATAGAGTGAAGAGGTATCTAACAGAAATGGAAAAAAATTGAGATCTACCTATCTGACACAGAATGAATATCCAGAATATATCAGCAGGTCAAAAAACTTAACAGAATAAAACAACCAAGTCAGTTAAGAAATGGGCAAAGGATCTGAACAGACAGTTCTCAAAATAAGAAGTACAAATGATCAACAAATGTATGAAAAATGCTCAGGAAAATGCAATTCAAGACCACTATTATCTAAAAGACACAGAGTAATAAATGCTGACAAGGATGTGGAGAAAGGGAAACACTTATACACTGTTGGTGAAAATGTTAATTAGTGCAGTCACTGTGGAAACCAGACTGGAGATTTCTTAAAAAAACTAGAAGTAGACATGCCATATGATCCATAAATCCCACTACTGTGTATATACCCAAGGACAGGAACACATTGTATCAAATAGATATCCCTACCACCATGTTTATAGCAGCTCTGTTCACAATAGCTAAAATATGGAATCAACCAAGATATTCATCATCAGATGACTAGCTAAAGAAAATGTCACACACACACAATGGAATATTATTCAGCTATAAAAAGAATGAAATTCTACAATTGCATCAAAATTAATGCAATTGGAGGGCTTCATGTTGAGTGACATAAGCCAGACACAGAAAGACAAATACTGTATGTTCTCCCTTTTATGTGGGAGCTAGGATTTAAAAAGAAAAAAAAAATCATAAAATGGAAACAAAAAAGAAATTCCTGTAACAGTATTGCAGAAAAAATATTTTTGTCAAACTTTGTTTTGTATCTTTGCCAAACCAATAGTTCAGAATGTTATACTTCAGGGCTGGCACTATGGCTCAGCGGGTAAAAGTCCCAGCCTGCAACGCCAGCATCCCATATAGGCCCCTGTTTGAGTCTCCACTTCCAATCTGGCTCCTTGCTAATGCACCTGGGAAAGCAGCAGAGGATGGCCCAAATCCTTGGCACCCTGCCCCTACATGGGAGACCCGGAAGAAGCTCCTGGCTTGGCTCAGCTCAGACTGTTGTGGACATTTGGGGAGTGAACCAGCAGATGGAAGATCTCTACTTCTCTCTGTAATTCTGTCTTTGAAGTAAATAAAATATGTCTTAAAAAAAAAGAACGTTATACTACTATCATTTTAATGATGTGTGATTATTTTGATATCTACTGTATATAGGTAAAAAAAGAAAATGAAAAATATGTAAAGTGATGGATATTTTAGGTTGATTGTAGTGATTGTTTCACAATGTTTACAAACATTGAGACATTGATTTGTACACATTAAGTATACACAATAGTTTTTCATCAATTATTTCTCAATAAAGCAAAAATATGCTAAATAAATGCTACATCCCTGGGATGATCTTTGCTGGGCCTTTTGTATTCTCTTAGATTTTTTTCTTACTTTATTACGAATACATTCCGTGTTTGAAAATTAAGATGCTGACTTAAATGCACAGATATGAATATGAAAGACAATTTTATTAAAAATTTTATTGTTAATAACTTGTATTTACCTGAGGGTCTTGACATGATTGAGTGTTGAATATGTCAAATGCTTTTTCTTCTTACCAAGATCTATTAATTTGACAAATTATTTTAATGCATTCCCTAAAATTGATACATATATACCTGGAGTAATATGATTGATCATGATGTGCTTTTTTTATTTGTATGTATCTCATAAATACAACATTGGGAACATAGCAATTCTCCAAACTGTACCCACACTCCCAACCACTCCCCCCTTTTCCTCCCTCTCTTGTTTAGTCTGAGAAAAAAAGAAAAAAAGAACAGAATAAAAAAATTAAGAAAATCGTTCCTCAACAGTCTAGACAAGGGCTGTTCTATGTTCTTGCTTCTCAAAGGTGATTTTATTATTATTTTTCTTCTCTTTCTCTTTTCTCTTCCTTCCTCCCCCTTCTTTCCTTTTAGAAACTTAATTGTCATTAAAGAAGAACCAAAGGATGATACATTTTTTGTGAGCTCTTAGATGTAACTATAACTTATGAGACATAATAATATCCTCCATTTAATACTCTACAAGGAAGTGATTCTTGAGAACAAGTTTTACTACTAAGTCTCATGATACAACTCTTTGGGGACAGAGGTCCTGCCTGGGAAGTTAGTACACAGTGACTCTTGTTGTTTATTTAACAAATAACACTCTTACGTATGACTTCAGTGATCACCCAGGGCCCTTGACGTGAGCTGCCTAGGCTATGGAAGCCTTTTGAATCTAAAAATGCCATCAGTATTTAGACAAGGCCATAAGTAAAGTGGAAGTTCTCGCCTCTCTTCAGAGAAAAGTACATTCTTCTTTGATGGCCACTTCTTTTCACTGGGGTCTTACCCACAGGGGTCCTTTATGTAGGACATTCATGTGCTTTTATTTTGCTTTTAAATTCCTGTTAAATAATACATTGACTTTGTGTGAATGTATTGTGTCAGTATAATGAGTTTGGTCTGTAGAATTTTCTTCTTTTTTTGTCAGCATTCTTTTCACTTTGTTTTCTATTTTTGGACCAGAGTTACGGTTACTTCAAAATGAATTTTGTGTTGGCATTACAGTCATTCAAGTGCTATAAATCGGAATCTCTCAACATATCCTCCAAAAATCCCACGATAGAAAAAGAAAAAAAAAAAAAACAAACAAATGTGCAGAAAAACCACAGCCACAACCTAACTATAGTAAATACCCAAATATTAAACTCTGTAGTTGGAAAAGTAAACATCAAATCTCAATGAACTTACTTGAAAGGGTTCTTATCATATTCCTTCATGGAAATTAGTCTGGAAGAAGCTGATTCAAAAAGAAGACAGAAGCTGTCAGTAGTCCAAAATTCATCCTAAATTGCCACCACACAGAGAAATTCAACTCCAGTGCAAATATAACAAAGATCCTAGAAGATTGGAGTTCTTAGTATAAGGAAGGTGCTTGAAGATCCAATAAAATTACAGTAATAAGCAACCACAATTTAACTAGAAGATTGGCAATGCCCAAATTCTATATTTTTTAAGTTAGTACACCAAGAAAATTTAACAAGCCCCAGCAAGTTCTTTCGCAGGCACTCTTGGCACAACTACTTCACAGAGAGCAAGGGCACACTGGAAAAAATGGACTGGAAAAAGAAGAGGGGATCTAACAGCAAGCCTAGGATGAATCTCAAATATTTGTCAGATTGAAAATGACTAAGCTACATTAAGTGTGAAAGTATTGATAATGTCCTGGAGGAGCAAATATGTACAACAAGGAAGGATTTTTAAATGCCCCTTCTGGCAGAGAAGTTAATAAAGATAGGATAAACATCTTTTAAAAGATGGGTAGTGGGGCCGGCTCTGTGGCATAGTGGATAAAGATACCACCTGCAGTTCCGGCATCCCATATTGGTGCCGGTTCAAGACCCGGCTGCTCCACTTCTGATCCAGCTCTCTGCTATGGCCTGGGAAAGCAGTAGAAGATGGCCCAAGTCCTTGGGCCTCTGCACCTGCGTGGAAAACCTGAATAAGCTCCTGGCTTCAGATCGGTACAGCTCCAACCATTGTGGCCAATTGGGGAGTGAACCAGCGGATGGAAGACCTCTCTCTCTCTCTCTCTCTCTCTCTCTGCCTCTCCTTCTCTCTCTGTGTAACTCTGACTTTCAAATAAATAAATAATACAAAAAAAGATGGGTAGTGAAGAGGGAAAGAAGGGGAAGGGGTAAAATTAAGAATTTGCAAGAGAAAAGAAACCCAGAATAGAGCAGAATACACAATCCTTCCTATTACCACCAGCACCAAAACAGGAAAAGTCAAGCAAAACCTTATGAAATAAAACTGCTATTCCGCCAAACAGAAGAGGGTGCTCTTGAACTACAAATTTATAAATTATAGCAAATCCATGAAATGATTAGTGTAAGAAGGAAAATGAGAGAGCACCAGGGTTGATGAAATTTCCACCCCTCAAACAACTAGGATTAGTAACGAAAACTAAAACAACACTCCCGCAGTGGTTTTCTATGATGGCAGTGATGTATCAGCACTGGATGACTGGCTTCAAACAACACAAATTTGTTATCTTATTGTTCTGAGGCTCAGATGTCTGACATGGGTCTTAGGGGTAAAATCACGATGTTGACAGAGACATGTTCTTTCTGGAGGCTCCAGGAGAGAATCTCTTTCCCTGGCTTTTCCAGCTCTAGAAGCTGACTGGACTCATGCTCCTTTCTTCCCCTTTCAAAGTACATCACCTATGAAAGGGAGCACACAAAACTGAACCATGTTTTGTAAAATTCGAACGAAAGGAATTCATATGAACTCATGGTTTGATGACAGGTAAATTTAGAAAGAGATATAGGCGTATATGTGTGTGTACTATGTGTACATATATGTACACATAACTGTAGTGATGTGCATAAAAGTATATGCATAGAAAAGAATCCCAGAATATAGCAGAACACACAATCCCTCCTATTACCACCAGCATCAAAACAAGAAACGTCAAGACATATTTCTATCTCTATCCACTCAGAGAGCTTTGAAGGAGCAACACCACAGAAACAACACACAGATCAGAAGCAACACTCAGGTCTTAGGTAAGACAATTCTCTACTAAAAAGATCCCGTTCTTTTGAGAAATTGCTGATTCCTGGGCTGGGACTGGAAAAATAAATGATGAACTTTAAACACTAAATCATTCAGAAAATAAGAAAGAGGCCAAAGAATGGTGGGTACATGTCAAAAGCACAGAGATACTAGCCTGATGTGTATACTGGCCAAATCAGGGACAAATTGAGCATCAACAATAATTATGAGGGTCGGCGCTGTGGCATAGTGGGTTAAGCTGCTGCCCGCAGTGCATGAAGCCCATATGGGTGCTGATTCTAGTTCCGGCTGCTCCTCTTCTGATCCAGCTCTTTTCTGTGGCCTGGGAAAACAGTAGAAGATGGCCCAAGTCCTTGGACCCTTGCACCCACGTGGGAGACCCAGAAGAAGCTCCTGGCTCCTGGCTTCGGATTGGTGCAGCTCCAGCCATTGTGGCCAGCTCCCCAGCTGGAACCAGCGGATGGAAGACCTCTCTCCCTCTCTCCCTCTCTCCCTCTCTCCCTCTCTCTCTCTCTCTGGCTATGCTTCTCTGTAATTCTGCCTATCAAATAAATAAATAAATAAATCTTTAAAAATAATTATGACAGTAACAGATTATATTATTCATTGGAAAAAGTACAGTTCCATTATACTGATAGAGCAAAATAAAGGAAGAGAGAGAGAGAGGGAGAGAAAGAAGAGAGAGAGAGAAAGAGAGAAGAAGAAGAAAGGAAGGAGAGAAGGAAGAAAGGTAGCATAAAAGAGAGGTTTTTTTTTGTATTTGAATATGAACTAATAATTGTAGAAGGAAAGATGGAAACAGGAAATAGCTAGTTGGTAGCTATTATACTAATAACTAATTCAGGAAAAAAATCATTGGATTCTAGTGCTACGACTGTATGTTTGATGAGTACACAATTGCATTGTCAGAAAACATCTACCATGACATATTTATTGTTTACAAAAAGGAAAATCGTAACTTCTGAGTGCACACACCTGGTAAACATCACCTTAACGTAATGATCACAAAGATAACCACACCAGTAAGTACAACAAATTGACTTTTTTTGCTTTTCATTTGATGCACAGATAACTTATTGCCTATGTGACATTCCTGCCAAAAATTATAACTCAAAAAATCATCATGAGAAAACACCAGACAAGCCAAAATTGAGGGATATTCTGCAAATATGGCTGTTATATACTCCAGGAATGTCAGGACCACGAAAGACAAAGAACCATTTCTGATTAAATGAGACTAAATAAAGAGACTACAATTTATGATTAAGAATTTTATTTTCCCATAAAGGACTTTTTAAAATTTTTTTATTTGACAGAGAGAGTTAGTGAGAGAGAGACAGAGAGAAAGGTCTTCTTTCCATTGGTTCACCCCCCAAATGGCCACTACAGCTGACGCACTGTACCGATCCGAAGCCAGGAGCCAGGTGCCTCCTCCTGGTCTCCCATGCGAGTGCAGGGGCCCAAGCACTTGGGCCGTCTTCCACTGCCCTCCTGGGCCACAAGCAGAGAGCTGAACTGGAAGAGGAGCAACCAGGACTAGAACCTGGCGCCCATATGGGATGCCAGTGCCGCAGGCAGTGGATTAACCTACTGCATCACGGCACAGGCCCCTAAAGGACATTGTTGACATAGTTATGAAAATTTGAATAAGGTCTGTGGGTAAGCCAATAGTACTGTGTTAATGTTAATTTCTTGTGATTGTGCTTTGGAAATGCAAGTGTTGTGTCTTCAACTTATCTTCAATGGGTTACAAAAATATTATACACACAAATATGAAGTACTCCAAAAAGTTCATGAAAAATATGAATTTCCATGAATTTTTGAAGATATTATATATATATGAATGCATATAGTCATACACAGAATGATATCATGAATATATGTGTATATATATAAATATATATATATATAGAGAGAGAGAGAGAGAGAAACAAATGTAATAAAATAATCTTTGGAAATCTTGGTGAAGGAAATTTCTTTTTACAGTAGTTTTAATTCTCCCACAGGTCTGAAATCAAATTTGAAAGATTGTTTTTAAAAAAATCCGCCATGCTTCAAACAAAATGAATGTTACATTACAGCTATTAGGTGGAGGAGCAGACATTGGGACTTAGGAGCTTAAGCCACCACTTAAGACACCAATATCCCTTATCGTAATTCCAGTCCCAGCTCCTCCACTTCTGATCCAGCTTCCTCCTCATGCACATGAGAAGGCAGCAGATGACGGCACAAGTCCTTAGGCTTCTGTCACCCATATGGGACACCCAGATGGAGTTCCTGGCCCCTAGCTTTGTCCTGGACCAGTCCTGGCTCTTGTGGCCATTTGGGGAGTAAGGAAGCAGATGGAAGATCTCTCTCCCTCTCCACCTATTCCTTTCAAATAAGTAAATCATGAAATCATTTCTTAAAACAGAAATATTAGGTGGAAGGTTTATAAGAAATGATATTTATACAATTTCAAAGCATCTTCTCATAAAATATGTATCATACAAAGAGCAGAATAATAACTTCACAGTGGGCAAACCAGGCATGCACCCACCATAACCAATTGTTCAATGTTAATATCATCAATATAAGAACAAAACAATATCAGTACCTCTTAATATTATGAAATGAGAACACAAAATAATTTCTATGTTACTCCTGATCAAAAAACTGGATGGTTTAAATCTAATTGTGGGGCAGTGTCACATGAACTCTCATTGAGAGGACATCCTGAAAAATAACTGACTTGAACTGTTAAAAAACATGAAGGTCATCGGGGCTGGCTTTGTAGCATAGCATGTTAAGCTGCCGTCTGCAGTCCTGGCATCCCATATGGGTGCTGGTTCAAGTCCCGGCTGCTCCACTTCTGATCCAGCTCTCTGCTATGGCCTGGGAAAGCAGTAGAAGATGGCCCAAGTCCTTGGGCCCCTGCACCCACATGGGGGGCACAGATGAACTCTGGGCTCCTGGTTTTAGCCTGGCCCAGCCCTGGTCCTTGCTGTCATTTGGAGAGTGAACCAGCAGATGGAAGATTTCTGCCCCTCTCTTGCTGTAACTCTTGACTTTCAAATAAAATACGTCAATCTTTGCTCAATAGGCTAATCCTCCACCTAGCGGCGCCGGCACACCGGGTTCTAGTCCCGGTCGGGGCGCCGGATTCTGTCCCGGTTGCCCCTCTCCCAGGCCAGCTCTCTGCTGTGGCCAGGGAGTGCAGTGGAGGATGGCCCAAGTGCTTGGGCCCTGCACCCCATGGGAGACCAGGAGAAGCACCTGGCTCCTGCCTTTGGATCAGCGCGGTGCTGAGACACGGCCGCAGCACGCCAGCCGTGGCAGCCATTGGAGGGTGAACCAACGGCAAAAAGGAAGACATTTCTCTCTGTCGCTCTCTCTCACTGTCCACTCTGCCTGTCAAAAAAAAAAAAAAAAAAGTCAATCTTTAAAAAGGTGGAGGTCGTGAAAGACAAAGAATGAGGAAGCATTTCAAGATAAAAGGAGGATAAATAAATGATGTGACAACTAAGTGCAATGTGTGTTCCTGGGTAGTAAATTGTTTCTATTATTCTTGAATATTTCTGGTGGAATGATTTTAAAATAAGAAGTTTATGAAATGAAAGTGAAAGGTTTGTTCCTATCTCTATGCTCTGAAATTGCTTACATAGCACTGGATAGTGTTTTTTGGTATGTTTTATAGAATTCTTTCATGAAATTTTCTTAGATTGTTGCCGTGTATTGAGGGGAAAACACTATCCAAATTTATTTTACAATTGGTCTACTAGATGTTTTCTCCCTACTGAGTCAACTGGAAAATTTGAATTTTTCTACAAATCATCCAAATTTTCAAGTTTATTTTCATAGAGTTGTGTAGAAGTTTCTTTTTGCTGGCTTAAAACAATAATCACGATTTTGTGGACTGGTTGGTTGATCCTTTTTTTTAAAGGTTGTTTTACTTCTTTCTTAATCCTGACACTATTTTATTTTATTTTATTTTATTTTATTTTATTTATGTTTAAGAGGCAGAGTTACAGTCAGAGGGAGAGACAGAGACAATTCAACTGGGAAAGTTGAATTATTCTACAAATCATCTAAATTTTCAAGTTTATTTTCATAGAGTTGTGTAAAACAGTTTCTTTTTGCTGGTTTAAAACAATAGTAACAATTTTGTGGGCTAGTTGGTTGATCCTTTTTTTCTTAAAGGTTGTTTTACTTCTTTCTTAGTCATGACACTTCTTTATTTTATTTATATATTTGAGAGGCAGAGTTACAGTCAGAGGGAGAAATAGAGAGAAAGGTCTTCCATTTGCTGGCCCCAAATGGCAGTGATGGCCAGAACTGGGCCAATCCAAAGCCACAAGCCAGGAGCTTCTTCTAGGTCTCCCTCATGGGTGCAGGGGCCCAAGTGCTTGAGCCAGCCTCCACTGCTTTCCCAGGCCACAAGCAGAAGCTGGACTGGATGAGGAGCAGCTAGGAATCGAACCAGCGCCCATGTGGGATGCCAATTCCACAGGTAGAGGCTTAGCCTACTACGCCACAGCACTGGCCCCTCTTCTTTTAATAAAAGAAAATCTTTATTAAGGTAAGATGGTTTTCAGATTGGTCACACAGCAAAGCCAG
Source organism: Oryctolagus cuniculus (assembly GCF_051225735.1). NCBI lineage: Eukaryota > Metazoa > Chordata > Mammalia > Lagomorpha > Leporidae > Oryctolagus > Oryctolagus cuniculus. Next base: position 109,067,387 of record NC_142888.1, read on the forward strand.
CTGTATGTGTGTTAGGTGTTGGATCTGGTTTGGACTACCACAGTTGATCTCTGAGGTCTCTATGGTTTTGGAAGACCTCATTCACAATCTAGTAATTGGTAGGCTGCCTACAGAAGCATTTCCATTCTCTTGCACATGATCTCTTCAGAAAATTATTTCAGGATCATTTACTTGAAAATGATCTCAGGGCTATAAACTCAAAGAGAAAGAGAAAGTACCATTAATTCATAAGCATACCATTAGGCAAAGCAAGTCACATGCCTAAATCCCAATTCAAGGAGTGGAGTGATAGTAGTCTCCACCTCTTGATGGGGACAGTGGCAAAGGTTACATGGCTAAGGGACATCATTTAGGAATAGGAATAATTTGTGGTCATTTTGCAATCCATTACATCTTGCCCACCTAAGTCTTGAGAGCCTTCTCTAAAGTGGATATATTCTTTTCTTTTTTAAAAAAGTTCTATTTGTTTATTTGAAAGGCAGAGTCACAGGAGAGAGAGAGAGAGAGAGAGAGAGAGAGAGAGAGTGATCTTCTATCTTTTGGTTCACTCCCTAGACAGCTGTAACAGTCAGTGTTGGGCCAGTACAAAGCCAGGAGCAAGGAATTTCATCCAGGTCTTCCACGTGGGTGGCAGGGGTCCAAACACTTGGGCCATCCTCGACTTTTTTCCCAGGCTATTAGAAAGGTGCTGGATGAGAAATGTAGCAGCCAGGAAATGAATCAATGCCCATATAGGATGCCAGTATTGCAGGCAGTGGCTTTACCTGCTATGCCACAGTACTGGCCCCTAAAGTGGATATATTCTGATGGGCATTTACATGGAACGAAAATATTTTATAAACTGTTTTTGGCCCTGAGAAGTCTATCTACATAACTCTTTTCCATACTCCCTAGTCACCAATTTTCTAATATTGCTCTTTCCAAGTCTCTAACTGGTTGGCAAAACCATTAACTAATGTTCATGAATAGATTCATGCTTTAGGCCACGTCTGCATCAAATGGAAACTTGGAGTTCTGGCCAGTGGGACTATTTAGCTACTCTCTTTCTGGAATAATCCTGGGTGAAGCTTCAAAGCACCGTACATTCACATCTGGCTATCTCTAGCATACTAAGAAGAGCTAGTTAAACCAGTTCCACTCTTTTCTTCCCCTGTTAACTGCTTATAGAAAACTCTCTGTGAGGGCTGAGGGAAATACAGTGAAGCAGAAACTACAGACATCTGATCCATATTCTTACGTGATTTACTAATGTTTTCATACTTATTTAGCTCTATTCCTATATACTACTTCCATTTTACAGTGGAGTACTGCTGCATGCATCCAATTTCATGATTTGGTTTATTAACAACACTCACTTCATGCTAAAACACTGGGGCTGAATAGTTATTTAATATTGCTTGATCTGACATTCAGTTTCTATCAGGGCACCATAGGAGTTATTTTTCTAATAGTTGTTGGCAAATAACAGCATGTTTTACTCCAAAACCCTAGTAATTCTGTATCTGGGACCTGATAGAGGACACATGAAGCATTTCCATCCACCATAGACACTTTGACACTTCAGATATCTTTGTATCTGCTGTGTCATAAGAGTCAAGCTGTAGGATAGTTTTTAATTACAGCCTGGACCTGCTGAAGAACAAATTCATCCTTCTGGTCTGTATCAGTCAGGATTCTTCAGAGAAATGGAACCAATAGTGTATATAGAGATATAAATAAGAATAGATTTATTGGGGAAATTGGCTCATGCCATAATGGAAGCCAAGAGGTGCCACGATCTGCTTTCTGTTAGTTGGAGAAGCAGGGAAGCCTATGGTGTAATTGAGTCTTTGTCTTAAGGGCTGCAAAACAGGGGCACTGAAGGTGTAACTCCCAGCCCAACTTGAAGGTCTGAGAATCTGATGGTCCAAGAACCAAAATTTTCATGTCTGAGAGTAGAAGAAGTTGGGTGTTGCAGTTCAAGAGGCAAGGGAAAACTCACCATTCTCCACATTCTTTGTTGTATTCAGGCCCTCAATTGATTGGATGATGCCATCCATAGTGCTAAGGGCAAACCTTTGCAGGCTCTACCTATTGAAATGTTAATCTCTTCTGGAAACACTTTCACAGACATACCCAGGTTGTTAATCAGGTTTTCGTTGCTGTAATGAAATACCCAAGGCAATATATTTATGATGAAAAAGAGGCCTCTTTAGCTCACAGTTTTGAGCTGAAAGTCTAAACAGCACAGCATAAGGTTTTGTGCAGGTTGTCTTTTGTCTTTTTCACATTGTGGTGGCTGGCAATGGTGGAAATGCATGTGGGATGAAGAGATTACATCTTCATACAGCAAGCCAGAGAGCAAGTCAAGGGTCAAGTTCAGGCTTTTATAACAATTATCTTCCAAGGATACCACAGGAAACACATTATGCCTTTTTGAGAACATACCCTCTAAGTGACCTAGGACTTCCCACTAAGATGCACCTCTTAGAGGCTCCATCACCTCCCAATATTGCTTCCTTAAGGACAGAACTCCAAACACATGAACCTTTGGAGGGGATAAACAACATTCAAATCGTAACTCAGAAATAATATTTTACTAGATATCTGGGTACATCTTTACTCAGTCAACTTGATGCATAAAATTAGCCATCATAAGTCCACCTCTTTTCAACTTGGCATCCATACATATTTCCATAAACCATACTTGATGTCCATATAAAGACAAAAACAAGGTCATATTTCTGCCTTGTATAATATGACCATCAACACATTAATCCTTTCCCCAGAAAAGGATGCAAAGTCCTGATTGTTGGTCATTCTTCTCATAATATTCCATAACTTGTATTCTGTTATAAAATTGATAATACTTAAATATAAGTCCATATATTTTATATTACTAAAGGAGGAAATAAAAACATATTTCTGTAATACACACACACACAGAGATGCACACAAATAATAAAATCAAGAAATAATCATCGGCCGGCGCCGCGGCTCACTAGGCTAATCCTCCGCCTTGTGGCGCCGGCACCCCGGGTTCTAGTCCCAGTCGGGGTGCCGGATTCTGTCCCAGTTGCCCCTCTTCCAGGCCAGCTCTCTGCTGTGGCCCAGGTGTGCAGTGGAGGATGGCCCAAGTCCTTGGGCCCTGCACCCCATGGGAGACCAGGAGAAACACCTGGCTCCTGGCTTCGGATCAGCGCGATGTGCCGGCTGCAGCACGCCGGCCACGGCGGCCATTGGAGGGTGAACCAATGGCAAAAGGAAGACCTTTCTCTCTGTCTCTCTCTCTCACTGTCCACTCTGCCTGTCAAAAGAAAGAAAGAAAGAAAGAAAGAAAGAAAGAAAGAAAGAAAGAAAGAAAGAAAGAAAGAAAGAAAGAATCATGACATGGACCCACTCAAAAATTGCTGTATTATAGATTGCCTGATAAAAAAGTTGCACCAGGCACACCAAAATGTAATGTCTGTTCTCTCCAAATCCCAAAGAAGTCTAGCAGATCCTGTGCACTTTTCTTAGTTGTGAGTACTATCAAGATGTAGCAACTTAGATATAAAATCGTGGGCTCTTAATAACTTCACCGATGAGGCAGGCCATGGAATATGATGCTCTGGCATGTGTGTACCTTACTAAGGTTTCGAGCGCCTCCTACTTGTGTTCATGAGCTCCAGTTAGCACGATGCTATCATTGTAAAAGACCTGTGCAATGATCTGTGTATCACGATGATCATAATCCTCTAGATTAGCTCTAGATAGAGAACAGGAGAGTTGACATAGCACTGATTTGAAGAGGATCCCTTCTGTTCTCTCAAAGGCAGACTTCTTTTTACCTTGTTGATAGAAAAGGGAGTGTAAATACATTTATTTTGTCAACTCAGCATACTGATGAGTAGCAGCACAGAGATAAAGGTGGTTGAAGAAGGCTATTGGAATAGGCATTGTTGCCTGGTTTCTGGAGTTAGAAATGGGTTCACCAGTTGAGAACCTCAAGCATTTTACAAACTCTGAATCAATACTGTCCACAGAGTTGTAAGAAATGAGGTGATTATGGGAACAGTAATATATTTGTTAAGATAGCTAAGCTAGGCCGGCTCCGCGGCTCACTAGGCTAATCCTCCACCTGCGGCTCTGGCACCCCGGGTTCTAGTCCCGGTTGGGGAGCCGAATTCTGTCCCGGTTACTCCTCTTCCAGTCCAGCTCTCTGCTGTGGCCCAGGAGGGCAGTGGAGGATGGCGCAAGTCCTTGGGCCCTTCACCCACATGGAGACCAGGAGGAAGCACCTGGCTCTGGCTTCGGATGCAGCGCCGGCCGTGGCGACCATTTTGGGGGAGTGAACCAATGGAAGGAAGATCTTTCTCTCTGTCTCCTCTCTCACTGTCTAACTCTGCCTGTCAAAAGAAAAAAAAAAGATAACTAAGCAAGAGTTAATGGTATATAGGAAATATATTAAACTGGTATAACTTGAATAAAATGTATTTTTAAAGATTTATTTATTTGAAATACGGAGTTACAGAGAGGCAGATGGAGAGAGGGGGGCGGTGAGAGAGACAAAGAGGTCTTCCATGTGCAGGTTCACTCCCTAGATGGCTGCAATGGCTGGAGCTGCAGCAATCCAAAGCCAAGAGCCAGGAGCTTCTTCCAGGTCTCCCACATGGGTGCAGGAGCCCAAGGACTTGGGCCATCTTCCACTGCTTTCCCAGGCCATAGCAGAGAGCTGGATTGGAAGTGGAGCAGCCAGGACTAGAACCGGTGCCCACATGGGATGCAGGCACTGCAAGCAGCGGCTTTACCCCCTATGCCACAGCACTGGCCCCCAATAAAATGCATTTTAAAAAGAGTTAGGGCATGCAAATGGACTGGATCCATATCTTTGAAGGATTTAGGAAGGCCTAGAGACTCAATCTTTCCTTCACTGGTGTCCACATACAAACTTACATGTGTCTTTTTTGTATATCTCTTAGATTTTGTACATGACTGTTCAATTCAGTACTTTCCCTGGAGAGCTGGGCAGAGTGGCATTCATGGTCAGCAGTAGGGCACATCCATGCCGCTGTCTGATCGTCCCCATATACCCACATGAATACTGGGCCGTCAGAAATCCGCAGCATCCCTTGCTACTATAGGAAGTCCACCTATACGCTCTCCTCTCTTCTCTAGAGCCCCCATAGGCCCTCTGCCTCCCACCCAAGCCTGGTATTACCCAAGCTTTGCCCCTGGGCTTGCTGGAGGGGGACACAGGCTATTCTCCCTTGAAATTCAACTGAACCGATGACTTTGCTTCCTAAGTGATGTGAGGATATGGAGCAGCCAGGCCTCTGAGCAGATAGAACTGCCCCCCCCCCCCCGCCCCGCAATGGGAAACTTATTTCACCTTTCGTTGTCTCGAATAGTTTCAGGAAGCTAGAGCCTACTCATTATCACAAAATTCAGTGTTTCAGAAGAAGTTGTCTAGAACTTCTTGTCTTCATCTTTTTTGCCTCTTAGAAAGTAGAATCTCAGTCTGGTTACGCAGCCACCCCCATGCCAAGCCTAGATCAAAAGGAATAAATGCAGAGAAGATGTCCTGTGTTCTACAGTTAAGAAATAGGAAACTCAATATGTGTTTACAATGATAGCAAAGTTAAAATAGCTCATCTCATGCTCCATTGCCAAATGAAGTGTAACAGAGACATAAACATTCTCCTTAAAAAGATTGTTTTAGAAGAAAAGTATGAATCGCATCGTTTGCTGAGGTACTGTTTGAACAGATGGTGTGATTAACAGCTAACATGTAAGCCATCTTGGGAGTTTCTGGAAAAGTAAACAAGTGGAGCTCGAAAAAAATCACTTTATTCCCCAAAAGGTTCTTTCATTCATTTCACTAGGAAAATGGGAAAGTCTGTGTTTGAAGGCTCAGTTTCCTTGGCAAATGGCTAGGGGGAGCAGGGAGGAGAGTGTGTCTAGAGCAAGGCCACACGGACGTGGGCATGAGCTCCGGATTCACTTCCTGGGGGATCACGTGGGTCAGAGCAGCCCCTGCGCAGAGCTGATCCTTGCCAGTAACTCAGGTTGCTCTCTTCCCCTCTGCTTCTCCTGAGTGGCCTCAGGGGCTTGGGAGGGGAACTGAGTTGAGGGTTCGGAGCCAGCCACGTTCCTGGCGCTCTGCAAGGCACTTCATGTGCCTGAAAGTGTTTCTCAGGCAAGCCGAATGTCCCCAGGGTGGTCGACTGAAAGGGGAAGTTGAGGTTCATAATGGGGGAGGAGACTTGCCAAAGCCACAGGTACTTCCTTCATGAGTTATCACTGAGACACTGGCCTGTTGAGTTCCTGCGCCCTTAGGAGGTGACTCTGCAGAGGAAAGGGCACTGAGCAGGATGTCTGGAGAGGAGTGTGGAAGTCCCTGCTGCTCACCTGTGCCAGGGAACCAGCGCTTTCCCTTATGCAGCCGTCTCCCCGCCTTCAGAATGTGGGCACCGCATCGGATGGGCTCTAAGGCCCTCATTTGGGTACCAACGTGGCACCAGGATGTCAAGTTGGCTTCCTCAGCCCCATTCCGGAGTATCCTGGGCTGACGTAGGAGAAAGTCCTTGGACACCGGTGCAGCAGAAGCCACTGTGCCACTCGGAGAGACTGGCTGAGCGTTGGCAGGACACTCTCCCTGTTGCCTTCACCCAAGGGCTCTCCACCGAGCGACGGTCCACCACAAGTCACCCTAGAGTTCATTCACTCATCTGACATTTAATGTGCAGTGACGCTCCAGGATCAGGACCAGACACTATGGTAAGCAAGGGGAATGTACTGCCTCTCCCTGCGTAGTTAGACCCGGTGGGGAGACACACAAGTGAGCAACTGAAATGCAGAGGAAGCCATGAGGATATAAGTCAGGGATCAGGAGCCCGACCTGAGGAGTGAAGCTATGCAAGGTGGGGATGCTGACTCCCAACTAAATCCACCTTACTAACCATCCAGCTATCTAAAGTCATCTGACTGTAGCACATTGGCTTGCCTTTCATCCCGACCATCGCATTGCTTAGATGCACGTGTTATTTTCCCAGGCCATTCAGGGTCAAAATTTGCCAGGAAGGCAGTAGAATCTTGTATGTTTCCAAAGGTCTAGAGACTTAATTATGGAGGAATGCAACTTTGGTGATAATAATCCAGAAATAAACTTCGCTTGGGCATGTTCATGTAAATACTTCTGGGCTCTTTCATACAAAAGGTGTTCTAATTGTCTCTCTAGGGCCTAATCCTGGAGGCTTTGAAATAGTTTCCCTTGGCAGTTTTCAAATCTTTGATACTGTGTCCGTGTGCAGGTGTGATGCCATCTGCTTCTAGGGGTTTTTTCCCCCTTCAGTTTTTGTTTCTTTTATGAAATAGACTTTCAAAATATTCCTCTTCCCAGATAATGATGGGGAATGGCCCTTTTGAAATATATTTGGAATTCATTCCATGTCTCTACTAAATGGAATGGAAAAGCTGACTGCGTGGTTTGATGTTTATTTGCAATAATCAACGACAACACTTAATACTGAACTATCCTGCAGCTATGGAAAGTGGTATGACATGTCCTCAAAAAGTGAAAATAGCCGGCGCCGAGGCTCACTAGGCTAATCCTCCGCCTAGCGGCGCCGGCACACCGGGTTCTAGTCCCGGTTGGGGCGCCGGATTCTGTCCCGGTTGCCCCTCTTCCAGGCCAGCCCTCTGCTGTGGCCAGGGAGTGCAGTGGAGGATGGCCCAGGTGCTTGGGCCCTGCACCCCATGGGAGACCAGGAAAAGCACCTGGCTCCTGGCTCCTGCCATCGGATCAGCGCGGTGCGCCGGCCGCAGCGCGCTGGCCGCGGCGGCCATTGGAGGGTGAACCAACGGCAAAGGAAGACCTTTCTCTCTGTCTCTCTCTCTCACTGTCCACTCTGCCGGTCAAAAAAATTTAAAAAAAAAAAAAAAAAAAAGTGAAAATATCGTAACCATATGATCCAGCAGTTCTGCTTTAGGGTACTTACCAAAAGGAATCCAAAGCAAGGTCTTAAATTGTTACTTGTATACTCATATTCATAGAAGCATTATTAACAATACCCAGAAGGTAGAAGCCATCCATGTCTCCATTGATAAATGAATGGATAAACAAAATGTGGTGTAGACATACAAAGGAATATTATTCAGCCCTTAAAAGGACAAAAATTCTGACATGTGCTACAATATTAACAAACCTTAAAGACATTATGATAAATGAAATAAGCCAATCATACAAGTATGGTTCCATTTATATGAAGAACCTAAGTAGTCAAATTCATGAGGAAAAGAGGGTAGCATGGTGGTAGGCAGGTGCTGTGAGGAGTGAGGAACAGGGAGCTATTTTAAAAGGTGTATTTCAATTGTGTTTGATGAAAAGATTTTTTGTAGGTAAGTTGCACAACAATTGGAGTGTTCTTAATGCTAGTGAACTGTACACTTAGAAATATTAAGATGGCAAATTTTATGTCATATGTATTTAAAAAGTAAAAGGATTAAGTTAAATGAAAGATGCCATTTTTAAAATGAGTTATTTTATTTCTTTGAAATACAGAGAGACAAGGGGTTGGAGATAGAAAGAGACAGAGATGATTCCCTCTCCAGATGACCACAATGGCCAGGGTTGATCTAGGCTGAAGACAGAAGCTTAGAACTCCAACCAGGTCTCCCACGTGGGTTGGTAAGAGCCCAAATACCTGAACCATCTTTCACTGCTTTCCTAGCAGGGAGCTGGATCAGAAGCAGAAGCAGAAGCAGAGCAACTGGGATTGGAATCAGCACTCTGTTATGGGATGCCAGTGTTACAGGTGGCCGCTAAACCCACTGTGCCACAATGCCGGCCCCAAGATTCTATTGTTCTTAATTTATTCCCACTCAAACAATTCTTCCAAAAGTCATCTATACATTGAGTGCCATCCCAACAAAATAATAAAATAACAACATACTGTTTTAGTTAAAAAAAAAAAACAAGTGATTATAAAGTTCATAAGGAAATTCAAAGTATCTAGGACAATCAAATAATTTCAAAACAGAAAAGTTTGAGACTAAAATTGCCACACTTAAATATTTATTGTAAAATGTTAGTAAACATGATAATATATTAATGATGTAAAGAATAGACAAATTTACGAAACAGAAATTATTCCAGAAATAAATACACATACCTATATTGAAAACCAGTTGTTGGGGCCGGCACTGTGGTGCAGCAGGTTAAAGCCCTGGCCTGGAGCGCCAGCATCCCATGTAGGCGTCAGTTCTAGACCTGGCTGCTCCTTTTCCAATCCAGCTCTCTGCTATGGCCTGGGAAAGCAGTAGAAGATGGCCCAAGTCCTTGGGCCCCTGCAGCGTCGTGGGAAACTCAGAAGAAGCTCCTGGCTTCTGGCTCTAGCCGTTGCGGCCATCTGGGGAGTGAACCAGTGGATGGAAGATCTCTCTCTCTCTCTGTCTCTACCTCTTTCTGTAACTCTGTCTTTCAAATAAATAAAATAAATCTTTAAAAAAAAAAAGAAAACGAATTGTTGACAAATGCCCAAATACAGGTCAGGGAACCAGCGATGGCCTTTTCAACAAATGGTGATAGAAAAATTAAGTATTAACAAATAGCAAAATGTTCAGCAATCTGTATCTTGCACCACATAAAAGTAATTCAGCAAGCATGTGTAATAAACATAAATGTATTATCCAAAACTATGAATCTTCTAGACAAAAATGTGGGAGAAAGCATATGCAATTTTAGGTTAACAAAAAATTTCTTAGATACACCAAAGGATAATCCATAGAAGAACAAATTGATTAGCTGGACTTCATCAAAATTATAAATTCGTACTCTTTGAAAAACACTGTTAAGATAAAGAAAATACAAGTCAAAGACCAAAATAAAGAGTAATCTGATAAAATATTTAAATCCACAAAACATAAATATTTAGTCAGTATTTATATCTAGAATTTATAAATTAGATTGAAACAATCCATTTTTTTCAATTTTTCAAAGATTTTATTTATTTTAGAGGTAGAATTACAGACAGAGAGAGGGTGAGACAGAGAGAGAGAGAGAGAGAGATCGAGATCTTCTATCTGCTGGTTCACTCTTCAAATGGCCGTAACGGCCAGACCTGGGCCAATCCAAGGTTAGAAGCCAGGAGTTTCTTCTAGGTCTCCCTCGGGGGTGCAGGAGCCCAAGCATTTGGGCCATCTCCCACTGCTTTCCCGGGCAATCAGCAGAGAACTGGATTGGAAGAGGAACAGCAGGGACATGAACCAGTGACAATAAGAGATGTTGGCGTTGCAGATGGAGGCTTAGCCTACTACACCACAACACCGGCCCCAACAGAAATCCAATTTTTAAAGTGGACAAAATATTTGGAGAGGCATTTCACCCACATATAGTTCTAAATATATAAAAGTTGTCTTGACCTCATAACTCATGAGGGGAATGCAAATCATAAACACACTGATTCAAGGTGGACCATGCCAAATATTAGCAATGAAGTGGTGTAGCTGGAACTTTCATACTATTTGTGGAAATGTACAATAGCACAACTTTGGAAAACTGGCAATTCCTTCAAATTTAGGTATCCATCTATCATATGATCTAGTCAGTCCACTCTTAGATATTTATCTAAGAAAAGTAAAAGCACATGTCCTTACAATAACTTCTATGAGAAGACTTTGAAAATTTTATGGGACACGGTAGGCATTTGGTGCTGTGGTTAAGACGCCATTTGGCATGCACACATCCCATATTACCATGTGTGCATTTAAGTCCTAGCTCTGTTGCACAATCTGGATTCCTACTAGTGTGCACCTTGGGAAGCAAGAAGTGCTATGTTCAAGTACTCAGATCCTTGCCACCATTTTGGGAATCTCAGACTGAGTTTCAGGTTCCTGACTTTGACCAGACCCATCTCTGGCTCTTGTGGACATTTGAGGAGTGAATCAGAGGATGTGAGATCACTCTCTTATCTGTCTCTATCTCTTTGTCTTTCAAGTGAATAAAAATGAATAAAAATTATTTTTAAAAGTCCATGGAAAAGTGGTATTAAAAGATTATATTGCTGCATAGTTTTTTCTTTTTTAAATTTTTATTACTATAAAGAGAACAGATTTCATGTATTTCATAGGTACAATTCTTAGAAGGTAGCCATACTTCTCTCTTTTTCTCTTTTCCCTCCCTCAATCCCCCTCCTTCCTTCCTTCATTTTTTTCTTTAATTGAATAAGCATTTTTTATGAACTTTTGGAAGTTCATGTAGCAGCTTTATTCATAATAGGCGAAACTATTAAACCATTCAAATGTCCGTCAACATGCAAAGGGATAAACTGTGTTATATCCATACAGTAGAATTCTAATTAGAGTAGAAAAAGGAATAAGCTACCAAAGCATGTTATAACATGAATGGATCTCAAAATAATTAGAATGAGTGAATGAAGCCAGGCAAAAAGTGTACTTACTATATCAATCCCTTTATGTAAAATTCTAGAGAATGCAAACCAATATGTTGACAGAAAGTGAATAAATGGCTTCCTGGGGTTGGGAAGGGCGGTACAGAATGGAAGGAAAGATCCTTAAGGGGCTCATAGAAACTTTGGAGAGGCGATGGATATATTCTTTTTTTTTCAATTGTGGACCTGATTTCATGAGTATGTAATATACATCAGCTTATCAAATTATATACCTTAGGAGCAGGTGTTGTGGGACAGCATGTTAATTCGTGGCTTGGGAAATCTGCATTCCACATCAGAGTTCTTGGTTCCAGTTCA